>NW_015660521.1:1052013-1095799 GCF_001515625.1 Sinocyclocheilus rhinocerous | reverse complement strand
GCATGTAAATATTTTCAAAATATATACTGTATGTGTGTGTATTTTTATATACATAATAAATATACACAGTACACACATATATTATGTAAACAAAAATGTCTCAGGTTACTTATGTAACCATGATTCCCTGAGTAGGGAATGAGACATTGCGTCCTCTAGGGGTCTCTATGGGGAACGTCTCGTCGTGACCCGTGTCTGAAGCATACATTGAAAAAACACCAACAACACGTTGGCCGGCGACAGCCATGACGTCACTACCGGTGCGACTATAGTATAAATATGCGCCGGGAGAAGTGACGTCATGGCTGTCGCCGGCCAATGTGTTGTTGGTGTTTTTTCAATGTATGCTTCAGACACGGGTCACGACAAGGCGTTCCCCATAGCGACCCCTAGAGGACGCAGTTCGAAGTTCCCATGAAAGGGAACTTTTATTTTGGATGCGATTAATCGCAATTAATAGTTTGACAGCACTAATAAAAATATGTAAATTTACATTAAAAAATTTAGGGTCTGTAAGATGTTATTTTATGTTGTTGAAAAAAGTCACTTATGCTTACCAAGGATGCATTTATTTAATTAAAAATACAGTAAAAAGTAATATTATTAAATAATATTAAGGATTAAAATGTAGTTCATTCATGTGCTGAATTTTTTGCAAGCATTACTCCAGTCTTCAGTGTCTTCGGGATACAGATATCGTTCTAACTGATTTGTTCAAGAAATATTTCTTATTATCAATGTTAAAAACAGTTGTGCTGCTTAATATTTTTTTGTGGATAATTTTTTTGTTCATTTTAATGTTATCGGTGAGTAAAAGTATTCTCACTGACTGGTTTATAAAAATATAAAAAATGCGTAATGAAAAATCGTAAAAACAAAATCATAATATTTAGGATTCAAATATAAAGTATTAAAAAAACATTGTATTTTATATTTATTTCTATAGTGAATGTATATTTTTATATTAATGTTCATGTTCAAAAATATTACATTTCTTTTTGAGTGCAGACTCATAAAATTTTTATAATTAAAAAATGACTGACTGGAAAAAAAAGTCATGGATATTATTTAAAAGGTTTAAGAATGCTGAAAAGCAGAAATATGATGCATGAATTCGACACGATTTTGATCTGCAAAGTTTTCTGACATTTCTGGCAGACACAGATGTGATCTGCAAATATTTTTCACATTTTCTGATTATGGGTCAAATTCAGAATTATGCAATTAATATGGTAAAATATGTGAAAACGATTCTATCTCATCAATGCAAAAAAGAAAAGAATCATACAAAAGTAACCAGATTTTCTTTTTTTTTAACTAGTTCAACCTGAATTTAAAAACAGAATGTAATATTTTAGATGTTTTTTTTGTTGTTGCTTGTTTAGCATTGTTTCCATTTCTAAGAATATTTACTGACTGACAGCATTCACATTAGTACATCCTTTAAATAAGTAGTTCACCTAAAATTTTTTAATTCTGTTATGTTTTTCTCACTCTCATGTCATCGCCATATCCCTAAAATCTCATTTACATCTGCTTAAGATTCAAAATAATTTTTGGGAAAATAATGATAAACTTCTTGTACACTTCTGTTCCTTCTCTAGTCTCTTGACCTTTTCTTTTAGCCTCCCTCACAAGCTTTATTTTCATTGAGAAATGTGACTCTTTGTTGAGTCACCGCTTTAAGTCACCACTTCTTCAGAAGCTCATCATCTTCCTGCTAGTCATGCCTCGTGTCCCGCAGGCCAGATACTCATACAGTTAGTAGTCCCTTATATTTGTCCTGTATTTTTGTTTTTGTTTTGTCACCCGCTGCGCTAGGCCTGGAGAAACCGCGACCAAAGAAAGCAAAGGCCTGCGTGCAGAACATGCAGTTGGATGGCTGGCTGGCTGGTTGGAGACTCTGCCAAACGGCCCCACTCACTCTTTGATATCTTTCCCATAGTTTGTCTTATTTATTTTAGGATATGAACGCTCATTAGTATTCTTGCAATGTTCCTAAGGGTGTTTGGAAAGAGACGGAGAGAGAGGGTGGAGGAAAATAAACACGACTTGGATTTTCTCGACTGGAAAAGTTGTGAGGGGTCGACAGATCCCTGTCCCCTACTGTGCATCCTCGTTGTGGGCTAGATCAAACACTTCACAAACACATATCTGCTTTCCATGCTTGGCTTTCATGTACTAATGCTGTTTAGCTCTACATCCCATTTTAGCAGCTGTAATGATTTCTGAAATGGGGGTTCTCAGCATTGGATTTTGATATCTTGCTGTGATTTCCCATGTTACACATGCCCTTGGGCAGAAATGCGTGGTCATTATGGGGTTTATGCAGATTGGAAACTCCCCAGAAGATTCGCAGCATGAGAAAAAAAAAATACCTAAAAGTCCAGTTCTGCTGCATGACCTTTAAAATGCCATAACGCCCACAGAGGCAAGTGAAAGTGGACGGCGAAAGGCTAGGAAGTAAAATTCAGTGTTAAACAGGGACATCGTGTGGTAGACAGTATTAGTGCATCTATAAAATTTCATCTCTTTAAAGATTCTTTCATATTTATTCACTGGATAACACAACAAATAATACATAAGTTTTCAAGCAGAACCAAGAGTAGTGCACATTTTTAACTGGCATTTAAAATAAACTATAATAATCTTTTTATATTTGCAGCATACAGAATGCATACTAAGCTATTTGTTTTATGGCTAGAATATCAAGACATCTTTAGCTTCCATTTCCAATGGCATAAATTATCCAGAAGTGTTTACAGCTATGATTTATTATTTAATTGATTGAACTTGCCTTTCAAAGGTTTGGGGTCAGTAAGATATTAAAATGTCTTTAAAAGTCTCTTATGCTCACCAAGGCAGCCTTTATTTGATCACAAATACAGTAAAAATAGTCATATTTGTGAAATATTATTGCAGTTTAAAATAACTATTTTAATAAATTTTAAAATGTAATTAAAAAAAATAATAAAATAAAAAGCTGAATTTTCTCAGTCTTCGATTACTCCGGTCTTCAATGTCACATGATCTTCGAGAAATTATTCTAATATGCTAATTTGCTGCTCAACAAACATTATTATTATTAGTGTTGAAAACAGTTGTGCTGCTTAATATTTTTGTTGAAACCATGATTTTTTCAAGAATCTTTGATAAATCTTAAGTCAATTGCATGTGTCCCTGCTGAATAAAAATGTCTGTTACACCAAATACACAAAATAATGATCTTTAAAAAAGCATCATATGACCCCTTTAAAAAATAAAATAAAATTACTGACCCTAAACTTTTGAAAGGTTGTTTATTTATTTATTTATTTTTTTCCTCACTTTCCTTAAATTATAATATATGTTCTTTTTAAAATATAAAATGATAGCAGGCTATTTACAGTAATTAAAGAGCATATATCCCATCATGAACATGATTTGATTGAACATGATTACAGGATTGTATTGTGAAGATATAATTTTCCCCCACCTCTGCAAATTGTTTATATGAGCAGAAAATAAGTTTGTTTTTAGAATATTTGAAATATTATTTTTTTTTTAAATAGTGAAAGGCAAGTTCTTATGCTTCTTACATTCTTTACAGGAAAAATGTGGGCAGTCGGAAGAGGAAGTTGCCCTCCTCTAATTACACCGTGCTGGCCACAAAAAGAGAGATGGTGGAGCGTGAGCTGAGCCCCATCAGCATGCCTGGAGAGGAGAGTAACGGCATGATGGAGAACAGCATCAACAGCCACACCTTTGAGAGCATCAGCGAGGACGATTCCTCACTGTCTCACCTCAAGTCTTCCATCACCAGCTATTTTGGGGCGGCTGGTCGGCTCACCTGCGGGGAGAAGTATCAGGTTCTGGCTCGCAGGATCACACCTGAAGGCAAGGTGCAGTATTTGGTGGAGTGGGAAGGAACTACACCTTACTGAATATCACAGAACAGAGGTGTGGAACAGATGGGCCGCGAAGGAAGGTGTCATGCGGTCCCCCCATAGTTACTTTCTGTTTTGCTTTTCTGACAGTCATAGTTTTTTCTGGTATTCTGGTCTTCTCACATGTGAGACATTAAAGTCTTTGTTTTTCTTGAAGTCATTTGCGGTGTCCTTTTCGGGCACTTTAAACATCACAAACATGATCGAGTCTAGTAACATACTAACCTTACACAGTATAACATCATTATTAGGTAGCAGATAAAGGACAGTATTATACAACCTGAAGTCATTTCAGTTTAGTGTTGGGATTCAAACAGTGCAAAAGCATTCGCCCCGAGAGTTTCAGCTCCTGTTATTCAGGATTTCAAAGTTTGTATCAAGTTTTATCGAGTTTAATGTTCATCCAAAAATGAAAGTTTGCCTAAAATAAAATGTACTCAGCCTCAGGCCATCCAAGATGTAGATGAGTTTGTTTCTTCATGGGAACTGATTTGGAGAAATGTAGCATTAGCTCACTTGCTCACTAATGGATCCTCTGTAGTGGATGGGTGCCGTCAGAATGAGAGTCCAAACAGCTGATAAAAACATCACAATAATTCACAAGTAATCTACACGACTCCAGTCCATCAATGAATGTCTTGTGAAGCAAAAGGCTTTGTGTTTGTAAGAAACAAATCCATTTAGATGTTTTCATCTTCAGGCTTCCAGCTAAAATACAAGTATCCATAATATTGCTTCCTCCAGTGAAAATGTTGTCTTGTCTGAATCGGGAGAGAAATATGCACAGAGCAAGCACTGTTTACAAACAAAACAGTCCCCAACAGTTCTAAACAAATATGTCAGTGGATTTTGATGAGGGGACAACAGGAAATTTATTTTTTCAATGGTTTTAAAGTTAAAATGCCTTAATGATGGGTTTATGTTTTTGTTTCACTTTACAAGATGTTAACTGGTCGAATGAAGATGTGTGGATTACTTGTGGATTATTGTGATGTTTTTATCAGCTGTTTGGACTCTCATTCTGACGGCACCCATTCACTGCAGAGGATCCATTAGTGAGAAAGTGATGTAATGCTAAATTTATCCAATTATGCTGTGATGGAGAAACTCTCATCTAAATCTGGGATGGCCTGAGGGTGAGTACATATTCAACAAATTTTCATTTCTGGGCAAACTATTCCTTTAAAGTAACTCATTTTGTTTCGTTCATCTCTCTCAGTATTTCTTCAGAAGGAATGTATAGCGATTATTACACATTTGTTTGTTCACCTAAGATTAACAGTACAGTGGTACTTTTTAGCTATGTTAAAATATTAGCACTTTCATTCTTTCCTGTTCAAACATAATTTTTGAATGTGTTCTAGGTGATTATATAACCAAAGTGATGCAAATACTGTTTTGAGAAGTATTTTTCTATTTTATATGTTTTTGTATGCTCTGGCATGTCAGATTGGATAAACAAGACCTGCTTTGAGAAAGCAGAATGAAACTGAAAGGGGAAAGTGATCATTTGCATTTAATTAGCAATAGAATTTAGGCTGTTTTCAACATTTGCCCACTTATCAATGTTTTTACAAGATCTCCAAAGAGTGTTATATTTGAGATCGATCTGGAAGTGGATGCATGCACTTATAAGATGATTGGATTGAGTGGAAAATTGAAAGTTATGTGAAGTTTTAAAGCTGTCAGGTTCTATTATTTGACTTCATTTAGTTTTATAGTACACAACATTATAAATATACTTTATTATTTACATGTATATAATTGGATATAAGATTAGCCCCATTTTATTATTGCACTATTAACATGTTTTATCAGCTATGCAAGTTATTATTGGATAAATTGACCTATATTTTCTAATTGATTTTAAAGAAAAAAAATGTATAAAAAGATATTTCAAATATTTACTTTTATAATATTTCCCCAAAGGAAAAGCATTTGTGAAATTTAAATTTGTCAACAAAGCACATTGATGTTTTTGTATGTCAACTTGCTCACATTTCAAGAGATGTTTTATATTATGGTTACAAGTTTAACAAGGTTTAGAAGAGAAACAACCTATTGCATTTGTACAAGATTAAAACTAAGCAGTTTAGAATGCTTTTATGACAATTTTTCTACACAGCACCCTCAAAGCCGTACATGGTAAACTTATGTTTTTTGTAACAGTGTTCAAACATGTTAAATGTGCAAACTTGCATGTGTCATTATTCATTAATTCCTGTTTCAGACCATTAAAACAGTTTGTCAGCAATAATTGTGTCTCTCTTATGTACCTGAACAAACATTTGTCATCACAGGTGTCTTGATATTATTTATAATGCACAATTAATACAGACACAATTGTAAATGCAAACACAGTAGCCATGATTAACTGGACTTGTCATCTCATGTGAGTGAGAAGAGAATGTAGGTTTCAAAAGTGCAGAAAATAGTACCTTTAACAGGTTAAAATAATTGTTTTTCTTGCAAAGAACATCTACTTTAATTTCCTTAAAATTATATTTTAATATATCCAGAAACCCCTGTATGTCAAAGCCATGGTCATGGGGTCATGCATTTTTACACATCCAGTGTCAAAAGATTAATTTATGAATATTAATTACATGATGCTGACGTTCCTCCGTAACTTTTCTAGAACGTCCAGTAACATAGCTCAATTAATATTCATGAGCCAAGCCTTCCACCCAATCTGCTTTGGCCTCTTATCTAATCTTAACGTTACGCGATTAATATTCATGAGTCAGGCCTTCACGTTATATGTTGAGAGGAAACAAGTGAATAAAGACATAATCTCCTAATTCTTTTGTGACGTGATTTAATATAATCATTGTGTAATTTGTTCTCCAGAATTGAGTACGAACCTGCCAATTTCAAAACATCTGTCCAACTGAAAGAGTCGCTTGTGTTTTTCAGACTAGGTTCTTTTTTTAAAGAGAGAGAGTTTTGTGTTTGTGGAAAGATTAGTTGCTTTCTTCGCAGAGAGTTTAATCCGTTAATTTAATTAAGGTATTACATGACTTGTCTCCCTGTGTCCCATTCAGTCTCAGTGACCCGCACGCGCGTCTCAAAAAAGCGGGTTAACAATCTCCACGCGCAAACTAGCGTCATTCCGTTTACATTATCCAAAAAGTTAATTTTGATGCCACGTTTAGTCGTTATGAGGCGTCCGTCAGGTGTGCAAATGTCCTGAAGCGTTCCATGTTGAAAATTGCACGCAGACAACATGTTTCGTGGTCCTACCGCTATGTCAACATACATCACCCGCTGTCAGCACCAGGGCTGGATGAGGGTCACCGGTAAGTACATTATTTGTTTTTAGGCCGAAACGAGTTTAATTTGTTTATATTCTGAATGTGTTTGGCTTTTATGAATAAGTCTGTCTGCCATATGTTTACTGTGATTGTTATTTTGAGTACAGTGAGTAGAGGGCAACTGGAGCTATCTGTCACACATTTTACTTCAGTCAGTAGCCTATTTCTTAGGAGTACTTTTATTTTAAATATCTTGTGATAAGCTTTTCAGAAAACTGTAGATAGTGAAATTATTGTGAAAAAAATGGAAAGGGTAAAATATCAAATAGTGTTGTAAATTTCCGCACTTTATTAAGTACATCTTCACGTGACGTGATATATTAACAAATGTGTCAACTTGCCTCACATTTGTCAGACATTTTTTAAATATAACTAATTATTCATAGTTTAACTTTTCGGCTAAAATCTTCCTTCGTTATTAACTCTTACTTGAATGCATGAAATAGTGGTTTTCTCTTGTGTTCTTTTGTTTATGCAAACCGAATAAAAGTTTGGTGGACAGAATTCACGAAAAACAATTCTGCTTGAAAACAAATTTAAGTAGGTTGTTGGAAACCAACATTAGTAAATCAGGTATCAAGTCTTTTTTTAGTGTGTTATTGCAAACAGACACCTTTCATATATTTATCATGTGGCTCAGGAATATATATCTCAATGCCCTTTAAATGATTTAATAATTTTCCTAATTAAATATAAACAGTTCCAAATCTCATGGGATGAGAGCACAGCCCCAGAGGTGCACTACAACTGGCCAGTCTCTTAAAAGGATAGTTCACCCAAAAATGAAAATTCTGTCATCATTTACTCACCCTCATGTCGTTCCAAACCTGAGTTGGTTTCTTATGTTGAACATAAAAGAAGATATTTTGAAAATTGCTGGTAATCAAACAGTCGGTGGTTGCCATTGACTTCCATAGTAGGAAAAGAAATACTATGGAAGTCAATGGCAACCACCAACTGTTTAATTACCAGCAATTTTCAAAATATCCTTTTATGTTCAACATAAGAAACCAACTCAGGTTTGGAACGACATGAGGGTGAGTAAATGATGACAGAATTTTCATTTTTGGGTGAACTATCCCTTTAAATTTTATTTTTAAACTCAGTAAATTAACTTAGAGAAATTGAAGGCTCTCCAATTCAGTTAACCTAGCAGTGTGCTTTTAAACAAAACAATACTCATGCAACTGAGGCCAAGCAGGAAGGATTGTCCATTCATAGAGCTGTATGCCAGCTGGCTTTATGACCACTGGGTCACCTTCTGTTTTTAGCTGCTAAGACTCACACTCTTTGGTCCTACCATGATTGTAATTGATCCATCTCTTCTTCCTTATCTTCTTTTCTCATTTATCATACGTTTTCTGTTTTACAGACATGAAAGGTTCATCAATTCACTGGATATCTTGTGGAAAGCCACTTTCAGAACCAATCGGATGGCAGGTCAAATTTTGCTTGGTTGCAGAATGTCAACTAGTTCTCCTGGACAAGAGAGAGGTATAAATGTATAGTCATTGTATATAACATATAATTTCAATATATTGGCCTATTAATCGGACTGATACTTAAAGCATTAAGAAGTCACATTTATTGGCTGATACAAACGTGACTGCTGATATATGCATCACTTCTAGACTTCATTAATAATATGTGAAAATGTATATATTTTTAGTTAACAAGACTTCAAAAATTAATGAGTTTCAATTCGTATATTTCATTGTACCATTTGACCTCAAGGGGGCAGCACATATCAACAAGTTCATAGTAACAGGTCAGAGCAGAGAGGATGAGCTTTCTTTAGCGTACTAGAGTCTTTCTTATAGGCCTTTGCCCAATAACACTCTAAATCTATGTACTTCTGCGGCTTGTCCTTAGATCAGTCCAATGCTGTTCCGAGAGCGCCGTGCTGAATCATGCACTGTGTGGCTCCTGCGACGCAGCACCAGCATTCCTGAAGGAGTTCAGCTCCATAAAAACCAGAGCACCCAAACCAGAAATGCCAGTGAGTAGGATCTGGAGCACATACTTGTATGCACCTGTTGCAGTTCATTTTTTTCCTTTGGAAAGTGAAGAAACACTTTGATGAGTAATAAACTCTGATAATAGTCTTTAAAGGTAATCAAATGTCATTGGCAAAGTGGAAGATGAAAACAATCGCTCAACAGCTGCTGCTTATCTGCGCTATCCTTACAATGGAATCTTTATCCTGAATTTTAGTATACTGCTAGATTGGAACAACTTGTACAAGTTAATAAGATTTAGCCACTCGTTATGTAATGTTCAGTATTTCATTTCCTTTATTCATATTGTGGATTTAGCATCATTTGAACTTCAAAATGCCACTTGCATTCATTGTGTTAAAGTGCAGATGTGACGCCAATAGACAGACCCGTGAAATAGAGCATGATGGAACGCACTGTAGACTGTTTTCCGTTTGTCTCGGACAGGCAGCAAACCAGTAATTTGCAGTGTGAGGCATAATTATGATGGTGTTACAGGACAGCTATTGTTTAGAATTGCCTAATAAGGACTCTGGTTCACAATGCAGTTGAATTTGGGGACGAGACACATTATGCGAGCGCATGTTTTGTGAAAAGGTCAAAGAGAACTCTTGCATTAAATACGCCAGTACTATCCATCCATCCATCCATCCATCCATCTTTTTTCTAATTAGTATTAAAAATTAAGGTTTGAAAAAAAAAAAAGTAAAAAGAAAGTATAAAAAGTAAGAGTGTCACATAAATGTCACATTCAGTACCGTTCAAAAGTTTGTGGTTGGTAAGATTTTGTAATGTTTTTGAAAGAAGTCTCAAGGTGGTATTTAATACAGTATATTGTGAAATTTGTTTTAAAATAAAACTATTTTCTATTTTAATATATTTTAAAATGTAATATATTCCTGTGATGGCAAAGCTAAATTCTTGTTTTTTATCAGTGTTGAAAATCGTTGTGCTGCTTAATATTTTTGTGGAAACTGTGATACTTTTTTTTAGTATCCTTTGATTATTAATCAAATTCATAAGAATAACATTTATTTGAAATAGAAATGTTTTGTAACCATGTAAAATTCTTTGTTGTCACCTTTGATCAGTTAAATGCATCCTTGCTGAATAAAAGTATTAATAACAAATAAAAAAATTACTGACCTCAAACCATTGAACTGTACTGTAGTGTGTGATCGTGGGTAGACCTTAAACACTGACTGCTCTTCATATCTCATTAAGACTCTTCTCTCTCGTGCGAGCTGTGGTGTCATTGCAGCTCAGCGCTGTGTTAATGCGTGTGTCAGACACTGGCAGCTTGTTGCTGACTCAGTAAATGTCTCCCCCCGCAGAGACACACGTTTAACACCCCCCACACACACTCCCTCCTGTGCATCATCAGCATCCTAATCTGTCATAGCTCTAAAGAGAAAGGCACTTGATATCCATATGTGGTTTGAAATCCGATTAAAATGGATTTTTGGAAATGCTTTGCAGTAGGGCTGCACGATAAATCGCATGCGATATTTAACGCGCATCTTGTCAGAAAGCCGGTTCTGTAATCAGCGGTAAATCTCCATCACCTGCGGGCTTTCACATTGAGCAGCATTAACTACACAGAGCCGTTGTTCACAGACGAGCTGCGCAAAACCACGTTCATATTCGCGCGATTTTTTGCGCAGCTTGTCATATATTAAATTAAATTATTTAAATAACTGAAAAGATACTTGAAAGCCCGCAGGTGATGGAGATTTACCGCTGATTACAGAACCGGCTTTCTGACAAGATGCGCGTTAAATATCGCATGCGATTTATCGTGCAGCCCTACTTTGCAGTCTGATCGGATTTCAAGTTTTAGGTTCTCTCCTCATTTGGGATGTTAAGTCTGTCATCAGCATCCTAATCTGTCATAGCTCTAAAGAGAAAGGCACTTGATATCCATATGTGGTTTGAAATCCGATTAAAATGGATTTTTGGAAATGCTTTGCAGTCTGATCGGATTTCAAGTTTTAGGTTCTCTCCTCATTTGGGATGTTAAGTCTTTAAAGACTTAAAGTGCTGTAGTGTCTGCGCTCATATGTAGCATTAATTGTGTTTTGAATGGTTTTGATTGAACGAGTGAGCAGATTTGGATACAGTGAATTTGTTAATAGTACAATAACCAATAATACCTTCTCTTGAGTTGTGAGCACTTTGGTGAGGTATGATGGACATGAGCATAAACAATATTTCCAGTTTTCTGCCCTCTCTTTTCACTGTAATTGCTAATCTCTTATAAAATATAGATTAGAAACATTTGATGTTAAATGGATCATTACTGATCCATACTGATTTAATTACTAGGAAAATGGTGGACAATTGGATTTGAAAATGAACCAGAATTAGGTGTAGTGTGATCAAAGCCTAGTTTTTATTTAAGCACTTTTTTTCTTTTCAAATGAAAAAAAAAGCTCTGTTTTTAATCATTCCTGTTCTGCAGTAGTTTTTGAACTCTGTAACTTTTAAAACAATTAATATGCCTGTGTTTTCATATAATTTAATTATTTATTGTAAAAGATAAACCAGACTTAAACAAATATGCTCTAGTCAAGCTCAAGCACCTAAACCTTATAATAAATTGATTATTTACACAATTTCAAGAAAATGAACAAGGCAGCAGCAGATTCTTACAAAGCATTGATAGTTACTGATTTCCTGCAAAAATTGGCACTTTGATATATTACAAAAGACTAGCATGATACTGATGATCTATAGAAATAAAGAAAAACCTATAAATTGATTACTAGTCAAAACAGTATTTCCAAGAAAACATGTTTTGTTTGAGATTTGGATTACAGAAAGGCAAGAATG
The DNA here is from genome assembly GCF_001515625.1 of Sinocyclocheilus rhinocerous. Lineage (NCBI taxonomy): Eukaryota > Metazoa > Chordata > Actinopteri > Cypriniformes > Cyprinidae > Sinocyclocheilus > Sinocyclocheilus rhinocerous. Next base: position 1,083,730 of record NW_015660521.1, on the reverse strand, counting down.
GAGAAAAATCTTGAGTACTTCTTAAATAATTTCCAGTTTTTCATTTTTAAAAAGTGCATAGCATCCGCAGACATGACAAAAATGAGAACAACATCTCTAACCAAAGTAATGAAAATTTTTAACTCCCCTATGTTCACCTCATTGCTATGTTATGAAATAAAATAAATAATAAAAAAAAACTTGAGGCAACATTTATCTTTTTCATTTAGGGGCCGTTTACACGACAACGTTTTCAGCCAAAAACGGGAAACTTTTTATGCGTTTTGCCTGTTCGTTTACACGACGATGGCGTTTTGGGGACTGAAAACGTATATTTTTGAAAACGGTTTTCAAAGTGCAAGTTTTTGAAAACGCCACCGTTGTCGTTTCCGTGTAAACACCCAAAACAGGAATCTTTGAAAACGGTGACGTCATGCACATGCGTAGAACGTGTTAGGTATGTAGACATGCGCAGTACGTGTCGATTTTAAAGGCAAGCTCGAACAAACATACACAACAATGGCGGAGTACATGGTAAACAGAAAAAAATTAGTTTACAGCCTGGTACAAAAAGTGGTTTTGGTCTATATAGCTAATTTTGCCCTTCATGACAACTGTGAGGGGGGTGAATTTTTTTATAACTCATCCGTTTAAATTATATTAAGCCTTAAAGTTCTGCATAATTAAGGGCGTGGCCACTTGAGTGACAGGTGGATTGCCGCTGCTGTCACCGCCGTCGAGCTAGGTTTCAGCACCAAGCTCCCGCCTCTTTGCCCATTTTCGATTATCCAGGAGTGACGCGCTGCCAAGATGGCGACGGCCCACTCCGCCCACTTTGAGCTTCAAAAACGCTCTCCAGAAACCTACGGGTGACGTCACGGACACTACGTCCATGTTTTTATACAGTCTATGTGTATACATGAAACTTTTTAAAAACGCAAGGGAAGAACTTTTCCTTTTTTGACTACATCGTTGTCGTGTAAACGTAGCCTTAGTTTAACTTGATGCACTATTATAACCAAAACTAAAACCGAAATAAAAATTATAAAAACTATATAGGCATTAAAAAACTAATAAAAACTACAAAAAACACAAAATTACTAATCTGTTAACCAAAATGAAAATGTAAAATATTAAAATCATTCAATATATTAATAAAAACAATAACTTTAATACCTGAATAACACTGCCCGTAAAATATATCTAGAGGATGGTAGAAAGCATGCTCTCAGAGAGAGGGAGAGAGGAAAAGCAAGTGTTCAAGATTTTTAAAAAATCCCTGCTGTGTCTTTAAGAGCTCTGGCGCTCGTGTGGGAGTGAGTGGGGCCCAGAGAAGTGGCTCAGCCCAGCTCAGATCTGCCAGATGCAACACTCCAGCCAGAACGGAGCGCAGGCAGGCAGGCAGGCAAGCTGCACAGGAGGCAGCGCTCTTCTGGCAAACGGGTGACGAGGCAGAGAGAGAGTGTACCCTCCCCGTGAACCGTTGCTGTCTTCCCCTCCCTTGGCACTGAGAGCATGTCTGATTTTGCCTGTCTTTGAAGTTATGGAGTTGGACAACAAACTCGAGCTGGACGGCCACCATGGTAAGAGGAGAACTTGGATACACTTTTAACAAAGCACATGAAGTGTTGAGAGCCAGATAGTGATGTGAGCTTGTGTATGTGGGGCTGTAAAACAGATTAGGTTGCCAGGGCTTTTTGCAGTTTTTATATTTTGTTGCGATGACAGAACAACTGTGATCTGTACTGAATGAGTGTAATTACGCACTAAAATGTGTCTTTATTCCTTAGGGAAGGGTTTAGAACATGTGTGTTGATATGAACAGATGAAAACACTGTAACATCAACAGATGTGTTCACTCAGGTTGCTACTGTTACCTCAAGGCAAGCTGAACCCTTGACATGTATTAGACCTTACCTGAAATTTGATCTACAACAGGTCAAAGGTTCACTTTCTGTCTGACAGCACTGAAAACCATTACTTACACCCTACAAATTTACTTCATCAACTTTTAGTGTGCACAAGAAGAATTTGAGTATTTATGTCAATGCTTTTAGTATCGAAAACAAACCAAAATTCAGCTGAATTACTTTGCATTTAATTCAATTTAAAATGAGTTCCGATAGTTGTGAGTGTATTCAAATGTTGCCACGCTGTTACATTAGAAAAGATTTACGCCATTGTATTCAGGAATGAACTTGTGGTTCATTCTGGTTGTAGTTTTGTTGATTAATGTCTTTCTAATGAGACTAAATTGCACTGTATTGAAGGATATAATGCCGTCTATGTTCATGCTGATGTGACAGTCATGTGGGCTGAGATGAACTATAGAGGGATCTGTGTCATGGACCCTAAAGCAAACTGTAATAAAACTTTCAGAGCTGGTCAGACCACAGTTTTTCACCGTTTCAACTTGTTTGAGGCTTTTGAAAAGCATAAAAAGGAGTAAAGGAATAAAATTAAATAGTAATTAGCTATCCCACCAGCAGGCAGTTTATGTAGGTAAATAAAAAAAATCACCTTTTCTTCAGTGTTTTAAATGATGTTTAAAACTTCTACTGCCATTTTAGGGCTACAATTGAGTTACATAGTGGCCAAGTTCACTGTACAACATATTTTTAGTTTCATTTATGGTTTATATAGGCTATTTAAGAAGTAATTTGTTGGTAATGACATGAAAATGCTCTGCTGTGTTCATCGCTTTAATTTTCACCAGGAATCTGAAATCAAACAGAATTGTTCAGATATTCATCAGCATAACCCATGTGAGAGTTTTGCATTTCAACACAAATTTAAAATGTTTTGAGTCAATGAATAATTAATGAAATGAACTCTTTTGCGATTATTTATGTCTGTTTCTTACTGTTTGACTTACATCTATTCGCTCATTCTATTTCGAAAAAAACCTTCAGTACAATCACAATGAAAAGCCAAGGAAACATCTGAAACATTTAGTGGGATGGATGTTTTCTGTTTGTTGCTTCACTTTGGTTAGGAATATGTGGTTAAAAATCTTCCAGCAAATATTTGTTGGGCTCAGAGCAATCCTGCTTGTAACTTTGCTGAGGATTAAACATCCTAGACATGGCTCTGAATGGTGACAATCTTTGTGAAGAACATAATCCTTGTGGCATATCAAGATGGACATAATCTCCTTTAGTCAGATATTAGGACAAACATTTATAATTTAGTCCATCTTGTTCCTGATGCCCCATTCAGGGTTTTATGCAATATTTAGGCCTGTTGTTGTTTCAGTTGGTCAGTGTCGCTGATGACTGTCTCGCCATTGTTATTGCAAAGCATCAGATTGTCCTGCTTTTGTTCGTGAAATATGTTTGGCAGCATTTTGTTTTGGTCTTTTATCCATTTCATTTGCTGGCATGAGGACTGGCTGTGTTCCAAACACACGATGTGAGTGATGTACTCAGTAATAGACTTTTCTGCTGTAACAAACAAGCTCTTTCAGTGCAGGGCTGTATTATTTATGGCATACGCCTGATAACTTATGATAACCTTGTGTTATTCTGTAAAAGGTTTTCTCTGGTCTCATCTTAATTTGTAGAGACATCTATAATTAAACTATTTGTAGGATAACTCCCCTGAAAAGTGTAAACTCTTGTCTCATTGTGGTGGTAATATTGTTAAGTTTGATAGAGTGATCTGACTAAGGCTGTGTTTCCCAAAGCATCATAAACCTAAGTAGATCTTTGATCTTTTATGATCAAAACAATCAATGTTGTGCTGATTAATATTCTTTCTATATTCTTTGATGAATAGAAAGTTCAAAAGTAGTTAAAGCAGTCTATTTAATTGTAAATGTCAGAAAGAGGACTGAAAATGGTTGCGTATAAATTCAAATTCGGACGTACGAAAGGCTACAATGTGTTGAATTCGACCCCTTTCATGTACCAATGAACAGCGACAGTAAATCACAGATGTACTCTAAATCACTTTTCATTAAAATGCATTACTCCAGGCTAGCATGAAAATATCTCCTAAAATTTCACACTTATGCCTTGGGTAGGCTGGATGTTCAGGCTTTTTATCAGTTGTGGGAAATCCCAGTTTAGTCATAATTGATAATAGAGGGTAGTCAACTGGAGTCTTTATTCTGCCCATAGACTGGGGGAACAGCACTCCCCTAATTGCATAGTATTAAAATAATTAATTATTATTGAGATTCATCGGGAGGGAAGATGAAACAACAGAGCGCTCTCATAGCACTGAGGCTATATTTTGGGAGTACAGTGGATGCCTGTTTTATAGTATGGCAAATCACTTTACGATACACTGTAATGGCTTAATATCAGTGTTTGAAAGGGGATTAGACATCCAGCTATGAACTTAACCAAGTTAAAGATGTTATCTGCCTCTGTAGATATTTTATGCCATCAAAAAGTGATTTTAAGGACTAAGAACTAATAGTTCTCAACAAAATCATGTTTTTTAGCTCCCAAGTTCAGCATGTTTTATAGTACAAGCTGTGTACAAGAATGTTTCTTAGTGTTTTTATACCAAGAATGTCACCGCCACCAGAATTGGCACGATCAAATGTAATAATTTTAGAATGAACCATTGAACAACCCATATTGGTCAACCACTAATCTGAATATAGGGATGAGACATGTGTCCCTCCATGTCTGTGATGGTTACAGCCGTGGTTTACATTCTGCTCTCAATGAAAGTTCAAGTGACACAAAGTTGACCTTGATCCTGAATGGCTCCCATTAAAGCAAAGGACATTTTGGAAAAGAGCAGCTGTAAAAATGCATTAGAATCAGGAGTAGGTGGGCGGAACAGGCTCTAAATCCTGGACCTGGATGATAAGGTCATTGTTAGTGATTTGCAGAGATACTTTTGTGACGTTTTTGTCTTGTCATTAGAGATGTACTCCATACAGCTATTCCACTGTCCATATTTAGCACCATTTCATAACTGATAATGAGTCTTTTCTTTGTTTATTCCAGATGTGAAGAGTCTTTGACATGCGAGCCATCATAAATCCATGTGGGCATATTGCATTTGAAGGCAGAATTCCTTTGAATGTGAACTTGGCCCAGCTGGTTGTCATACATCCAACCGATTTTCTGACCTCACATGCTTGACAGAAGTGCCTTTGTGTCGGTAACAGCAGCTGTCCAAATCCCAGCTCTCTATCGTTTTAGTAGGATGTTTAGACTAGAACTGCACATCAAGTCACTTGTCTGTTTGTTGAGCTCATTTTATGATCGCAACCGTTGTTGGGAAAGCTACTTTGAAATTAGTTATGAGCTATTCATCATGTTCAAGTAGTAGTTCACAGCAGTTCAGCTATTCTATTGAAAATTTTGCTTTTGTTTTCAATTTGACAACAGATTTGTGGCACTTTAACTAATGGATAATGGTCACAAGGTTTCACGAATATGTGTGTGTCAGTATGATTTTTTTTTAAAGAAATGAATGTATTTTTATTTTAGCCGAAGCATCTCAGTATGGCCGCTGCCATCTTGAGTAAATGACGTCATTTGGAGCCAGAGTCTGCGCAGTAGTGTCGTGAGGGTATCAAACTCCCGCAGACCCAATCAACCATAACGACACGCCCCGTTTTTATAGCATCAAATTACTAGCTAAAATCAAACTTATCACAAAAATGAACAATTGAACATATCAGCGTGATAACAACTACCTTAAATGACCAAAACCATCTTTCGGAAAATTGTATTGGAAGTGTAATACATTTTTTTTATTTTGACTCAAGTCCCATTCGTTTACATGGAGAGGGAGGGGTTTATGACCGGTACTGCAGCCAGCCACCAGGAGGCGATCAAAGAGCCCGCAGCTTCACTTTTCAGGATGTGTGAGGCACACCTGAAATTTACAGAAAATACTTTCTATTCATCAAGGAATCCTGAAAAAAAAATCAGTTTCCATTAAAAAATATTAAGCAACACATTTATAATACAACATTTATAATAAAAAACGTTTCTTGCGCATCAAATCAACATATTAGAATGATTTTTTGAAGGATCATGTGACACCGAAGACTGGAGTAATGATGCTGAAAATTCAGCTTTGCATCACAGAAATAGAAAAGTTATTTTAAATTGTAATAATGTTTCGCAATTTTACTGTTATTATTACTGTATTTTTGATCAGCTTTGGTGAGCATTAAGAGACATTTAGCAGATGCTTTTTCCCCCCCCCCCCCAAATGCACTGACCCCAAACTTTTGAATTTTATTAAATGTTTATTTATATATTGTGATGATATTTTTATCTATTTCATGATAGTTTGCGACCAGGTGGCTAATTTTAGTGAGATGGGTTGGGAATGTTGTTTCTTGTTGACTTTAAGGTAGTAGCATTACTTTTTTTATTTAGTTTGCTCACAATGATACTAACAACTGAAAGAGCAAATGTTACCGTATATATGTGCCGTGTATGACCAGTCCAGGACGCACATTATATGTCTGGGCATCCAGACGGCTTTCAGACACTGCTAATTTGATGTCCTTTATTGCTGTAGTGCAATATGAACCCTTAAGAGCGGGTTTTAGGTGGCATGAAGTAAAGCAGATGCACATTGTGAGCTGAGCTTTTTATCTTCACTGAACCACAGATTGCTGAAGCGTTGTAACTGTTGCTAGGATGTCCGGTGGCCAGAGCTTTTATCGCCGTGGTAACATTGTTTTACCCATCCCCCTTTCTGCACATTAGATTGATGTGTGTTTTTACTCGTTTCTCTTTTTAACTCGTCATTTGAAACAGATGACACTTGCGTTTTTTGCACAATCTGCAAACTCTGTGCTGGGTGCCTGATTTTTAAGTTTGATGCATGGATTAGTATGACAAACATTAATTTTGTTATTTACTTGTTTGTTTTTAAAGGAACATTCCAGGCTATTTACAAGTTACAGTGTGTGTGTATCAACATAATCTCTGGCATCAGATTACCATAGTAAATGTTTACTCATCCCATATTTACTCAACAGTCTGTAAACACCAACAGAAAATGTATTTACAGTTATAATGAAGCCTAGCAGTGATGCGCACATCAGCAGTTACGGTTGTATCGTCCAGTAAATGTGACTTCTTAATAAGGGTGTGCCATAACACGATTAATCGGTAGAAATGTATCAACCGGTAGAGATTTTGGACTATTGTCCAAAACTTGTTGTTTGCGTGTCACTGCTCTTGGCTAAATAATTTTTGTAATTTTAATAAGAAGACATATATTTAATTTACACAGTGAAGAATGTGCAGATTTATACAATGTATTTATTCGTTCTACAGTAGTTTTTTGTCCTATTGCTTGTAATTTGTTTCTTATTCTTATTTAATCGCTGACTGTATACTTGTCTTCAGTGAGCTTGAGTTTTTTCTTTTTTCTTTTTTCATTTAGGCTAGTTTTTTGTGACATTGACACTGGTGACAATAATTATCGCTTAGTGATTATTCATGTATACCTTCGTCGGTCATGTAATAAATGAACGTAAAAAGTTGAGAATGAATATATGAGTGTAATGGTAAATTGGATCTGTGCAGCTCTTAAAGTGACAGCAGTTTAATATTCCTGCTGTCTGACTTTCATGTTAACATTTTTCACTGCTCTTGACTAAATCACTTAAGTAACTTTTTGTCCTATTGCTTGTAATTTGTTTCTTATTCTTATTTAATCGCTGACTGTATACTTGTCTTCAGTGAGCTTGAGTTTTTTCTTTTTTCTTTTTTCATTTAGGCTAGTTTTTTGTGACATTGACACTGGTGACAATAATTATGAAATTTCTATGGTATCAAAAATGTTGATATCATAAAACCCTTATTTAAAGCAAAAATAACTATATTGCGATATATATTGTTACCGTGAAATAAAATTACTCATATAGTGATATAAGATTTTGGTCATATCGCCCACCCTTACTTCTTAATATTTTTTAGTTAAGTCAAATAGGCAAATATATTATAAACAAATAAAATAAAATGTTAAATTAAACCTGTAAATAATATATATTTCTAAACTTAATTTGCTGGTTTGCCCAGAGTGTAAACACTGTGTGATTCGTATTTATTTTTTAATTTTTTAAACCAATTGTGTGACTTTGAGGCAGGACTATTTGTTTGGTTGACCAATGAGAGATGGGGAAAGTTTTTTTTTTTTAATATTCATAATTTTTGCGATACTGTAGAACAGAAATAACACATTTCAAATTGTCATTAAAGTCAAGTCATTTATTATTTTATATAGCACTGGATACAATTTAATCATGTCAAAGCAGCTTCACGTTAATAAACAGGAAAAGAACTGTTAATATTGCAAAATTCATCAGTTATGAAAAAAATTCAATTTCATCTGTAAAGCAGCTCTACAGAAAACAACAGTGTCATTATTCAGCTATAAATATAACAAAACTAAATGACTAGAGTTAAAAAAAAGAAAAAAATCTTTACTGACTGCTTAATTATACTGTATATAATAGCATCCAAAGCCATTTCAAAAGCACTGTGTAGTTTCTACCGCTTTTTCACATTACTGGGAGATTAAAGAGTCAGAGGCAAGGCAGGCCTTCCCTAACACACTCCCTAGAGCCTGCGTTCTGATTGGCTGACATTCCAAAGGAATTCGGCTCTCCAAAGGGGGCTCGTTTCTCCAAAAGATGGTGGTGCAGAATGAGAGAGAGAGAATGCTGTTACTAGGTCCCTAAATGCTCATGAAAATGGAAAAAAGTAACAACTGTCCCTCTTGTTCTCCTTTTCTTCCCCCTCTTTCATTCTCCTTTCTTTCCAAAAGTGGGAGGCTCGGCTTGCGCACAATGTGGCAGGCCTGAACGGCACGGCACGTTAGAATTTTTGTGGTAATCTCCACCACCGTATGGAGGCGAAACAGCACACAGATGAATGTAACAGGCCGGTTTTGTTTGTATTTCTCAGTTAGGAGCTGAGAGAGTGCCAGACACATACTTGAGTCCTTCAGCTTTGTGTCTCGTCCTCTCAGTTTCTGATTATTCTCTTCGCAGGACGGGATGACCTGCTTCAGAAACTGGCCTATTTCTAAGACGTCCCCTGGGGGCAACCAAGGTGAGAAGGAGCTGTTTTTGGGCTCCAAAAAGATGAGATGTAGGGCCCGCTTTCTTTTAAACAGCATGTTGTACGCTTCAGGCTCAAACCGGAAGTTTGGGACATCTGAGGACCCATCTCAAATGGTGCACTAAGCCCTCTTTTAAGTCCACACTTTGGTTATGTAATCTCGCAAGTATAGCTATACTTATATACTTTTTATATTTTTATTTCACTCAGAAATTGCTAGTAAATTTCACAATTACAACAAAATGACAAGTAACATACTAAATTAAACATGAAATTTAGAAGTAGCAAGACTGCAGAGTACTTTACAATGAGTTTTGTTTTATTTACGACTTTGCAAAATCTTTTTTACAGTGTGGAGGTCAAACGAGTTGCCTTGCATTTTCAGATAAGATAACAATGTGTGCAATAATTTGTTATTAATGCTTTATTGAATGAAAATGACATGTGAAATATGACTTCCAGCTGTCAGTTTGAACGCGTAACATAATGTTAAGTCATCTTACGGAGTCACATTCCTGCACTTTGAAATGCGCTGGAGAAAAAGCTTTAAACAGCCCGTAAACTTGTGTGGAAACATGGGAATTATTCTCTGGCCGGCAGAACTCTGAATTCAAGGGTGTATATTAGCTCTGTCAGCAATTAACTTTTTATGATGCAGGCCTTGCTGTTTTAGCATCGACTGATGAACAAATGGTTCCTGTCCCTATTCTGTTTTCCATTTTTCACTGTTATTCCCTTTGCCTCTCTCTTTCTCTCCATACTTTTTATCTCCCTCATGTACCCTCTCCTTTTTTTGTCAGGATGTTGTTTTACTCCAAAGTAAGGGTATTCCAAGCCCGGCTTTGAACTATAAAAGCTGTGGTGCTTCAGACATGGCTGATATAGTGCCTCTATTGATCCCGTCTCCTGGCAACCTCTGACAACAACTGAGTAAAGGACAGCACTCCGAAATCACAGACAAGACTTTTCTTGTGCAAAGTTAAATATAGGCTTGCCCTGGCCTTGAGCATTCTGGGAGATTTGCTCTGTGTTTCTTGCAGAACTTGTTGTGTAGATGGTACCGGGAAACTTGGTGTTATAATGCAAGTGCAGGTATAAGAGAGAGGTCTCGTACTTTGCTGGCACTCATTGATACAGAGTACAATCAGTTCTGTGCAGTACCAGGAATTATTTTTGAATATCAGCGTCTGTGCTCTCTTCCATCTCTGCTTGAACACTCTTATTAGACAAAGGCTGTTAGTCACGCAAGCCATGTTTTGACTATCAACATTAAATTTGGACCATAATCCGACCAAGGCTGGTCAAGAGGTCATCTGACCAACATGTACTTTTGAATTTGCATTAGCTGAACCAAAATGTATTTTTCTGACTAATTTGAACTAAAGAAATACAATTTAAGATAAGACTTATTCCTTATTTAAAATATGATATTTAAAGTTAATATTGACAAACAGTTCAAGAGATTTTGGTCTTTTCCCATTCAATTAAAATGTTTTATTATTTATAGATGATTTATTTATATATGCACATACACCTCCTTTTCACAAAAAAGTATTTATAAATTTATTTATATTTTACATAATATATATTTATGTGTATATTGTTTATTTATATAAAAAACTATAAATATATTTTCTGTATCAATTGTATATTACCTATGTCAGCAATTAACTTTTTATGAAGCAAACCTTGCTGTTTTAAGAACAACCCTCCCCTTTTAAAGTATACATGCAAGTACAGCTCCTATTTACTAAAAAAAGAAAATAAATAAATAATAAAATAAAATTAAAATTTATTTTTTGTTTATAAAATATATATTTATATAAAAAATAAATATATATTTTATATATGAACTATATATTACTTCTGTCAGCAATAAACTTAAAACTAATAAATGATATATAAGTACTTTTATATAAGTTTGTCAGTTCTCATGTTATTTACAAGGTTTGTGAACTTGTAGTATATCTGAATGCAATTAATATTCAGCTATTTGAATCTCAGTTCTTAAATCGTGACTTACTGCCAATGGCAGTGAAGCATCCTCTCAGTTTATTGCGGGGGTTTAATGCAGACTCTGGCAGAGATGGTGGAGCTGTTGGAACAAGCAGGGGTTTGGCATATTTTATCCATGGCTCTTTGATGGCACAGAGTCCATTGTGCTAGACGTTCATTAACATATCAAAGCAAAAGAGAAAAGCCAAAGTCCAATTAATTAACTGAGCAATGCGGCCGAGATGTTCTGCAGGATGCATATCGACAGCTGAGCGCAGATATTTGAAAATATTGTGAAGGCTGCAGTGGAATTGCTTTTACTCGTCTGAAAAATGCAGCCTCATCCACTATCCAGGGGTTATAAATACCTCTCGTGGCCCATTTTATAGATCATAATTTAGAGTGCTCATGTTCAGCATAACCTGCCCCTGTTGCCCCAGGGAGAAGACCCCTGTAGACAGAAGTGGACCACTTATGAACCTCTTTGATGTATTTGCTGTTTGAAGTAACATCACACCTGATCTTAATGTAATAGCGCTGCATTGTGTGTGTGTGTGCCTGCTGGCGTGATGATGATAGACCCTCAGGTTTTAGATTAGACTGAAGGACAGTAGACAGCATGCCAGAAAGTGCTGAGATTCTTGAGGAGTCCAGTCTAGACAGTATTAAATTTAGTACTCAGGGTTATACGAGAGTCCATGTGCGGCACTAACAGTTGTATCTACACTTTGGTAAGCCAAACTATATTTGATACTGTTGATCAGCAGGATTACGAGTTTTGGGTAACCTCACATTATTCTTACAACTTCATTCGCTGACTCTAGTGGAGCAGAAATTTCATGCTTCCCTTTTAAAGTTGAATTGAGTCTACAATATGACATTGTAATGCCAATTTTGGATGCATTGGAGTAAAATCTAGAGTAAAATTAGCTGGAATAAAATAACATTAAATAATTTATGTAATGTCATTTTTTTTAAGTGTCTCGGTGTTATACAAAATATCTTCTTTTGTGTTCTGCAGAAGAAAATAAGTCATACAGGTTTGGAGTGACATGAAGGTGAGTAAATGATGACCAATTTTTTGGGTAATTATAACTTTAAGGCTTTATACTAGCCCAAATGAGTAATATACCAAAAACAAGTGGGTGGTCTGACGTTCTTACACCTTTTTGATATTTGAGGCAAAAAGTGCTTCAAGACCATCCATAAAAAATTGCATAGTTGCAACATAGAAATCTTGATTATCAGGGGATAAAACCCTTTGAGAACATCTGTCTTGCGTATGATTAAGGTCTTCTGAACATGTAGAATAAACTAGATTGAAATTGGGTCAAACCAGAAATGTGCTACATGTGAGATCCTTCAAGTTCAAGAGATTGTTGTTGGAACTGAACCCGAAAGTAAATTACTTCAAGGGCAAAACAAATCAGAACAACGTGTTACTGGTCTTTTCTTTAGCAGCCATTAGTTTAGTACTGTTGTTCTTCTCTGTAATTGAGATAATTGCAAAAATGGAGGAAACAATTCCTCCAGCTTGGGGAAAAACAACTGTGGCAGTGATTGTATTGAACATGAGATTATGAGTCTTAATGCATTTTTGAATCCAGTGCCAAATTTCATTTTATCTGCTTTATGTGCTGGAAATTAACCAGCTTGTTTCTCAGAGTATTACTTTACACATACCGTAAATGAAAATTCTGTCATCATTTACTGAACCTGTGAGGAACTTTCCTTCCTCAGTGGAACACAAAAAGGGATATTTTACAGAATGTCTGAGCTGCTCTTGATGGACCATTGGATACTTTTATAGTGCACTTGTTTAGTTTAACAGCCTATTTTCATTATATGTTAAAATGCCAGAATAAATGATGAAAGATTCTTCTTTTAATTAAATAACTGATGCAATGTGTTTATCTGTTTTTAAATCTCACACAAGAGCTTCCACTAAAACTGCCTTGTCTTCCCAGGGATTGTGTAATTCCTAGAGATAAATGAAAAGCAGATATTTGACTCTGGTCCACATAAACAGAGATAGTACGTGTGAAACCACCGAGGCTCTTTCTGCTGGTGCTGGTTGAAACTGCTGGTTTTTAGTCTGGGAAGAGATTCATGAGCTTGTTGACTGTTGCTTATGGAAATGCAGCGTGACTGCTTGGATTCAGGGAGCTTGATGTTAATGGTGTCTGGTGACCGAGGGCCTCTCGCCTTCCAGGGGACGTCCAGATGTTGTAAGAGTGGCGGCCCGCTTATAAGCGGCAAATACCCAGGAGCATCAGTAAACTGCTAGGCCCCATGTAACTCAGTGATTGAAGTCTTGTCTCAGAGATTACGAGGATTGGATGCACAGTACCTGGTACTCTGTCAACACTTTCTTGTAAGTTGAAGTGGTATGTTAATACTCTATAAGCTTTACAGTTTGATGATAATCTGCTTCAGTTTTTCAATTTGCTAAGTAACTTTGGTATACAATCAGTAGTGTGCAACAAAATTCAAAAATAAGGAGGCAAAGTTCCCTCTCTGCTGTTGTTGTTTTTTTTTTGTCCAATGTAAATTTGTACTCCAGTTCTGTATGAACACCCATTTGAGTGGGTGAGTTGTTTACTTTGTAATTAGTCTCTTTATTTCTACCAGTTTCACCCATTCAGGCCAATTTGCAGGCTAGTTGTGAACATGATAGATGGGCATTTGTGCATTGACAGGTAATTGAACCAATCACAGCATGATTGGAAGCATTGCCTTTGACTTTTCACCCTAATTTTGTCATTTCTCTACTCATATTCACATTACATGAGCTCTATGAGAACTCAGTGAGCTCTTTCTAAAACTTTTTCCGTGGTAAAAGGAACTTTTACTTTCTTAACTAACTTTATAAGGTGCATCCTGGCATGCTTTTTAAACAGTATCGAAGGACGTCACATGTATTCATGTAACAGCTTTCAATTAAATTTTTAGTTTTGTTAATATCTATGGCACAATATTTATTTGTATCCATAACTAATATCGATAGTTTAAAAGTTTGTAAGATCATGAGAAACAAATTAAGTTGAGTGTGTACAAATGCTTGACTTTTAGTGTATTTTGTAATTCATTCATTCATTCATTGTTAGCATCTGGTCTTTTTCATTTGGTCTTCATATGTATGTTGGATGGTGGCCACTTGCTTTTCTGTTTTTCCCATGTTTCTCAGAGCTGCATAATAACAGCTCATGTACATATTCTATGAGAGTTTTTTCTAATGATTGCAAAAATAACACAAATAGGCCTAGTTCTCACACAGCTAAACAACAAGACTAATGGAGTATTTTCAGACTCAAGTGGAAAGAACTATATGTAATTGTTGATTTGGCAGTCAAAACATCTCTTCCCAAACTTGGCATTGTTGCAATAATTGCACAATAATTTAGACTCATTCTAAGTCTCATTCAGGGCCATAAACAGTCTAGACCAGTGTGTCCAGAACTCTTTGGCAGACTTTATCTCGCCTAATGTGTTTGTTCTCCGAGTTTTCATTGCTTCATTAATTCACATTGTCACATCATCAAAGAAAGAATGTCATTATGGGTGTTCATTGGTTGATGATTTTGGCCGTTGCCTCTTCTAGTAAAAGCTTGGAATCCAAAACTCCAAACAGCAGCAAAAAACAAGGATCTCTCTTTACTTCCCAAACACCTAATGCGGTGAACTCTGTACTCTCATCTAAAATGGCCAAGAGCATTGTGTATTTCATAAAACAACACCCAAAGAGCTGTTTGTATATGATGTCAACAGAAAAAAGAGAGTGGTTTCAAAGGAAAGCGAGTTATTGCATGTTTCATCTCAGATGAAGGCATTTGTGGCGTTGGTGGCCATCATAAGTTCCTCTCCACAGCTTGAGGTCCTTCCGATTGTCCTCATTTTGTGGTGGCAGTGTGGGAGCTGCAGTTTGTCTTGGTTTGTTTCATCACTTCAGCAGACGTATGTTTGGACATTTTATTTTTCCACTTATACTTTTCTATTTGATATTGTGAATCTGTCTGTCTATCTGTCTGTCTGTCTGTCTTATTTTCACAATATGTTGTTGATGATTGTGGGAATGCTCTAATGGTAGTGCATAAATTTTTTTTTAGTACCACTTTGGTCCAGAGGGGGGCACTGCATGTAAACATTTTCCCCTTTAAATGTGCAATCTATGAAGAAGGCCCGAGGGCAGAGAGCTGAAGTCATGTCTTGATTGCATTTACCTGCTGCACAGCGGTCAGTCAGCTCCCTGAAGTCAGTCTGATATTTACAGCAGTGTTGCTGCGCTCTGAGGCTAAATGCCTGTTTGTGTGCAGGGCTGATGTTCACACCTCTTGAGGTCAGTGCTATTAAAGGGCTGGCAGAGTAAAGATTTCAGAGTGTGGTGAAAGAAGGAATCATAGAAAGAAGTAATTATGTGATTTTAATATGGTCACAATAATGTATAAATCTGGACACGTAACTCACGCTTCCTTCTGCTTTTGTTTCCTCCTATTTTATTCAATATGAAAAAAAAATGGACTCGGTTTGCTTTCCTAAATAATATTATTGGTCTTACTGTGCATAATTCATCAGAGCATGTTTATCTACAAATAATAATAATAATGTTTGTTTTCCTAATTCATATTAAATATTTTAATGGTTTCACACCTGCAAATAGAAGAAACAAATGATAATTTCTATAAAGATAAAGTAATGCATTTTTAACATTCCAGTTAAAATCTCTCTCTCTCTCTCTCTCTCTCTCTCTCTCTCTATATATATATATATATATATGTAAGGATTGTAACACATTTTTTCCCACTGAAAAGCTATTTTAAAAAGACTAATAAAAATTGTATCAAGAAGGAAGAAGTAATTTGTTCCAGTACAAGGTTGTGTGAGCAGCAGGGCAAAATACTAACAAAAAAAATAATAGCTAACATTAACGATCCAATCCAATCCTGATGGTTAAAATCATGCCCTGCCTACATTAATTCCTGCTGATGAATGTTAACCAGATTATGTCATAATGCTGTGTGTGAGATTGTCCTATGGTGTAAGAGGACTGATTATTTATGGGGGGACATTGAGTCCTGTATTAGTTTCTTCTCAGAAACTCATTCCTCAGTAATTTTTGTCTTAAAGCAACAAATTAGAACCATAAGACAATTTCATACTGACTTTACTTTATATTGATTTATATAGACAGTGACTTGGCTAATGAATGTCATGAGTAGTTCAAGACTTTTTGATGTTACGCATTTCTGATGGTTACCAAACATTTGGTTCCACTGTTTCTGGTTAGCTTTACATCTCTGGAGAGATAAACGTTTTGTTTTATGTCTTCATGCAAAGCAGGCAGCATCAGTACACAGAGGCGATCACTCGTATATCACTCGACTTAATGGCACTTCCCTATACTCTCCTTTAGCTTGACTCCGAGGCTCAGGTGGCATGTAGCAACTGCACTATGGGTAATAATATCAGACCTCTTATTGCTCACATTTATTCCAGCACAGAGCTCTTCGGAGAAGCCGAGCAGACAGATTTAGCCAGCCTCTCCATCTCATCCTCTCATCCTCTCTCGATGAGAAAGTTCACACCGGGGTCGAGTGTCTGAGCGTCAGTATTATTATTAGTGATGAATAAATAATATTCAACACATACTGTAAATCATTTTTAAAAATAGTTTTCGTCTCTGTCTGGTAGGTTGTTGACATTTGGTTCTCAGAATCGAGGATTTCATCAGGGAGGTGAGATGTTCTTCTGCGGCTCGTAAATCTCATTACTTCACCAGCTAGTGTCGTAGAGGTCACGGGGTCAAATGCCTTGTCAGAGCACTGCAAACATATTAATGTATTGGATGTTTAACTGAGGGTGGGTGAAGAGACAAACCTCCTGTTCAGTCTTCAGTGGTTTCAGCCAAGTAAAGCTATGAAAGATACTAGTTTCTCTTGAATTTACAACAATAATGGGAAAAATGTGGACCTCTTAGTGACCATACCTGATAAGCTCCAAAAAAAAAACCATACAATTACTGTAAAACTGCCAAATAATAGTTTTGTGTGAGAAACAAACCAGAATTTATTATTTACATAAATTGTAAACATTTTGACCGATTTTTAGGTTATTATATTCTACATGATTGGAAATTTTGTTTTATATTTTGTTAATGGTGTTTTATATCTTTTTTTTTTTTTTTGAGCTTGACAGATGTGGTCAGTATGAACTGCTATTGGAAAGAACTACAAGATTAAAATAAAAAATGTCTCCTTTGGAGTTTTTACAGAAAATTACAACATTTGGGTTTGGAACATTGTAAAGGGTAAGTAGACAATTTTCAGTTTTGGGTGAATTATCACTGTAATGTAATATCTGTACATTTGATATAGTTCTTTTTATGATGGAGCTGCTCAAGACATGTCTGCACTATAATTTACACCCAAATTCACCCCTCACTGTAGATTTCATTCCCAAAGCAAAGAGGTTATTTGTTGGGAGGAGTTGACTCTCTACTTTCCCCCTTGTTTTTCCGCCTATTCTCTCGAAACTCTCCACCATGTCATTTTAAGAGCAGTCCTGACTTGCAGAATGAGATGGAGCGATCTGCTTCTCTGGCAGTGATTCAGTTTAACAGGAGCTTTTGAAATGAAGACTTCCAGCAGTTTCTGAATCAATCATTCTGTAGGCCGTGACACAGGTGAAAGCGAGGCGCGGAGAGCATGTCGGGGGCAGTGAGGCGAGTTCTGGGGAGGAAGTGGTACTACTACAGACTTCTGGGCCGATCCGGGCACAGACAGCATGTTCGGTCACGGAGCCGCTGCCGCACTGCTATCAAGGGTGATTTGGTCTTTTTCTGTCTATCTTGGAAAAAACAGTACTTTGCTGGGGTTACAGAGTGTGCCATAGTACCCTTATGCGTTTGTGACATTTTTCATTGTCTGATCATATTGACTTAATATCCATCGTGTAATAGAATTTGCCCTCAAGAATGATGGAAATGAAAGTGCACTGAGGAACTGATAGAAATGTTTGACTGATTATAGTTTTCAATCAGAATGAAGTGTGCATTTGGTGTCTGAGTGAAACGGTGCCCAGGTTTCAGATATTCTTCTCCTCTTTGCTTTGTGATTGAAGTTTTTTGCTGTGATACATGTTTTTAAAGCAAGTGAAGGTGCAGGCAACTTTTGAGGGGACTGGACTTTGTTGACGTTTCATAAAAATATCCTCTTAAGTAGTTTCTCAAATTGGCATACATACTCTATTTGATAGTACATTGATAGTAACACGCATAAAAAAGAAAATGATGCAATTTACAAGACTGAACTGCAAATGTATTATTTTTTTGTGTTTTTTGTCCTTTCCATAAATAAATAAATATATAAATAAATAAATAAAAATCTGAAATTATTCTTATTTGTTTTCAGAGAATATATCTTATATATTTATTCTTTTTTTTTTTTTATATTTAAATTACTTAATTTTTTTACTGGAAAAGACAAAATACTGATTAAGCGAATTATTCAGCAGTTAAACTGCCAAATAATGGCTGATTATTCAGTTGATATATTGGTCTATCACAAGTACAAACGTGTCCTGGCCTTATACTTTGAGACAAAGAGAGAATATTGAAAGTCTTATTGAAAGTAATCATATTTTGACGATACTGACTACAAGAAGTGTTCTCCCGAAACCCGTTTCTATCTATCATCTGGTGGTCTACTGTGACTTGACATTGTGAATGTTGGACTTTTTAATTTGTTTATCAACTGTTAAAGATATTTCAAATTCATACACATTTGTGGTCTTCTTTGTGGCCTTCCTTCCACTTTCTTGTTTTTAAAAGCTGGTAATTATAAACAGAAGTATTACTTTTACTTTAGCAGTTTAAAAAGACAAGTTGTAAATTCTGATTCTGAGTTTAAATCACTTTTCCTTCAGTATGAGTTAGCCTAAAGTAGGAAACATTTAGTTTTTTTGTCAGCCTATGATCTGCTGCTGTAAGAATATCAATTTTTCAGTACTTCACTGCTTCGATGGAGTTCATAAACAAGTATTTTTGTCTTCCTCATGGTGAAGTGAAGCTTCCTAAATATACAGCCTCCAGGGACTTTTTCTTCTCAGTTCTTACACTGATTAGAGCCAAGAGAGACTTATCCTATCTGTGTGTGGGAGAAGACAGCAAGCGGTTCACAGTTCACACAGTACTGAAGAAACCACCACCTCCTCTTTACATCAGATTCATACATATTTCCATGAACGATTTCTGTTCTCAGTATTAAACTTTGGTGCATAACTTGTCCACACGTGATAAAGCAGGTCGTGCAGCTTGTTGAGGAGAGGTGTGCTAATACTTTTCTAACCAATGCAACCACATAGCAGTGCCATGGCAACCACCAGAATTTATTTGAGAGACTTTTAAAATCCAATTTAGTTCTGAATTAAAGAAAGGAATTTGAATTCAATTATTTGATTGAAAGAAATTCATATAAATATTTATTAAATTCTTTAGTTATTTATTAAATTACATTGTACTATTTCATTTTGTTTTATTAATTTATTATTTTATTTTAAATTAACAAAATACTGATTAAGCAAATTACATAGTGGTTAAATCTTGCTGAATTTCCACTGAGCTACTATTCTGTAAATTCCTTATGCTGCCATCCCAAATTCAGTTCAAATGCACACTCGTTAATTAAATGGAAGCCAATTCTACATTTCTGAATTTGGCACAACCCTGGCAACCACTCTTTTTGCAGCCCTATCATTTAGTTTCTCCCATTTCCTTCTTTTCAAAGAGTTATGAGTGCACTCAGTATTTTTCTAAACTTCAAGTGCGTAGAAAAAACTTCAAGATCTTGTGCATTCTTGTTTCAGATCCATTACTTGGAAACATTGCACTGTTCAAACTTTGCTCAAACTCTTGTGGTGGCAGTTGATGAGATTGATAAAGTCTCGCCGAGATGAAAGGTTTCTCAGAGTTGGCGAATGTGGGCTGCATGATCTGTCAGGCCTTTAGTGCACTTCTCCATTAAAGACCAAAGAAGTTCTGTTTCTTGACACATCAAGAGGCTTGAGAGACAGGTGTAGTTGAGAGTTTAGCTCTGTGTCTGTTTCATAGAAGAAAGAGAGCTGACTTGCTCAGTGATTGACGCTTCAGCAATGAGCCCAAAGCAGCATTTACCATCCATTCTCTGTGTTACTGTACATGTCAGAGTCTGAAGCATCCCTGTCCAGAAGTCATTTTTACAGTTGGCTACTGCATGGGACAGTATGTGCTGCTGATTACAGATTACATTTGTTCTTAAACAAGAGTTCACCCAAAAATGTCAATCTGTCATTATATACAATACTCACACTTACATCACCTTTAATTGGAAACACTGGAACAGCTTGTTCTGATTAAGTAATTGTTCTTCAAAGAACAACAAGCGGTGCTTAGTTATCATTCTATTTCTGTTCTGTTTGTCTCTGCCTGTTTTCCATTTCCTTTCACTGTGGTGGTCTTGTTTCAGGGGAGTGATGTTAGATGGAAGGCCTGCACAGCATTTTAGCTGTTTGATTGATAGGTTGAGAGGAGCGTGGGTATTATTGAACCCAGGGAATGGGCACATTGTCACACCCCTGTGGACTGTTGATTGTGGTTTCTCCCTCTGTGTCCTTATTTGGTTGTTTGTGAATGTTACCCTGTGTGTTGATGTCTACCCTGTCTGGATCTCCTGTTGTCATATCATTAAATATCCTTTTTTTCGTCATCTTCGTCGTCCTGCCTGATCTGTAGGTTTGCTTTCAAAAAAATATTTTATTTTTTACTTTTGTGAAAATCTTACGGAGGCTGCATTTATTTGATTTAAATATGTAGTAAAACCGTAATATTCAGATTAAAATAACTGTTTTCTATTTGAATATATTTTCAAATGTAATTTATTCCTGTGATGCAAAGCTGACTTTTCAGCGTCATTACTCCAGTCTTCAGTATCACATTATCGTTGAGAGGAGCGTGGGTATTATTGAACCCAGGGAATGGGCACATTGTCACACCCCTGTGGACTGTTGATTGTGGTTTCTCCCTCTGTGTCCTTATTTGGTTGTTCCTGTTCTCATTATTAGTTAATCACCTCATTGTGCTCACCTGTCATACCTCTTGTATGTACAAAAGAACAGCATTTTTAATAGATTTTTTTTTTTGTAACAATGTGAAGGTATTTGCTCTCATTGTTGATTAATTTAATACATCCTTGCTAAAAATATGTATTTATATATATATATAATATATTTTCAAATGTAATTTATTCCTGTGATGCAAAGCTGACTTTTCAGCGTCATTACTCCAGTCTTCAGTATCACATTATCCTTCAGAAATCAGTCTAATATGCTGATTTGCTGATTAAGAAATATTTCTTATCAATACTATAACAGTTGAGAATTGTGCTTCCTAATATTTTTGGAAGTCTATGGAAAGTCCCCACAATTCACAGAAACAAACGTGTGTGCGCATGTGTGCGTGTGTGTATTAGAAATCTTCTTATAGTTAAAGGATGTGGTCCGTATTTCACAAATTAATCAGTTCTGTGTACTTCTCCACATATTTCTCTCTGCTTCAATCCATACTGACAATCAATGGATATGCAGATTGGGGCATTTGACAGAACATTACTTGTAAAATCTGTTTATTGGCTAACTATATTATTACACCAGATACTGTACTTCCTGGGTCACAAAGTTATGTTCTGCTAAATAGACTCAAGCAAAGTCTGTTTTTTTGTTTTTTTTCTTTACCTTTTTGCAATTTTTATCATTGTCATTCATAATCAATTATAAAATACCTGCAGGTCACTGTATGTTACCCAGATACTGACTCTGCTGAAAATCAGCACAAGTTGTTTCGCTTTTTATGTTATTGTCTTTGCTTTTAAACCTTAACCAAAAAAACCTTAACGGTCTAACCAAACCGAAGGGCCTGCAAAGACTCGTCATCTCTTGCTGCGACAAGTCGAGCCAGATCTGAAGAAAGGAGCGTGCATTTAGATTAAGAGCAAATGAGACAAGCCTGTGAGTTATATCCCTGCTTGAATGCTAAATGAGACCATAGCACTTCTATGTAATTTCCTGGAATGACAGAGTCCTCTGTGAGATCAGATGGAGGACGGTGGCACCCCGGTGCAGGCATCTCTTACAGCAGCTGGGCCATGCATCTTGTTTAGAGCAGATTAATAGGGCCGCTAGCACCAAGCATTTCTGCGGTAATTCTCTGGCAAATGGCCCACAAGTCTTCTCAACATCTGGGGTTGAACTGATTAACATATATGGAACATTGTTTGATGGCTCATACCAGTCAAGAACTTTTTGTTTGAAATATATTCATTTATAAGTAAGTTACAGGGGCCACGTTGTACTATTTTATTATTTTATTTTATTTTATTTTATTTTATTATGCATTTATATATCGCTTTATTGTGTGTTGCTGTACACCCAAAGTGCTTTACAATCAAAAAGAATATATATATTATATAACGTACATTTGGATAACCTTTAGTTTAGTTTTGGAAATCGGTTTAGTTTTGGTTTAGTTTTTTTTTGGAAATCATGTGGGTCATAAAGTGGCGGTGATCAGTCCTCTGATGTGATATTTATTTACTTTTGTCCACCCTGAAATGGAAAGTATTTCCACAGCAACTCATAAACACAACTTCTGTATTCTTGTCAGCATGTTTGCTCTGGACAAATATAAGCAGAACGTTCAGGAGTTCAGACCCCCTGCTCACAGGTCCGTGCCAGAGGAGACTTTTCTTTGAGCCCCTTGTGTTGTCCTCTCAATATGAAAGCATTTGACTGTCTCCACTCTTCATAAACACTTGGCTCTGGGTGGAGGAATGTTGGAGCCATCTCTTAATTGTCGTTTAGTGTTTTTTTCCATTTACGCTGCATTTATCAATCATGATCAAGCAGCTTAATGATGAAAGAATATTTGAACCAATTATTAGTTTGCAGGTTGGTAATGACATTGTAGTCATCATTCAGAGCAAACAGTGCTTTCAACACAGCTGATGGAGAGATGCTGATGTTTATGAACAGAAGTACACAGTCATATTTGAAAAATACATAAAGTATTACCCTGTTAAGAATTATGTATATAATGTTTTGGCCTACTTACAGACTTTTAAATGTTACTCAAAAACCATGTGGATCTTCACTGTTTTAAAACACTGCATTTAAGTCAAAGATCATGTGATCTTGCTTCCATGCTTAACATATGGATCAGGATGTTGTGATATCAACATAAGCAAGAGGCGGCGTTGAGATTTCTCTCCCATGCATTCCAATCTGTTCATCTCTGTAGTGAGAAAACAGTGAAATTACGCACACACAGACGGAATGTTCATATGTCGATACCTACGCAGGGCTGTTAATCACTCTTCCTCCATGTTGTCAGATCATGTCTAGTTTTGCTCAGCCAACACTAAATGATGACTGAGGCGCAATACAAATCCTTGTTATTTGACATTATGGCAATATTTATTAGCACATAATTGTTTATCCTTAGCAGTTTATATCATTGGTTTGTTTCCAGGTGTCAGTGAATTTGATGCTCTCTGTACACTATAAAAAAATGTTGAATTGTGAATTGGTTAACTGAAAGTTGCTTTTACTGTGTGTGTGTGTGTGTGTGTGTGTGTTAGAGGGTCAGTTTTTTTTTTTAATAAATAAAAAGAAAACAAGTAGAATAAAATAGAAATAGAATAGAATAGTAAAATAGAATAGATAGTGCTAGTGTTAGAGGATCAAGTTTTTTATATATATAATAAAAGAAACAAGTAGATAGAATAGAAATAGAATAGAGAGTGCAAGTGTTAGAGGGTCAAGGTTTTTTTAGTAAATAAAAAGAAAAGAAGTATTAAATAAAACAAATTTACACTGTTTCATCATGTTGCTTTCTGTCGTATCACCTGTATTACTATGATGGTTGTTGATACCTTTTATGTCAAAAAGCAGATTCTGTAGTTTTGAGTATATAGGTATGTTAACAGTCTATCACTTAATGAAATATACAGTTATAAATTGTAAAATATACAGGCATCTTGTAACACCGGAAACATTGTTTTTACCGTGAATTTCGGGCAACCACAGCTGCCAGTTTTTTTTTAATACCATAAATATAACAGGATATTTTTTATACTGTAGAACAGAAAGCTTTTTTATTTGAACAACCAATTCTAGCTCAAGAAAAGAGCTGTCAGAAAGAGCACACACAAAAAAAAGCTTCCAGATCTTGTTAGTGATGCATCTTTCCAAGTACAAAGCCAGCGAGGCACAGAAGCCCTTCCTCCACTTTGTTTTGAGTTTGACGTAATTCAGACTGTGCAAAGAGACAGACAGGAGGATGAATTTCATAGATCTTGTCTTTCAGGTTGGCTGCGTTCGCTCTCTCATTTGTTTTCCGCACAAACACTTGTTCCCTCCTTCTTCCCTCCATCAATCGTGCAGACAGAGATGCAGGCGTGTGCTGAATGCCAAGCACAGTCTGACAGGCTGATGCAGGCCGCGCATGACCGACACATGTGACTGACACAGTGACGCTGCTACAGAAGCAGCATATTGTAGAGAATTATGGGTGGGCCTTTTGACTTGAGCCAATAAGGAACCTGCTAAAGCAGCCACATTGCAACATGCTTAATACCACTCAAAAGACCATAACAACCACATAGCAATGGCACAGCAACCCCCTGGCAACCATCCAAAACATACTAGCAACTTGTTTAAATCTTAGCAAGCATGAAGAAGAGATGATGCTGAACACCTTTCTTTAGTTTTTTCAGGTTTCCAGTGCTGTTATTGATGTTTGATTGTGTTCATTTGGTGGGTTTGTTTATCCTAGGGGAAATCTGATCGTTGAACTGCTCTTGGCAGGTTACATACGCATGAATCCAGTCATCACTCTCTGATTCCTCTCTCTGTCTCTGTCTGTCTGTTCTCAGAGTCTCTCACTGACAGGGTGGGCCGGCGACGCAGTATGCCTGGCAGTACGGTGGACAAAACGGTGGTCGCTATGGATGCAGACACGTCAACGCCTTTTAAAGTCACGGTACGCATTTATGACAGCAGCGCAGATAAAAATAGTACATTTACAACCGTAAGAGGATTTAAGCATCTCTCTGAGCTAGGAGTTGTATTTCAAAATGTGATTCAGTTTGACTTTAGATGATAATTCCTGTTGTGCTGTACACTTCATAAATGCCTTAATATATCAGATAAAATATTAAATGCATAATTTTTATAAAATGTTTAATTAGTTTTCTTCACATTATGTCAATATGGAGTAAATTTTAAATAATTTCACTACTTTATTTTGACCAGATGTTGCCATTTGTGCCAATTTCTGCAGCGAATAAAGTGACAGTTTATTAAGAAATATTATAGGTGTGTCTTAATTTCTTATTTTCTTTAATTAAAATGTTTCAAAGAAAATATGTTTTAATTAGGGAATGTTTTATTAGTAATCAATCTGTAGATTTCATTTGATCAATATCCCTAAACCGAAAAAAGGCAAAGAAAATTCACCAATCTATTTTCAAAATCAGTGTACTTTTAGGATTATTTAAATACTGTTGTAGTATTTTTTTAAATATTTTAAATTAGCTTGTTTTCATTTAAATTTTAGTTATTTTGTTAGGTATGTCATCAGTTTAGTTCATTTTAATTAGTTTGTTATTTAAAAATATTTCTATTTAGTGTTTTATCTTTTTTCAAGTTTTTTATTATAATTTTTTTTCCCCTTTTTTTATTGTCAACTACACACACACACACACACACACATATATATATATATATATATATATACACAGAGCTGGGTAGATTACTTACAAATTGTAATCCGTTACCAATTCCAAATTACATGACAAAAATTGTAGTCAGTAACATAATCCATTACATTACACATTTTAGGTAATGTAATCAGACTACTTTTTGATTAGTTTTAGATAACTTTTGTCCTAACTCGTTTATCACATTGATTTAAATAGGATAATCTTGTACCATAATGATGTAAAAATATAAAAAATATATTCCATTCATTGTAATTAACAGCACGAAGTGTATTAAACAATATATTACATCAAGGTTTCCCAAACTGGAGTTTGTAAAGGAACTGCAGGGGGTTTGTGAGTTTAATGAAAAGCTAACAATTAATTAAATCATAAATCATGTAAAATTAAAATAATTTTTTTTTCCTGACTTAGTGTTTTATTTTGGATCCTTTTTTTCATTATACATACAAAGAGTATACAAAATACACATACAGAGTGACTAACATAAAACAACACACAACATAAAACAAGCTAAGTACAAAAAAACAGCAAAAATAACTCACATTTACATATAGGTTGGGAGTGTTGAGAATTGTGGATGTTGAGAGTATTCATTTCTTTGTGAAGTATTTTCTCTTTCCTTCCTCCTCACCTCCCCCTCCTCCTCTTCCCAATAATAATAATAATAGTAGTAGTAATAATAATGAAAATATTTGGGGGGGGTATTCAGAATCCAGCGAGGGAGCTTTTCATAAAAATAAAAAAAAAAGAAATCCTTCCAGGCAGGCGTATCTCACCAAAAGCTGTGGGGACGAGGAAAATAAATAATTTTAAAATAACAATCAAATTAAAATACTTACTAAAAATGAAATATTTCATGTTTACCTGCATGCCATATGTGATACTTAATTATTAAAATATTTATTTTAAAATCTCAGGGGTACTTAAAGGAGTCCTTGATTATGATTTCACTTTTTTTAACTTTAGTTAATGTGTAATGTTTTACAAAAAAACAGCAAAAATAACTCACATTTACATATAGGTTGGGAGTGTTGAGAATTGTGGATGTTGAGAGTATTCATTTCTTTGTGAAGTATTTTCTCTTTCCTTCCTCCTCACCTCCCCCTCCTCCTCTTCCCAATAATAATAATAATAGTAGTAGTAATAATAATGAAAATATTTGGGGGGGGTATTCAGAATCCAGCGAGGGAGCTTTTCATAAAAATAAAAAAAAAAGAAATCCTTCCAGGCAGGCGTATCTCACCAAAAGCTGTGGGGACGAGGAAAATAAATAATTTTAAAATAACAATCAAATTAAAATACTTACTAAAAATGAAATATTTCATGTTTACCTGCATGCCATATGTGATACTTAATTATTAAAATATTTATTTTAAAATCTCAGGGGTACTTAAAGGAGTCCTTGATTATGATTTCACTTTTTTTAACTTTAGTTAATGTGTAATGTTTCTGTTTGAGCATAAACAACATCTGCAAAGTTCAATGCAAAGGGAGATTTGTTTTTTTTGTTTTTTTACAGAATTTGCGTTTTAAGGCCTACAACAAACGGCTGGTAGGGACAACAATGAGCTTCTTCCTTGGTTTGTGTTATCATGAACCCTATAATTTACATAAACCCTGCCCCCGGTAGCACACAATCACAACACACTGGGCCAGCTAACCAATCTGAGCCCATTGCGTATTTCTGAGGAAGGGGCTTCATAGAACCAGGAAGTCATACCGTCTTTTGGAGAATGGAAACAGTGATAAAATATATGAAAATCTGATGTGTGTATATATATATATATATAATTTTTTTTTTTTTTTTCAGTTAACAAAAATAATTTTTAATAGTTTTAGTTTCAGTTAACAATAACAACATTGGTAACAACACTGTTAATGGCAGTATTCTGTAGGAAGTGACATCTTTTTTGGCATGGACAACAACAGCACGAAAATCAGTTTTTTAAAAGTTACAGATATTGAAAGGTAGTGCATAACAATTACTTACAGTACAGTAAAGATGTACTACACACTTCATGGATTAACTTCATGGTTTTGAACCTATGACACACAGGTCTTTATCCACTAGACCACACTGCCTTTTACAACATAGAAAGTGTTTGCTGTGGATAACAGTTGTAGCGTGGCACATACAGATTTACTGACTTTTATGACCGATTCTGTTTGTCAAGATTAGTGGAGCAAAGGGCACCGGATTGCACTTGCCGACTAACTGCAGACCGCAGTTCATTGTACTCTGTTACGAGGTTAATCCCGGCAGTTGTTGCTAGTGGGTTAAAGCAGGTGTCATCACGCACCCTGAGGAGAGACGGCATGTTATCACCGCTGCACTGTGCACTTCCTGCCTAGGGCGAGAAGCACCGGTCCTAATGACTCGCTTTGCAGATAAGTGAGCGACACGGCCACAGCTGGCTCTGAATCCTCAGGTCAGCCTGAGAGGAGAGAAGGATTAGGCGTCCTGATAGAGTTAAGCCATCGCTTTATAGACCTCAATGGCCATCTAATGGGGAACAGTCCTTGGAGGAGATGCAATCAGTCCTGGTTGAAGTGTGCTGTAAATGAGACAGATGGGTCGTGAATCTTGCTGCATTTAGCTGTGATGTGGAAAAGCCACAGGCACAGATGGCAGCACCAGTACCCACGCCTCCTGAGAAGGGCAATATTATCCCCTCGTGCCCCTCACAGTGAAGTGGGTGCAGAGTTGATGTGGTGTCGTGTAAGAATGTATCCATTCTGTAATACTGTACCGCTGGCATACAACCCAATTGGGACAGGTTATCATGGAGAGGTGCAATCATGATTGATTGAGCCAGTTAGTTTGGATTTGAGTTACATTTTACCAAACTTTTGCTTCATTATAACTTCTAACAGTCTGTGCCATAATTTAGTAAAGTCTTTTTTATCTGCATAGCAATAAAAAATAACAATATTAATTATAATAGAAAACAATATAGTAAAAATAGAAATATAGTAATAAGGAGTGAATGGATGAATTTTGTATAGGTATTTTTTTGGTCCTGTTTTCACACTTTTCACAGTCTGACTATTTTTTCCTTCCATTAACAGCAGTATATCCAACAGTATATCAATGTACATCATTGGATTATATATTTTTCCTTAAAAGTAATAAAAATTTCCACCACAGTTTCCATTCTGTAGTGGAAATACAATTATATATATATAGCAGAATGATTGGCCAATATATATATATATATATATATATATATAATGGCCAATCATTCTGTTTTTACAATTAGCATTCTTTGTATTATAAATGCACACAAATAATATTTATTAATATTTAATTTTTTATTTCATAAAATGACTTTTTTTACGGTATTTTTGATCAAATAAATACAATCTTGTTAGGCATAAGAGACTTCTTTCAAAAGCATTATAATCTTACTGTGCCTTTTGAACAGTACTACACATAAAAGTCAACAGAAAAGTAGCAAAAGTAAATGAGGAATGTGTGGTAAAAAGTTTCCATTGGGGATGCACCGATACCACTTTTTTCAGAACGATTCCGATACCGATACTTTAATTTTTGGTACTCACCGATACCTGTATTTTCACAGCATTTGTAATTTCTTTTTAATATTGGGAACAGAAACAAAATAATAGTAATAATAATAATATGAATCATGTTAGTTGGCTTCATTTAGCAAACAGATATTACCTTCAGTTATTTCCACACTTAATTATACCTGTTAAAATGTATTGTATAAGCTTTTGTTACTTTCACTGTTCATTTTAATGGCGCATTAGAGCTGCTCCATTGCAGCAGCTCAATACTGTAATCACAAAACGTTTTCCTAAAATAATGCAGGGAACCACGCGTACTATTTTGGTCATGTAATTTGCGTCACGCGCAGTGTACACGGACCCTCGCGTACGAGTAAAAACCGAAGTATACTTTGGCCTTAAAGCAAGCTAAACATACGCAGCGCGCACACGTTTGTATTGGTGCAGAATGAGAGAGAGATACTTACAGCCCAGCCTACAAACTTTCCAGTGATGTCTGTGAGATATTCACTCGACAAGCTCGCGCATCTGTGCAGCCACGCGCTGCTTATCAGCTCGGGCGCATCCGCTATACAGGCGTGAATATTGAATGTTTAACATTATATTAATTACTTGCATGTACTTCATAGACATCCTTAATCTCTAATAACTCCATTCTACTCTCTGTTGTTCTGTTTTCAGTGTTTCTTTTTCTGGACACAGCTCTATTCACACGCTGTTTGGTATCGGGGCATTTTTACGAGTAAGAGTACAGGAGCGGTATCGGTGCATCCCTAGTTTCCATTATACAGTAGTTTGATTGTGATCTTTTAATGTGATCTCAATCTGTTAGTTTAATTAAAAAGTTCTTAGACATAAAAGTTCCCAAAGTTGAAGAAACACTCATATACAGTACATGTGCTGCAGTAATTCCCTCTAAGGTCAGTGTATTTGTTTTCCAGAGATACATGTTGCATTCAAATATTGGCATCAGTCTGTTGCTTCTGTTTTCCCCCTACCAGAAACCTAAGATAAACAGTTATTCCACTGCTTTCAGCTCACCCATTTTGCTTAATTACAGAGCTAAACTAATGACAGGATCTATTAACTGACGCAAGACAGAATGAGCACAGTGTTTGTAAGCATGCTCCAACGTGAACGCCCCTCGTGCATGCCGATGAGTTGTGTATTTGGCTCCTGCGGGGCCACAAGAGAGTCCCGCTGTCGCCGGCGATACAGAGCCTTTCGTGCGAGTACACCGAACCGGATCCATGCTAATTGAACGGGATCCCGGACTTGTCGGAACAGAAGGAGGAAGGGCAATAGTGTGCCCCCATGCTGTGCGGACCACTTTGAGAACCCTGGGAGAAATCCAATACCTTGCTCTGGTGATGTATGCAGACACGATCGTTTGGAGCCCAGGGTTACGGATTTCCCCACAGGCCCCGGTTCCTGTGCAGAGAAGGCAGCTTTAGACCGTGGACTCCTCTGCTTTATGGCTGAGGCTAGACTGTCTGGCTGCGAAAAACAGATAATGACATTAGATGTATTGTTTCAGCAGATGCTCGGACACATTCAGGCTCTTAGCAGAGGCTCGCTGCAGTCAGGAGTCTTGTTTAGTTGTTATCTGAGAGCGTGTTTCTCATGTTTGATAACGGCCGTTATGCTAAGTGCCTTCATGGAAGACTGAACCCAAAGAACTTGTTTTCACAACGGGGAAACATCTTTTTTGCTAATTTTATCACTGGCTAGAATTGCATTAGGTGTCAAATGCCATGTCAGAGCAGGCAAACGCTGCAAAAAATAAACTATTCTTGATGAGTATTTTTGTATGATTTTGCAGTGAAAATATATTTTTAAAAAACAAGATGAATTTATTTAAGAACCAACACTGAATAAAATATTTAGACTTGTTTTCAGGGAATGCATTTTTAATATGAATCTATTTTAGATTCGTTTTTTTCACTTGTTTAACAAGTATAAACAAGTATATGGAAGAACAATAATGACAAATGTCTTTGAAACAAAAAAAGCATGTTGAATTGCACAAACTGAAAAATTTATGCATTGCATTAACAGTGCTTGCATTTTAATGCCTCGTATTTTCAGGGCTTTCATTTTTAGGGGCTGAAATCCAACGTAGTTGTATATTTAAGCTGTGAATATTTCAATTCAAAACATTTCACACACATTTTCATGATTAAAAATTCAATAATTCATATTCACCTTCTAGAGTTAACTTCCAAAATATTCAATCTGTTTTAAAATACGATGTATAATATTCGACAGGCAATTATCGGTCCATTTTATTTCACTTTACAAATTCGCTTCCACAAATTCAGTGGTTAAAATTCGACAGAAAATTCG
>NW_015660521.1:1050818-1051742 GCF_001515625.1 Sinocyclocheilus rhinocerous | reverse complement strand
TTTTCAGCTGTGTATATTTAAATCAAAACATTTCACACATTTTCATGATTAAAAATTCAATAATTCATATTCACCTTCTAGAGTTAACTTCCAAAATATTCAATCTGTTTTAAAATACGATGTATAATATTCGACAGGCAATTATCGGTCCATTTTATTTCACTTTACAAATTCGCTTCCACAAATTCAGTGGTTCAAATTCGCCAGAAAATTCGGCATTGCACATCCGGGAGCTGCAGGAATATGGAGCTTATAATATGACAAAACAAATTGAATTTGTATTGTGTGAATTTGAATTATTGACAAGTGTCATTTAACAAAACTGAATATTATAGATAATATTATAATATATAACATAGTTCTGAATTTGATTTTTTTTTTACTTGAATATTAAACATTTGAAATTTAACACAGCTGAATATTTTTATGGCAGAGTTTTATAGACTTGTATTTTCAAACAGCGAATTTTTTGTTCTGAAATCTCAGACTGCAAATATTCAGTTTTTAAAAATACAGCTTCAAGTTTTCAAGATGAAGACGAAATTCGGAACATCAAATTCAATATTCTAAAATTCAATACGCAGATATTCAGATCGTACAAAAAGTAGGTCAGAGGTAATCCACAGGGAAGTGTAGATGATCTCCGAAAAGTCAAACGAAGCATTTTGGCCAATTAGTCGTTTTCTGGCGTGAGCGTGCGGTTTAAGATCTACCTGATCATGAATCGCCCAGAGGTAGCCTAAGTGATTCTTAAACATTTATGGTTTATATACTTATGTGTTAGGTTAGCATTCTCAGTATGTGAAACATTTGTCTAAACCAGTGGTTCTCAACCTTTTTTTACTCCAAGTCCCCCCTCCTCTCCAAATTAATACATACTTTGCAAAAATGTCACTGCAGATATTCTTTACAACTTAAAAGTAC
>NW_015660521.1:1027362-1050581 GCF_001515625.1 Sinocyclocheilus rhinocerous | reverse complement strand
GAAATTCGGAACATCAAATTCAATATTCTAAAATTCAATACGCAGATATTCAGATCGTACAGAAAGTAGGTCAGAGGTAATCCACAGGGAAGAGTAGATGATCTCCGAAAAGTCAAACGAAGCATTTTGTCCAATTAGTAGTTTTCTGGCGTTCAGATCAGGTTGATCTACCTGATCATGAATTGCCCAGAGGTAGCCTAAGTGATTCTTAAACATTTATGGTTTATATACTTATGTGTTAGGTTAGCATTCTCAGTATGTGAAACATTTGTCTAAACCAGTGGTTCTCAACCTTTTTTTACTCCAAGTCCCCCCTCCTCTCCAAATTAATACATACTTTGCAAAAATGTCACTGCAGATATTCTTTACAACTTAAAAGTACTTAAAAGTACGTAAACCTTAATTAACTGTAACTTTAACAAATAAGCACAAGTCAGCCTGCCATACCAAACAAGACAACAGGGATACGCCAAAGGACTGCATACACAGATCCATGCAGAATAACTAAACACACCAAAGTACAAATGAAAAATGAAACCATTCTGAATGTGTGGAGACTCGGCGATCGTAAGGCGGGTCGATGTCATCAGTGAATAGTTCCTCTGTCAGAATAAGCAAATTTTAAGCATTTGATGCCCATTTATACATAACTGATCCTCAGAAACTTCTCCAAAACACGCTTCTTCGGCTAGCATCCGTTATAAAACACTTGCTGTACATTAATTTTGACAACTACATGAATATACAGAACTGTGTTCAAGCAGAAATATGATGTTATAGCGATCCGTGTGCCATGAGCGCGCCAAAGGACTGCAAAAAAACTACTATGGATCCATTCAGGATCACTAAACACACCAAAAAATACAAATGAAAAATAAAAACATTCTGAATGTGTGGAACCTCAGCGATCTGAAGGTGGCTCGACGTCATCAGTGAATAGTTCTGTTAGAAAACATTCTGTGTTTGGAGTGTCTGATGCCCATATGTAGGCTACATAAACACCACTGATCCTCACAAACTTCTCCAAAACGAGCATCCGTTATAATAAAACACTCGCTATATACAACTACGTGAATATTCTGAACTGTGTTCAAGCAGAAATGTTATAGTGATCAGTGCGCTACTAGCACACAAACACGGTTCGTTTGCGCATCAATAATAACGGACACATGCGCGCCTAATGTATGACTCCTGTATGTCACTATAATAGTCTTTACTGGGTGGCGCTAGGGGCTAGCACCCCCATACATAAAAAAGATAAAATAAAATAAAAACATTTGACTCACATGGATAACTCGTGCAATGCAATATGTGACGTGATTTGCAGTTATGCGTAATAATTAAAATGACTTTTAACATTTAAAATTACACACTGTCAATGTATTACTCATAGTGTAATATACACAAATATATATACCCCTATACACAAACACAGTACACAATTATGGCCATAAAAAGTCCCCAAAAGGCTTTTTTCATGTTCCTAAAGGTGAGATTTTGCCAATATATATTGCCTTCATATATGTACAGTGCACAATTATTTTCATAAAAAAGTTACTGTAAGTTCCTGAAAGGGTTTTTTTCATGTTCCAAAGGATTTAGTACGTTGCTAGATACAAGACGACTTACTGCAGGTGAGATTTTGCCAATACCTCCCTTACTGTATGTACAGTACACAATTAATATAGAGTCGAGTCGACAGTCCTACAGATATATCACTACCACGATTCGTTTTAACGATATGCAACCACTTTATATTGACAAAACAGGAGAAAGCTTTGACGCACCGTCTGACAATTCCACCGACTGGGTTAAAACGTTCAATGTATTGTAATTAAAATGACTTTTAACATTTAAAATTACACACTGTCAATGTATTACTCATAGTGTAATATACACAAATATATATACCCCTATACACAAACACAGTACACAATTATGGCCATAAAAAGTCCCCAAAAGGCTTTTTTCATGTTCCTAAAGGTGAGATTTTGCCAATATATATTGCCTTCATATATGTACAGTGCACAATTATTTTCATAAAAAAGTTACTGTAAGTTCCTGAAAGGGTTTTTTTCATGTTCCAAAGGATTTAGTACGTTGCTAGATACAAGACGACTTACTGCAGGTGAGATTTTGCCAATACCTCCCTTACTGTATGTACAGTACACAATTATTAAAAAATTACTGTAAGTCCCCAAGAGTTTTTTCATGTTACAAATGTTGTAGTATAAAATATATGTACTGTATGTACAGTAAAGGAGGTATTGGCAAAAATTCACCTATAGTAAGTCATTCTAGTCACTAGGAATGTACTACAACCTTTGGAACATGGGGAAAAAAACTTCAGGTAAATAATTATATACTGTATATACAGTAAGAAAGATATCAGCAACATTTTAATTGTAGTAGTCTGGTCACTAGGAACATACAACATTTGGAACATAAAAAAACTCCATTTTGGTGAATTACAATGTTTTTTTCTTAAAAATACACTTTGTACTGTACATACTTAGGGGAAGTATTGTCTAAGGCGAGATATTGGCAACATATATTTAGTCATTTTGCCCTCTTTACTTCTAAGCTTTTAGCCTTGTAAATGAATGAATGAAATATTGAACTTCGTTTTGTACTGTGTAAACTGGTAAATTTGCAGACGGTCCCTACAGCGGTCTAGACGAATATGCAGTGAATATCAAACCTAAAACTAACTTCGCGCTTGGCTTTCTATTGGAGAAAAAAGCTGAGGTAAAACTTTGTGGGTTGTGTTAATGCAATACATTATTTTTTCAGTTAGTGCAATTCAACATGCTTTTTTGTTTCAAGGACATTTGTCATTATTTTTCTTCCATACAAGTAAAAAATAGCTGAATATCTGTCAGTGAAAAAAATAAGGTGTTATATATATGAGATATTTGAGATGACATATTTAGGCTTGTTTTTAGAGAATGTACAGTATCTTTAATACAAGTGTATTTTATTTTTTTCCCACTAGTTTCAAGTATAAACAAATTAAAAATAAGTGAACAATCTGCCATGCAATGATAATAATAATTAAAATAAACAACCTATGAAAAGAAGACAGAATATCGTATGCTTCTTAAGCACATTTTGTCTTGTTTTAAAGATTTGTAGGTGTTTTAACTGGAAAACAAGTCAAAAAGGAATCATTAAGATTTTTTATTTATTTATTTTTTTGCAGTGAAGGGACAAACTTCCTTCTCCTTCATCAGTAATTCCAGCATGCACATGTATTTTTGTGTTGTTTTTAGGAAAAATATTTAAACATCATTAAATCAAGACGATTTTGATTGAGAAGCAAAATAATATGTTAAGACTTGTTTTCAGAGAGTGTAATTTGAATTAAGTAATTTTTCTTAACCCACTGGCATAATGTTTATTTTGAGCATAAACCTTACTACATTTTGTTAGTTTTATTCTTAAAACAAGAATTTGGCAAACTGTGAGTTTTTAATTGCGGGTATGGGGATCTTTAGTGTTGTAGTGTGCATATGGCATAAGAAGACTTCTGGAAGTCTTGGCATAAGGGGCCTCTTGCAATATTTCATCTTAAATTAGATGTCTTCCAGGAATGTTTATCTTGTAACCTTGGTGCATTGGCACAATAAGGGCGAGAAACATATCTCAGGTCCACTGGTTATAACAGGACTGTTACTTGTCGAGACATAATTTCAAGGAGCGAGGAATAGTGGTTTAACCCATTAAAGGACCCACTAAACATCTTTAACATAATGCCTACATTGGATGTTTTTTAATGAGTTTTAATTTTTTTAACTTTTAAAAAATATTCCCTTAAAAATTTCTTAAATCATATTTATTTTATTTTACTTTGTTTAAATTATTTATTTACTTTTGTACATTTATTTTAAGAATTTTAGATATTTAAGTGGAAAACAATTTTTAGTACGTGAAACCCTCAGTAACATTTGTAATTTGGGTCTTTATTAAAAATTTTAATTCCTTACAAGTATACAATATGGCCCATTTACAGTATATAAGTGTAATATTAATTGTTTGGCTACTAAATTATTTGGCATTTAAACACACACAAATGTTGGGTAAAATATTGATACTTTGCAGCTTATCCTTTTAGAACAATCTCCATGTTGTGTGTGCCTATAATGCCTAAGAATGCTGTCTTCGTAGACATCTCACTAGGTTTTTGGAAAAGAGCCCCAGAATAGCTCTGGTGTGACTAACAGCCTAACAGAGCCGTGTGCGGGTCAGAACAGGGCTTAGCCTTCTGCTGTCCTACAAAGTAAGGACCAGGTTATACAAATCCAGACAGGGCCTTCAAATCTAAGTTTTTCTGCCTCCAAATGTTTCACGCCATGTCTAGGATTGTCAGCACAATTAAAGCTGTCAGACACAAACTCACAGGCATGGACACAAGAGGGCAGAGAGAGGCCAAGCATAAAGATTACAAGAGAAGGGAGAGAAGTGGGGGAGATGAGAGGAGTTTGGGAATGCAGGCTCAGCAGCTTAGCATTACAGGAATTCAGTACATGCACACAATAGACGTGAATGAATCTGCAGACCTTCAGCCTTTTGACAGCTGACAGAGCTTATTACTGAGACATGATGCCAACATAACCGCATATGTTTGGTCAAGAATAGGGTGTTATCCTGCCATTACTCCAGACTGCAGTGCCACACGATCCTACAGAAATAATTCTAATGTGCTAAGCAGTTACTAAATTAACATCTGGCTTTTGGAGGGCATGAAACAATTCTGTAGAAAACAATCATTCGGATTCACTTCTGTCTTAAGAATTGCAGAATCATTTGTGAACTAAATACTTTGTAAAGAAATGCATGTGATGCATTGGCCTTAAATGCATCTTGGCTATTGTTTAAATTTGAAAGATGCAGAGTTACTACACAGCTGGAGTTGAGCTCTTCAGACTGCGTTGTCATTGATCCAGACTGCGGCTGCAGCCAACAATTGTACGTCTCCTCCAAACAACAGCATCATCAAACAGCGCTCTTCCTTCACTCTGACAGGCTCGATGAATAATTCCATTTGGTAGTTTGGCAAATGGCATATTTCATGTGAAAGATGGCCCGAAAATAACAAAGAGCTAAAAAATTTAGATTACACCCCAGGGGGAAAATATTCTTTGAAGTTGTTTTGATAAGATGTCTTAAAGCTGACCCAAACTCTTTTATCATCTTCACCTTCCATATACAGTACATCTATACTGGCCAATACTTGGCCATTTTGAGATGATCAGCATCAGTATCACACCAAGGACGATAACTATAAAGATATAGTTCTAAAAAATTTTCTCAATATTAAAGAAAAGCAGAGTCCACACCACAGCTATAACGATAAAAGCACAGATAAACGATATCGTTGGAATCACTTTCAGAATGATTTTATCCAGCTGATGAACGATAAAAATATTGACACCCAATCAGAATCAATCCTGCTATAATGAACTAGAGAATTTAAATTGCCAGACGTGCGTGCGCTTAGAATAAACAAACAATATCGTATGCTAGTGTGGACGCTAATATAGTTATCTTTATAGTTATATCATGACAACTCTCGGAGGGTTTAGCGTGGTAATATACATTACAATGTTAATGTGTTTGGTCTTAGCGGAATAGATATGCTGCGCTGCTGCTGCGACAGAGCAAGTTCCGAGACTTGCTACTGCCAGTACATCCACGACATGCTGCTGTGAGCATGTAAGAAATACTGCTTCTGCACATATAGCATATATGAAATAACCCCCATATATAGCATACATGAATCACCCCATAGCAAATCTATACAGGTGGAGCTGGGGAAGGTGGAGGGTTTCCGAAGCGCACTGCAACTGCTACAGCAAGCACTAGCCAAGCTCATTGGCTGCTGATACAAAAAGAACCAGTCAGCTGTGCCATGTGATGATGTCATTATGTCAGATTGAGTTAGGCCTATCAGACTGTGCCATCTAGAGTTTCATGACAGAACTTTGGATTTATCTTTATAGTTATCGTTCTTGGTGTGAATGGGCCTTAAGAGATAAATGTAATTTTTTAAAGATCTCTCAGATATCTTAATGAATGAAGACATGTTTATATTTACATATCATAAGTTATAATTTATAATTATAAAATATATTATCAATTTGGCATTATATAAATTCTCTAGATTTAAGCATCAGCACTAGCCATTGAAAAAATCTATATTGGTCATCCGCAAATAGACACCAAGCGGAACTGTAACACAATGCAATTTGGGATTGTTTCACTCGAGTATAAGAGGCCACATGGGACTAACCTTTGCCCCAGATCCATTTTGTTGCCTCACTGGTAACCCAATAGGAATATGATGAGGACAACAAGATTTATTAGCAAATTAAGGTATATAGGTAGTAAATGAAGTTTCAGTTTCAAGCAAATAATCAGATTTCTGACAGCATTTCAGACGAGCAACCTACAACTTATCATTAAGTCATTAAGATGAAGTATATATATGTATATATATATATATATATATATATATATATATTACTCAAAATTCGGAAGGTGTCATGTATACCCTTAGTAGCTATACTATACTAACTATACTAGTCCTTTCAGCAGAATTTGTGCCATTCTTTGTGACTTTGTTTGTTCCTGTTAGCCCCTTAATCGGTTGTTGTGCAACAACAGGCACTAAGTGGTTTATTAAGGTCAATCAGCCATTCATTCACTTCATGCATGAGGCCTCGATTCACATTTCCCACCCATTAATTGCATCTACATGCCTGAGAAATGCATGTTTTTTTCCCTTCTCAGTGTTTCAAGCATTCCACTCAGACAGACTTTGGATTTTCAGGAATAATTCAAGTCCTTTTAATCTTGTCCTAATCTGTAGACTGTCTGAAAAGCACCAGCTCAGCTCTCCCCCTATGAACTTGCAGTGCACCAGTATTTCCCCCCCCTTTTCCATGCCAGCCAACAGTTTCCATGGTAACAGCGGCTTTGAGGGGAGTATCACATCAGTGAAGCTCCTCAGCCCAGTGCTGCGAGCAGATGTGTGTGCCGCACCAATCGCGCAGCTATGCACGGCGCAACCAAACGCTATGGATGAGAGGAAAGAACAAATAGAAGGGAAAAAGCCAAGCGCCGTTTTTCACATGCAGCTGCTCCAGTGCTTAATGAATCTCTGAGTGTAATCCAGTCCTTTCCTCTGACTTCCTGTCCAGGGCTTCCTGAGCCGCAGACTGAAGGGTTCCATCAAACGCACCAAAAGCCAGCCAAAGCTCGACCGCCACAGCAGCTTCAGGAACATCTTACCGGGCTTCAAGAGCGCGGAGAATGACAGGTAAGGTGGAACCGTTTAGGTTTGCGTTGCAGTTTATAGTATCTAACAGATTCCTGTTTGTTGCCTTATTGTTTTTTATTCATCCAACACCTGAATCCACCATTATATTGACAGCTGTCATCACGTCCTTTATGATGTACCATTTACAGTACATCACTACGTGATTGTAAAGTGCATAAAAATGTAGATTTTGTGCCGATAAGTTGATTAACAGATCTCCCCTTGTCAGTTTTACACAGCATAATGCCTCGATTCGCAGCTTTCTGTATCTCCTACAACATTCATTACGTAATTCTCCAAACGTTTAGCTTCTCTATTCATCTCTATTAGGATTGTTTAGAGTCACTTATTGCAGTGCTAAAATGTCTGAGTCATCTTTCTCCCCAATGAACAGGGATCACAGAGTGAGGAATGAATTGGATTACTCACAGGATAAATGGTCTGGCCTCAGTCTAAATTGCGAGAGATTCTTCAAATATTTCTTGAAATATTCGGCTCCCTGCGTGTCGTTCAGGTTGTCAAGAGAAGAAATATCTGGCTCCGGGATGCTGGGTCCATGTGTTGTTTTGATGTGACTTGAGTACAGTGACCTACACGCAGCAGTTTGTGTCCCAGCCTCAGGTCAGTGTGCGCTGCTTGTATATGAGCTTGTAGGAATGCACACAGAAGCGAACAGAGAGTTTAGATAATATTGCGACTGCATTTGAGTCTGTGTTATTCAGGAGGACTGGCCACTAACTTTGCCACTGTGGAAATCTAAGCAATATCTGTCAACCTCACTTCTTTACAAACCCAAACATTTTTTTCCTTGTGAAAATAGGTTAAATGAACCACAAATGGAGGCTTGCTGAGGACTGAGGTGCTTCTCAGATTCTTTTTCGTGATTTTTTGCATTTGTTTGCCCTAGTTTGAGATCTAAAACTATGTTCAGATTTCAAAGCAGATTCTCAAGGCATTCAATTCACATGTATTGCTTTATACTCTTATTGTATGTCAACAATTGTCTCTCTTTTTTCATTTATCCATTAGGAAACTTTTGGAGAATCTTCTGATAGAAAGTTGGTAGTTAAATTAAGCATAACTGAGATTTGAGCTATAAAAGAGCAACCTCTGTTCATCTTTGACCTGACAGTTAGTGATGTGAGTTTGAATTCGGCTTCTGTTAGTCAAACCATTATTTCCTGTCATCACCCTGCTGTATCTTTCAACAAATGTGTCAAAATGGCAAACATTTCATTTATTATTTAGCCTACTCATCCTCATCTCATTCCAAACCCTTATGGTGAACATCCTGGCTGCTCTTTTCCATGTAATAAAAAGTAAATGGGGACTGGGCTTGTCAAGTGCCAAAAACTGACAGAACCATAAGTACCATAAAAGTGTTATTAAAAATTCCATATGACTCATGCAGCTATATTACACCTTCTGAAGCCATGCGATAGCTCTGTGAAATTTACAACGCTCTTGGCTGATAATTTTCCACTTCGTTGTTGCACTGAAATCAAATGTGGTGCCATTAGTCATTAGACACTTTTGTGGTACTTTTATGGTGCATTTATGGTTCCATTTACTTTTATTGCATTAAAAAAGACTATTCTGCAAAAATGTGACTTCTACAGAAGAAAGAATCTCTTACAGGTTTGAAATGATATGATGTTCATTTCCCAGAATGTTCATTTCTGAGTGAACTATATCTATATTGATCTAAAATGCGCCTCGACTTCCTTAATTCTCCATTTGTGTGGGAAAGTATTCTCATTCACCCAAAAGAGAATCTCAAGAGCACCGTCTCTTACATGGGAATTTGTTGAGTCACTCTACAGGACTGCGGATATCATAGCAACCACACCAAAGATTTCTCCACAGCTCACCGTCAGCCTTGTGCTTCTGTGTTGCTGTGGTGTTAGCAGG
This sequence comes from Sinocyclocheilus rhinocerous, assembly GCF_001515625.1. Lineage (NCBI taxonomy): Eukaryota > Metazoa > Chordata > Actinopteri > Cypriniformes > Cyprinidae > Sinocyclocheilus > Sinocyclocheilus rhinocerous. The sequence continues at coordinate 1,041,349 of NW_015660521.1, read as the reverse complement.
CAAAAATGGCCTTGCTTGTCCAGAGATTTTATGCCTCATTAGAGCAGCATATTATCCTGGGAGGGAGAGCATCAGCTTCACGGCACCAAGGTGTGTGAGTTGGATGTGACACACACATACTGCTTTACGGATGCTGTGGCAGCCTCTGTACCTGACTGGGTTCTGCCAGTCACAGTAAGTTAAGGGTAATTTCCTCCAGACGTGCCTGTTCAGCCTGCCTGGACCTGACGGTTGCAAAGTCAGTGTTGCATAGTTCAGACAGGGTTTGTCACCTCTGCAGTATTTTCTACCATCTCAGCCTAATAATTAATTAAATTGGATTCATTTTCTTTGCTTTCAGTTTTAATTTGCTTTCCTCGTCTTTTTGTGCACAAATCATTCACATTATTCCAAATAATTTTTTTTTGTATATTTTTAGTAAACAATTTTCTCTTTTTCTTTCTTTTTGGACAATCTTTTTGAGTCTCAATTAAAAAAGTAAAATCGGTCTGCAAATTCCATTCCATGTTGACTTTGATTTTGTTTTTGTAGAACTCTTTATATATATATATATAGCTTTAAAAGCTTATTATTCACCCAAAAGGACACCAGATATCTAAATGGAAGCTTTTATAGAGTTAAAAGGTAAAGAGGGAAAATAACAGAGTCCATAAAGGATGAAACCACGGATTCCACATACACTGATGCTGACCATCAGTGCAGAACAGATCAGCACTGCTCAAGACAGAGTCCTCTACAAGCAGAACGAGACTAAAAATCCAACGTAACAACTGAATCCAATATCATGCCATTTTACCAACCTAAGGCTTAATCTGTGAAAACAGATCATTAAGCAGATCAACTCTGTAATTTCTGAACCACTATCAACAATATCAAAAATAATCCAAAAACTCTAAGAAACCCCTTAAGCCCCACTCCTCTCCGTTATTGGTCACATCAAACGGCAGTCCTTCCCCAAACTCACACTATTGGTTGACACCTTAAATAAATCAATGATAGCTTTGATGTTTATAGTCAACATATAGTATGCACACTTATAGCCCAAAGTATTCCATCATGGAAAAATTATGCAAATTTATTGAGAAAAAAAACAAAAAACAAACAAAAACATTATATATATATATATATATATATATATATATATATATATATAATGTTTTTGTTTGTTTTTTGTTTTTTTTCTCAATAAATTTGCATAATTTTTCCATGATGGAATACTTTGGGCTATAAGTGTGCATACTATATGTTGACTATAAACATCAAAGCTATCATTGATTTATTTAAGGTGTCAACCAATAGTGTGAGTTTGGGGAAGGACTGCCGTTTGATGTGACCAATAACGGAGAGGAGTGGGGCTTAAGGGGTTTCTTAGAGTTTTTGGATTATTTTTGATATTGTTGATAGTGGTTCAGAAATTACAGAGTTGATCTGCTTAATGATCTGTTTTCACAGATTAAGCCTTAGGTTGGTAAAATGGCATGATATTGGATTCAGTTGTTACGTTGGATTTTTAGTCTCGTTCTGCTTGTAGAGGACTCTGTCTTGAGCAGTGCTGATCTGTTCTGCACTGATGGTCAGCATCAGTGTATGTGGAATCCGTGGTTTCATCCTTTATGGACTCTGTTATTTTCCCTCTTTACCTTTTAACTCTATAAAAGCTTCCATTTAGATATCTGGTGTCCTTTTGGGTGAATAATAAGCTTTTAAAGCTTCTAACTGGCCACTGCAAAGTATTTTTATTGATAGAATTAACATATGAACTGGAAGTCACATGAAAGGGAAGTTGATTTGCTTTTATGTAGTTAATTATTTTGGGGAGTACTTTATAATAACTTATATAATAAGTTACTTAACATAAGGCAAAGTATGTAATGTATGCGCCACTAGTGTCACCAGGTGAATTATATAAATAATGTATGACACATAAAACAATTACTGTGAGATTTTTTTCTTTGCTTTTATTCAGCAAAAAAAAAAAAGCATAAAAAATGCATTAAATGTTTTTTTTTAATTGTTTTATATAAATGCTGTTCTTTTGAACTTTCTATTCTTAAAATAAATCTTTAAAAAAAGTTTTCAGTATTGATAATAATAAGGAAATAAGGAAACATCTAAAGGATCATGTGACACTAAAGACTGGAGAAATGTCTGCTGAAATTCAGCTTAGACATCAGGGAAAAAATACATTTTAAATTTTATTAACATTTTACTCCGATACAAAAGAGTTATTTTAAATTATTTTACAATATTTTTGTATTTACTGTATTGTTGATCAAATATATGCAGCCTTGGCGATCATTAGACCCTTCAAAAACATGAGAAAAATCTTGCTCCAAATTTTGAATGGCATTGTTTAACAGATCAGTACTCAATGTACTGTATATTCAACTATGAAAATATATTAATCAAATTGTGGCATAACCACTTTAATGCATTACGTAATTATAAATCATATAATGTATGATATTTTCACTTCAAGTCCAAGTGGAGAAATCAAACTAAAAGAAAAAACTTTAACATGACATTCAGCCTTAGGAGATCCCTGTACATTGCAGCCTTTGAAAAGGACATTGGGCTATAACTATTGATTTTACCTCTTTTTCCCAACAACCATTATCTGAACAATAACGGCAGTGAGGTCTCTTCATCCTCATGTAATTGAACGATAAATAAAGGAGGTGGCGTTGTCTCAGCAGGCTGATGGATAGGGCTATTCAAAGCATGTTTTCATTCGGCAAAGGCCATCTTCTTCACCTCTGGCTCACACTTCTGTACATTTATTAGAGTTATTGCTGCATAATCCATTGTTTTTAATCTAAAGACATGCTGCTTGAAACTAATTACTGAAACATCATGTTCTTTTGTTTTTTTGTTTGTTTATGTTTTGCATCATCCGTTGGACACAGCGTGGTTTCCAGGTCAGCCTCCCTTCATGCTGCCGGCTGTTTTGCTATGTCCCACTTAATTACAAGCCTGGAAGTCGTGTAATAGAGAGAATGTATGGCCTTACTGCACTCCGCTAATACCAAGAGACATGCTTGCCCAGGGCACGCCAGTGTTGTAGTGTGCACCCTATGCCACAGATTACTGTCTTCATTTCTTTCTGTGTTTGTGTATGTGTGTGTGGGGCGGGTCTTTGTCTTTCTTCCCTAGACGAATGCCGTAATCAGAAGCTGTTATGTTATTTTGTTCATTTAGTGACCTGTGAATTTCACCGCAGATCGTCTCGTGGTTGCCATCGATGTGTGAAATCTAAAATATCCTGTTAAGCATACATGCATACCGAGATATATGAAAGAGAATCGCTTGGAAAGCATTAAGCACCATATTTGTGTACAAACATCTGATAAACATCTTTAAAATGATTTGAGATCAGAAGTGTCACAAAAACATCTGTAGAAAGCTATTCTTCTGACATCCATCAGGAAAATTATAGCAGTGGACTGAAGATGAAAACATATTCAAACAGACTTTGAATAGATGTCTTAAAGATGTATGTGAGCAATGTATTGAGTCCACAGAAAGCTAAACTATCAGTTGTGTGTCCCAATAGGGTCCGGCTGTCATTCTTTCTACTCCAGTGAATATTTCTGAGAAATAAATAAATTCTTTATTTTCATAAACCTAAAAATCTTGGCTACAAAAAAGATATTGTGTATTTCTTATGTTGTTGATCAGGAAAAGATGTTGCTTTTTAAACATGTTGTCACATAATATGGGATAAGTTCACAATGAAACCCATTCAATAACCTGTTATTAGTTTTTTTCAGCTGAATTTAATGGTAAAACAAATTAGAAGCAATCAAAATAACAAAAGAGCAACAATATGCTAGGGCCGTGACAAGTTCTGGTTAGTCGAATGCAGTACACATAGCATGTTTTTTTTAAATAATAAATTTTAAAAATGAAATGTAGATAGAATAGAAATAGAATAGAGAGAGCTAGAGTTAGTGGGTCAAGTTATTTTTTTATAATAAATAAAAATTAAACAAGTAGATAGAATAGAAATAGAATAGAGAATGATAATGTTACATGGTCAAGTTTTTTTAATAAAAAGAAAGCAAGTAGATTGAATAGAAATAGAATAGAGAATGCTAGTGTTAGAGGGTCATGTTTTTTTAATAAAAAGAAAACAAGTATATTGTAGCGAATCAGCAGGGAAATTCTCAACATGCCATTAGGTCGTAAATGGATCTGGTCTATCAGAGGTGTCGTGGTTGCCATGGGTACCAGGGGGGGTGCCTGGTGTCGTTGCAGACATCCTGGCATCCAGTTTATTGGGTGAGGGGACTGTGACGATTTGTTAATCTAATGAATAACTGATTTGTTAAATCAAATGAAAAATTGTGTGTTTGATTGGTCCAGACGCTACAAATTATAATAGAAATAGAATAGAGAATGCTAGTGTTAAAGGGTCAAGTATTTTTAAATAGAAAGAAAACAAGTAGATAGAATAGAAATAGAACAGAGTGTTAGTGTTAGTGGGTCAAGTTTTTAAAAAAGGAAAACAAGTAGATATAATAGAATTAGAATAGAGAGTGCTGGTGTTAGAGGGTCAAGTTAAAAAAAGAAAAAGAAAACAAGTAGATAGAATGGAAATAATATAGAGAATGCTAGTGTTAGAGGGTGAAGTTTAAAAAAAGAAAACAAGTAGATCGAATAGAAATATAATAGAGAATGCTAGTGTTAGAGGTTCAAGTTTTTAAAAATAAAAATAAAACAAGTAGATAGAATAGAAATAGAATAGAGATTGTTAGTGTTAGATGGTCAAGTTTTTTAATAAAAAGAAAAGTAGATAGAACAGAAATAGAATGCTAGTGTAGTGTTAGAGGGTCAAGTTTTTTTAATAAAAAGAAAATAAGTAGATAGTATAGAAATAGAATAGAGAATATTAGTGTTAGAGAGGGTCAAGTTTTGTATATAATAAATAAAAGAAAACAAGTAGACAGAATAGAAATAGAATAGAGAGTGTTAGTGTTAGAGGGTCAAGTGTAGATTATTAAATTATTATATTAAACTATTATTATATTAAAAATATTATATTATTGTTTTGACCTACAGGTATTATAATTCATAATTGTATAAAATTACAACATTTAATGTAAAAATATAATGATATTAAAATGTTAGTTTGGAGAATTGTGACCACACTCCCTTGTCTCCCGTTCGTCTTTGTAAGGGAACTTGTGCACCTCTTTATAAAAAAACAACCTCTTAAATAATACATGTGCAAGTTGTCACTATTGACTGATATTGATTAAAGGCACACTGGAAACCACTGTCCCCCAGTATGTGGTGTCCCAGGAGATGGGGGAGGGGTGCAGTGAGCGGGTACAGGATGGTGGTTGGGTTTGGTTTGAAGACATGTGTGATGTGAGGGCTGTGGCAGTCTGCCCATAATGGATTAGCCTCATTAAATTCAAACCTGCATTCCTCACAAAGAGACACCCACGGCAGAGCAGCACGTCCTCGCTTTCTTCAGTCCGTCTATCCCTCTGGTTTTGTCTCCATCTCACCCTGTCTTCCCCCACGGTACTCCATCTGTCTGACAGGCTTTCTATCCCCCCACCTATTTTTTATTTTTATTAGTTTCTGCAGTCTCTACCCCACTAAAACCTGCACCATATTTCTGCTTTTGACCCTCTGGCAACCTCAAATATCAGCTATGAATATGACTGTCATGTACATTCAGAGCATTTCTATGATTGGCCAAGGACTTTCAGTGGTTATTGATGGATATGTTTTTTTTTTCTTTTCATGAAACAGTGGTTTTATCTCTCAAGGTCTGCATTTAATGGCAAACTGAGCAAGCTTTGCGGCTTATTTATCATGGTAATCCTATGGAAATTGATGCTTAGCGCTTCATGTAGCTTTTATGTGGTCATAAAACCTGTTACATATTCTGCGGTTTCTAAGGACTGTGCATGTTTTGTTAATGGTAGTCTTACCAGCTGCATCTCTTTCTCAAGATTTTTATGATCACGTCCACAATTGAGCTTCCATTTTCTTTCTCTTGACTTTTTGAAATCTCCAACATTTATTGCTATTGAATCCAGTACTGCCTTTCATATAACAGTTTATTACATTGTTTGTAGTTAAATTGTAGTTTTTTTTCTTTACTGTATTGGTCAGTATTGATGACCTATCTTCAGCTTTAGCAAATCTCAAAATTAATTTTCAGATACAGTACATTTATAGTGCCTAAACTACATTTTTAGTGTTTTATTTTAAAATTATTTAAAATGGATATATACATTTATCTCTGTCAGCCTAATTTATATCACTAAATATTAAAGAAAATTGTTTTATTACACCAAAGGCCTTGATAACAACGCATTACCATCAATACAGTGTTACATAAAGCTTTCTTTTTGACCCAGCGGTTCAATGACACTCTTTTTTGGCAACATTTCTCTCCTTGTCTTCATTTCGCTCTCATTTTGAATGCTCGACATGGTACATTATAGATCAGGCCTGTGGATGATGTATAGTAATGAAATTCTTGTAAGCAGGGCTGTGTTTGACATCTTCACGGACAAGGACGGTGACCTCTCTATCCCACAGATCTTTATTAGGAGGAGTCACTGAATCCCATTGTTATGATGTGAAGTAATGCTTGAGCCAAAGGACAGAATAACCTTCTTGATAAAACAACTTCCAGCTGAATGGCTTCTGAATTTAAATTCAACACAGTATAAATAGAAATGCTCAGGTATTGTTAATACAAGGTTCTGGAGTCAATTCAAGTTAAGCTGTATTGACAGTATCTCTGACATGCTGTTGATTATCTTAGGAAATCATTTTGACTCATCACTGGCGTTAGACCAGGACAAACATTAAAATTTGTGTGTTTGCATGCAGTTTCAACAGTATAGATGACTTCATGAACGAACACGAACAAATGACTCTTATGAGTCATTCTTTTTAGCAGATCAAACACATGCAGAAATTAAGTGTAGTCCGGTTCACAAACAAATGACTCTTATGAGTCTTTTTTTTTTTAAGTGAATCAAATGCATTCATTAAGTTTTGTCTGTTTCACATATGACTCCTTTGAATCAGACCACATGCAAGCTGTATGTGAGACTTTAAGACTTTCTGTTTTAGATTTTTGGGCTTTTTAATTTAACTACTTAGTGGATGTGTGTGTAAAGTTAAATGCAATCTTTGAGTTCCTTTGTCAGTAGCACATAACTAAAAGATCATTTAGAAACTTTACAGCTCAAATCACATACTTTTCTATATAAGAATTTATAGGGGTGCATTAAGAAAAATATGAGCTTCATATTTCTGCTTTTAAACTCCGTCTTGCTCCATAGACTTTCATTGTCTGCATAGACATTCTTTTTTACAAGCTGAGGGACAGATCTAAATAATGTCATTGATAAATGACAGCATAGCAGAGATACTGTGAATTAAGCTTATAGTTTGAAGCTGGAACATTCTTTTAATTATTTTAAAGAAGTTACATCATCAAATTAAAGCAAACTAAAGCAATGAGTTTTATATACAATGCCTATGCAACATATATGTATTTCAGAGGCATTCAACCAGCATCTTGCAATTTGTTCACTATCTAAATTGTGAGACAGAAACAGTGAAAGCAAACTTTTGGATTGAGCCAACAAAAGTAGTGAATTAAATTAGGAATTGCAGAATAATGTGATAACCTTCAGATTTTGTGCTATTTCTTGCACTGCTTTATACAAAACAGAGTTTGCAAAAGAGTGATGGTGCAATTGAGGATAAAACTGAATAGATGGATTGCAATTTACATTTTAAAAGATGGCTTAACTTTGCACTGTCGTTTTGACAGCAGAGAATGATGTTTAGCTCTAGTAATGGGGCTTTTTTGCAATGACCATGACCTGAGCAAATTGATTTACTCTAGGAAGAGATGTCCTTCTAATTCACACTCAAATCCAGGAGGATAGCAGAGAGAGGAACAGCTTTTCTGTCACCTGATTTTTCTGTGCATTGTACGGTGGTCTAGATGAGGCCAGTCATTACACCGCCGTCACTCGCGGCCTGTCAGCGTCCCGCAGATCCCGCCCCATCAGTCTCGTCAGCTTCTGGAATTTTCCAAACGTCTGTACCATACAGATCACTCATGCTTCATAATTGCCTGGAATATATTACACAAGGTATGGCAGACCATATAAAGGCAGACCAAAAACAAACCCGTGAGCCAGAAATTGTCAATCAAGTTAGTAGATTTTCTACTTTTTTGACGGAAATGAGCAGTTGAATATAAATATCTAGTTATAGAGTTGTGCACAGTAAAACTGGTTTATACAACTTATGTAAGCTGCACATGTTAATTTCGGTGCCCATATTAACAGGTTACAGAATTCAAACTAAGCACATAAACTATAGATATTATTCTCTGTTCTCTTACTGATTCTTTTTATTTAATTTAATTTCACTATGAAGCTCTAAAAAAAGAATCAAGGAAACACTGTAAAAAAATAAATCAGTAAAAATAGGGCACAATGTACTGTATTAATAAGAAGAGATATTCTGTATTTATTATTTACAGGTGTTTTACTGTACGTGTATTTTGAATTTTGCACTTCATAGCTTTGTGTTTTAGAGTTAATGGAAATGTCTGTAAAATTACTGAAAATTACAGAAAATTGCCAGTATATTTTCCTTTTATGTGTGTGTGTGTGTGTGTGTGTAAACAAAACATTAAAAAATATATAAATAATTGAAAAAATAATGTGTGTGTGTATTTTTTTCAAACATAGGTGAATACTTTAATATTTACACATTTCTGTGTAAATTGATTACTAATTGGATGTAAATTTGATAACGTGGCAGAAGCATAGCTACATAGCTAAAAGTCCTGTTTAGACTTATTTCTCGAATTGATTTTTAATATTTAATCTATTTTAGCTATGAGGCTATTAAAGTAATTTAAGCAAACTATTATATAAATATTTTTATTTTATTTCAAACTGTTGGTGAATACTTTGATAGCTACACATCTATGCAAATTAATTCTTATTTGGATGTAAATTTGATTGCCTTTTTCATGTGAAGTGGTTTTTGTTACAATCAAGTTTTAGCATAATTATCAGTTCCTCACTTCTGATAACCATTTTATGATTTATGGCCATTATTAGAGGTACATATTCAATATTAATGCTATTTTCAGTTTAGATGCAACAGAAGCACAAAGCACAACACAAACCTGCAGTTGTGCTTAATGTCTATAACGCGCCGGTTACAATAGCTGTGTGAAACAGGCCTACTTAAGTGTGTAACTGTGTCTGGCAGATTCACTGGAGTTCAAGGATCAATGACAAATCAAATTATCAGATAAGCCTTTGCTATAATACGCAGTAATCTTTCAAGCAGCAGTTCTGCGTGGCCACTGCAGTGGTTTTTATATTCTACCTACGCCACTTCAGTTTTTGAAATGGCCACACATGTAGACACAAACAAAATTGGCATTTCTTCACAGGGCTTAGTGCGGTTCACTCTCGTTGAGACTCTCAGATAGGTTTTTTGTCTCCTTTGTCACAGCTTTCTTTTGCATTTTAAACAGTTTCTTATACCCTTGCGAGTTAGGCTTTCATTCATGACACTTTGTTTATTATAAGGTCTTATTGAGATGCACACTACCGTGTAGAGTGTATATGCAATTTTGTGTTGCTGTCCCTCAAAACATCTTCGCAATCATCATCATTTAATGACAAGGTAATTTGTGTCAACAACTTGCAGTCTATAGAGGGAAATTGCAGACAAAATTGCACCAGTTATGAAAGCAGTCAGTCGCTGGGTACAAAAGCTAATCTTACCCTCTAGAGTTGCCATAGTAACAAAGATAAATATTAAGTACAATTCAATAAGCCATTGCGCTTTTCTCTCGTTACATACACATTAATGAATGCACATCATCAGTGTGTGTACCTTTTGAGGTCACGTTCGAGCTGTCACGGTGAGTGCGGCGTTTCGTATTGACGGAATACCACGTGACCCTTTGCGAGAGCAGGCTCTGAGGCAACCGTGACTGAATTAAACCTGTAACAATGTCATCCAGCACCTCCGTAATTAACACGTTTTGCAGTTGTGTTGTCCTGGCGGGTTGGTAGCATAGTTACTGGAAAACTAGGTCAATATGATGCGTCATAATTCCAGCCTGTAAGGCAACAAATTGTGAAAAGGGAAATAGGGGGGCGGTTTTATGGTTCTGCGCGTGTTCAGTGGTCTGTAGTTGTAGCTAATGGAGCCGGAAGAGACAGGAGGAGAATGTTAACAACACTGAGGGGAATGTTAGAGGTCGCCGACTGAGCTAACAGAGTGAAGGGACTTCGTGTGTTCTGCTACAGCCTGAGATTTAATGAAGGAATAGTTTAGAAACAGAGAAAATTAACATTGTTATAACGATTTGTTTCTTCTGTGGAACACAAAATAAAGTATTGTCTACTTTTATTAATCAAAATAAAACGGCACTGTGTTTTTTTACACACAAACATTTCATGATCCAGTATTTTCTTTGTCTCTGAGTGGCACGTTTTGCAGTAAATGCTGCATAAATTAAGAGGTCGCTTGTAATGTGCAAATTATGGCAACCATCTTTCCAAACTTTTATGAGAAGCCCTTTTAAACCAGCTTTTGTCAACAAAAGCTTTAAAAAGCTAATAAAAAGGAATAAAAAGCTTAATGGTTTAACGCTGAAAATGGAAATTATGGCAACCAATATTAGTACTGTAATTTACAGTTGTCCAGTAAAATAAATGTATATTATTTTCTTATAATATAATATAATATAATATAATAATCTATTTTAATATATAATAATACATTTAATAGCAGATTTATTTTACAGTGATTTTCTTTTTTTAATATTTTATTTAATAATAATAATATTAATAAGAAGAAGAAGAAGAGTCAATTATTGTTATTATTATTGTTAATAATAATAATAATAAATACAATTATTAAACAAAATAAGAAATGTTACTGTTTTATAGTATATTAAAATCAGTAAAATGGCCTAGTTATGCATTCCTACAAACAAGCAAAGCGAACCTGGAGCTTTTCATTTTAATTTGCAATCACAGTTTTTATCACAATCACAATTAAAAAATCATGCAGCCCTATATTTAAAAGGGAAAGGGCTCCAAAGTAACATAAACATAACATCACTATTGTCCAAGTCTTCTGAAGCCATTCATTCATTATTTATTTATTTATTTTTGGACAGCTAGACCTAAATTTAAGTCGATATTCACTAAAAACTCTTTTCAAATACAACAACCTTAGATATAACATGTCAGGTTTGGAATATAGCACATGGATTTTACAGACCACTTTTATAGTGTTGCTGTCATGTTCGTTGTCATGTTTTGTCATATTTCTCCTTTTGTTCTCCAAGGAGGGAAGAAAATCATGGGTTTGGAATGGCATGAGGGTGAATAAATGATGACAGAATTGTAACTTTTCTTTCAAATTGTCCTGTGTGCGTTTTTAACCGTCATTACCCATTTCTATTCACATAACATGCATTCAGACATTCAGCAGATCTGCTGAGAGTTTCTTTACCATTTATAATGATAGCTAGCAGAGCAGCTACATGACAGATATGAGAGGCAGCTAGCCACATCTGCATCGTTGCATTCATGATTATTTTCATTCTGTTGACAATCCAAGAGGCCAGTCGGGAAGTCAGGCCCTGTTATTGCAATCTTCATTCTGCGTAAATGCCCCAGGGAGCTTATATATGAGGAATCCTTTCTGAGGAATACGAATTAATATTAAAAGACTTCCACAACTCCATAAGACAGATGTGGGACCATTAGGTAAAGCTGCAAGATGACAAGTAATTGCTCTTAGCTTGCTCACACACACACCTACACAGACGTAAAGCCGAGAGAATGACACTGGAAAATGAATCACAGGCTTGCTGTAGGGGAAAGCTGTGCGTGGTGGAGAATGGCGAGAGCATATGTCATTAATTTGTCTGCCGAGTGACTCGCACACATTCGATACGTTATGTTAAAGGTTGAGTTTGGAGGAGAGCCGAGCTGGTGATAGGAAACTCCTCTCTCTCCCGTTCTGCCTCTGTTATACCGCATGTCTTTGGGATATTGTGTCATCCGATGAATTGTATTCCTGAACGTGTCTATAGCCAGCGCCCAACGCCCACTCTCGAGGATTCTGTCACATCACACTTCTGTCTCCAGCGTGTAACAAAGACATGACCTCATTGTTTCAGCCCTGAAGGACATGGAACCCACTTTGGTTTCTCCACCCAGAAAAGCCAAGAAGCTTTTTAAAGCCTTAGTGAGAACATTGATGAACCACTCAAAGGATTTTTTTTTGGTGCTTAAACTCGAGATGTTCTGCTAAAGAGCAGACCTTGAAGTCGCTATAATACAATGCATTCATTGGCTTGCATTCATTAACATTTAATGGATGCAAACCTTTACATCTGAATAGACATTCAGATGTTACAGTCTATTCAACACTCGAGTCAATAGATGATGATAAAATAGGCCTGTTTTTTTTTTTTTTTTGTATCTCCATGGGAAATATGTTAAAAGCCAGATGCCATGTTATGCAAAGCACACATTTACAGCTCAATGAGTGAGATGTGATATTGTAAACCATTTTAAGTGTACTGTTTTTACCTGTTTGCTTTGTTTTATGTAAGTTGTACATACCATACTGTATGTATTTTACAAATGTACAGTGGGCTCCAAAAGCCTAATAATTATTATATTATTAACATATGCTTATACACACACATGTACTTTATTGGACTTTACTATATGTATATTGCTGATTAATCTTCTTTTTCTTATTTATCTAGATCAGTAATGCCTAAATTCAATCAGCCGTTGTAAGCTCATCATACTAATCATTTTAAGTGACGTGCTGTAGGCCGGGGTCTCTTCCTCCTCTTGTTGTTCATCATATTATGGCTTAAACTACATTTTCTTATGTAATACAACATTTGTGTGGGTTGATGAACCTGATGAAATGATCTTGATTAATATTAATTGATAAATGATTATTTTATGGTTATTAAAACCAGGACATGTTCACAACAAATTCAATAAATAATTTCAAGTTGTAGCATGTTTTTAACAAAACATTTAAAAAGAAGCTAGTTATATTTTTTGAAGAAAATGGCTGTGCTTGCTCTTGCTTTTACCACCATGATGCTAGGGAGTTATGGGTGGTTGGCAGGGCATTTCTATGTTGTTGCTAATGTGAGTTTTTTAATGTGTTTGCTAGGGTGTTCTTAATGCAAAGTTCTGTCATGAAACTCTAGATGGCGCTGGCCTTTTCTAATCACACATCATTACTCACATGACGCAACTGATTGGTTTCTTTTCACAACAGCAGTCAATGAGCTGCCACTCAACATTCAAATACTTGACTAGTGCTTGCTGTAGTGGTTGCAGTGCACTTCAGAAACCCTTCATCTTCCCCAGCTCCACCTCTATAGATCTGCTATAGGGTGATTCAAGTATGTTATGTATGGGGTCATATATGTTATATGTGCAGCAGCAGTATTCCTTACATGCTCAAAGCAGCATGTCTGTAGATGTATTAGCAGTAGCAAGTCTCTGTACTTGCTGTGCCGCAGCAACAGCAGCGTAGCAGATCTATTCTGCCAAGACCAAACACTTCAACATTGCCCTGTAGACTATATTACCATGCTAAACTCTCAGAAAGTTGTCATAGATTGTATAGGTCAAAATCATTGATTTTTCTTTTATGCCAAAAATCATTAGGATATTATGTAAAGATCATGCCCCATGAAGATATTTTGTAAATTTCCTATCGTAAATATATCAAAACTTAATTTTTTATTAGTAATATGCATTGCTAAGAACTTGGACAACTTTAAAGGTGATTTTTATCAATATTTGGATTTTTTGCACCCTCAGGTTCCAGATTTCAAATAATCGTATCTCGTCCAAATATTGTCCTATCCTAACAAACCATACATCAATGGAAAGCTTAT
>NW_015660521.1:1009728-1026816 GCF_001515625.1 Sinocyclocheilus rhinocerous | reverse complement strand
CTGTTGTCACTCCTACTTTTATCCTTCCGGAGCTCCTCCGTGAGACTCGAGACCGGTGATTGGCGCAGGTGTCGCGCATTAGCAATTACTCCACCGGCCTCGCTCCGTTCCCACGGCTCTCGGCCCCGCCCCTCTCGTCACATGTACATTATGTGGAAAATTATGTTTTTTTTTTTTTTTACCTTAAACCGCATAAACACATTGCATTACACCAAATACACAACATAATGTTCTTTTTAGCAGCGTCATATGACCCCTTTAAAGGGTCATGAAATCCCAGACTACTTTTTTTGAGATTTTAGCAAAGGTGTTTGTGTTGCACATCATAGAAGACAATGTTAGCATTCGATAGTTCTAACAGTTGGAGAAAACTGGTTAATTTTAAGCTTTTTTGCGCTATTTCAAAATTTTCATTTTGGGGTGGAGTAACCCTTTAAGCTATCGTATGGCTTCCGAAGTAACACAGAATAATACGCATAATCTCGGATATGGATCAGCCCTCTCTGACCGATACCCGCATCCCTAATAATAATATAATAAATAATAAAAAGTGCATAATTTGTCTATGATATCCCATTCTTTTTTCTAGATGTATGAGTATGAGTATGCACTACTCAGGTCAAAGTTTACTGGGCATATATACACCCACCCACGCTTCTAAACATCCATTTACTGCCAGCAAACATGCATGCTGGGAGATATTGTCTTTACTTTTGGATGTAGATTTTCTCAGTGCAGGGAAGAGGCCAGTATATCACAAAAGCCACAGGACAAAGGCCACACAGACACACACACACACACACACATGCTCACAGAGGGAAGGGGGCAGGGCCAGCTCACACTGTTCAGCCTGCTTCCGTTGCAAGCAATTGGATTCTTGTTGGGTAAATGGGGGGCCGTGCGATTGTGTGTGTGTGTGTGTGTGTGTGTGTGTGAGCCGCTGCGAGCGGGGCTGCGTGTGTCTGCTGTTCCCAGTGGCTCCGAGCCGCAGCAGAGGTAGCAAAATGGAGCTGTGAGCAGCCTTCCTCATCCTCGTCTTCATCACCAGGGGACCGGGGATCCTGACAGCATGCCTGGTGAGTATTTCGTCCCAGAATCCCTGTGGTTCTGACAGGCACGCTGTAGATCCAGATCTTAGCGGATGGAGTGCGTTACGGGAGCGCTGCATTGTGCTTGAATGGCATCTCATTACAGAGCTTCCATGCTGAAAGAATGAAAGCGGGCGAAAGAGAGATGAGGGACGAGTCACAGCGCTCTCCCAGCCTTTGTGGGCATTATCAGGGCATTAATCAATGGTAAACAGAGCGCTGCTGCGGTCAGCAGGGATTGTGGCCGGGAACTGAGGTGTTCAGTCCCTATGAACGGATCAGGGCTTTTAACTCCGCGCAGCTTCCCCATTCTGTCCTTTGTGTGGGAGCAGATGTACAAAAACGCACGCTGGGTGAGGAATACACACCGTCAGGTGGAGGCTAGAGGTCTTTATGACTGCTTTTGGTAACGTTTTTTCATTTAATGGCACAGTCAGTTTGTGAATTGATATTATGAGATCCATTATTCCACCCTGTTACTGGGTGGTGACATGTGCTGTTTGACATCCCAATGTTCTCTGTGGATTGGGCGGATCTGATAATCCATGTTTGAAGAGATGCTATGAGAGAATGAAGATTTTTGCAATTTATAATTCATTCTTAAAAATAAATGTTTTCACAGTTTTGGTTTTCCAAAGAACCTTTTAGTGAACAATTCCTAAATTACTTATTTTTTTCTTAGTGTGAAGATCATTTTAAAATCTAAAGAACCTTTTTCTACTATCTAATGAATCTAATGGTTCTATGGATGTTAAAAGAACACTCCACTATTAGGCTAACTTCCGTCAGCATAACCAACGTGACCACCTGCTTGCACTGGGAGCGTGCTAGGGACTATTTTCAGGCGCTGCGTAATATCATTGCAGGTCATTTTTGAGCGAGATGCTAACGGTCTAATCAGATTCAACGTTCTATGCTAAGCTACAGCTAAAAGTGCTACCGCCAGACCCGGAGATCGGCTGAATGGATTCGAAAACGGTAAAACTCAACTGTTTAACTCTAGGGGAGTTGGAAAATGAGCCTATTTTCAAAAATAGTGGAGTGTTCCTTTAAAGGTTCTTTATGGAACCATAGATGCCATTAAAGAACCTTTGTTTTTGAGAGTGTTGTATAGGTTGTATATTTGATTTAGTGCATCTGTAGATGTGTATTTACATGAGTGTGTTATTTAGTACAAGAAAGAGCTAAATATTTGCTTGAGAAGCTCGATGGTGAAGACTGAGTATGTTATGAATCTGTGTCGTATTTATTATAAATTATGAGTACTTTGCTTTATGTTATTGCCGTGATTAAATGTTTATTGGCAAACAAAATGAATTAATTCACACTATAATGTGTTCTCATTCTAAATGCTGCTGGACACATAACATATAAATCTTAATCGTATGAGACATGTAGAGTAAATAATAAATAGTCAAGTATGTTTTTGTTAATTAGAGAAAATCAATTTAAATGGTTGACACTCATTTAGTAAATAAACAAAAGAAAATCCCGCACACAACCAATACTTGCAAAAGTATAAAAAAAATTATAATATTGGTAGTGTGCTTGATTTTCTTTTGTTTTTTGTTTTTTGACCTTTTTTGGTCTTGCAGGTGTGTGTTGATTGATTGTTAATGGACACTCATTTAGTAAAAGAATTTGTGTATACAGTAATATACAGTGTGTGTGTGTCTGTGTGTGTTTATATATATACAGTATATATATATATATATATATATAGAGAGAGAGAGAGAGAGTTGAAATATAGAGTTGAAACCATCAATTAAAATGATTAATTTTACATTTTCATGTACAATATCCTGTAATAAAATTTAATAACAATATTTTTTAAAGTCACATTTTTTATTATAACCATATTGTTTACTTTAAAAAACATGTTTTCAAAATGCTTTTTTCACCAGACAGGTGCAGTGTGAATGTGCTATGCTGAGGGCAAAATGAATATTCATGTTTTAGATTATTTTTTTAATTATTTGTAGGTACCTGTTAATTACTCAGTTAGGAGCAAGGTTTGGCATTTGTGTGAGTGTTTGCGTCTGACTCATTCTGTCCAAGCCAATCTAAGCCATTATCACTAGTTGTGTGAAGGATTTTTAAGGGCCCTCAAAATTCATGATGATTTCAAAAACCTTGTCACATAGCAGTTTAAGACTCGCCAAGGTTAACGCAGAAATGTCATTCCATTTTAACTGCCTCTCTCTACACAACCATTTTAGAGCGTCAGTAATTCCTGGCTGTTCAAAAGCCTTGCTGGTTGTGGGCTGGTAAAATTGGGTAGAAGTTGACATGTCAAGCATTGGCAGATGCATTTAATGGGCTTTTACAGCTCTTTATGTTGACCTAAAAAAAAATGATGTGTTATTTGGCTGTCAGTTCTTTGAAATGGTCCGTTTTGAACCATGTTATGCCATGTTATAACCTTGTTAGTCAATGCACGGTAAACATCAACAGTTTATTGTCTTATTTAATGTCACCAGTACTGATTTAAGAATGTGCATTTAAACTTGAGTTCCATTTTTCATGGAAGTAAAATGTTTATTTTCATAAAATATGCATCCATAACTTTTGTTTTTCTCCTACTTTCTCAAAAAAAAAAAAAAAAAATTGTTTTCCATGCCCCAAGAATCACCCAAATAAGCTTCTTTGAAAAGATTCTTGATGAAACGTTTTAGGAGTGACCCCATCGATAGTGCTGAGATTATGTAACTATTCATCTGTGAACTCAAACACAGCTGTTGAAATGCAGTAATAAGCTGTGTACCAGGGTATTATGAGATGCTGAATAATTACATTGTTCACTGAGCTCCCAAATGTTTTTCTGATTATAAAATGAGAGGTTTAGTGGGATGTGTTACATGAGCTGACTGATCTAGTTCTCATGTATCTTGTGTATTCATATTGCCCTTAAGGGATAATGGATAGTTTTGACATTTTGTCATGTTTTTTTACTCCAAGTATGTAGCCAAAAACATATTTGAGTGTAAGTAAAAATGGCTTAAAAGCAAAGAAATAATATACATTTTTAGCTTTTGAAATCTTGGCTTGTGAAATTCTCTTAAATGTAGCTTGTTCATAATCTAAGCCTACAGTATATATACAGTCTATAGCATGTGTATAGCACACACACAAATACAATAAAAACAGTAATATTGCGAAATATTGTTACAATTTAAAACAACTTTTTCTGTTTGGATATATTTTAAAATAAAATGTATTCCTATGAACAAGCTGAATTTTTTAGCAGCCATTCATCTGCATATTAGAATGATTTCTGAAGGATCCTTCAAAAATCATTCTAATATGCCGATTTGCTGCTCAAGATACATGTTATCATTAATTCTTTGATAAATAGAAAGTTCAAATGAACAGGATTTTTTAAAAATACAACTTTTTTTGTAGCGATATCAGTCACTTTACTGTCCTTGCTAGTGGATGCATCAATAAAAGGATTAATTTCTTTCAAAAATGCAGAAGAGTTACTCAAGTACTTTACACCCTTGTAAAACATTGCTGTAGTTGTTCTGTATGTATTTCCCAGTTGCACTACAGGCCAAGTTTGAATTTCCATTAAACAGCACCGTATGCCAGGTTCACTGAGCCATTGTCATTCTCTTTAAAGATCTTGCTTGTATTGCTGGTTTCCTTGGCAGTCATTTCTTATTTGTAGCAGAGATCTCGAGGGAGGACTGCTTCCTGTCGGGGAGTGTGGGAACCGTTGGAGGCGGAGTACACCGTACACAGTCAACCACAGATATAGGACACAAACTTAGACCAGACGGCAGGCTGCACTCCACAACATGAATTTAATTACAGCATGCAAGGTCTGCGGAGTCCACAATCTGCTGCTGTCTATTCTTCCTCGCTTATTATTAGCTCATGAAGACGTACTTAAAGAGAAACCGTTTTGCTTGCCGTAATGTAGAAGTGCTTTTTTAATAATTGGCTATTTAGTGTTACCATTATTTTTTAAAGCTTTGTAGTGCAATGATACACAGACTTTTAACTGCAGGTTGCTTACGGATTTATAACCTTTAATTATGCAATTCCTTAAAAAATATTCTTCTTTAGTAGAATCATCTTTTTAAAGCATAACATTCCATGTAAACCCAACAAGAACTGCAGCAGCGATCTGTAAATCCCTGCTCTGATAGCAAGAGCAGCATTTTTTTTAATAGATATCCTTGAAAATGGATTCGGGTGTGTTCAAGATGCAACAGATTGTTCCCTAGGGTGCTTGGAGACTAAGGCACTCCCTCGCTCTAAATGTTTTAGGCAGAGCGCTGTACAGTGAACACGGTTTCCAACCCTTGCATCTGATATCTTGCAGGAAAATCAAGGATAATCGCTACATTGGCTCACTTCTCTTGCAGCCTCTGGACTTGTTTTGTTTTGCACTGGGACCATGCTGAATCAGAATAGTAAAAAGTAAGTTTGGGAAATGTTACTTCTTCCTGTTTTTCTCATCTTGATGGCTGCGGTTCTAGTGAAAAGTCTTGTTATTGACACTGGGTTTGATGGGATTAACAGATTAGCTGGATGTTTGACTGTTTTTCTGTAACCTGCAATGGAGTTTGTTGTTTCAGTTCATGCCGTGCCAAAATGTTTTCCTTTTTTTTTTTTTTGTAATAGCCACCCATAACGGAGCTTTGATGTCTGAATACCTAAGCGGTTATTGTAGTTTTTGATCATGATGTGAAGAGATTAATAAAGCTAATTATTAAAATAATTAATTTTAATATAAAAATTTACTACGTACAGCATTACTAAAAATAGTTCCACTTTCAACAGGGTCCAAAAGTGAGGTTCTGTTTACCATTATATATTTGTTTTACATCATGTTTCTTTGTTTTATTATTATTTTTTTTTTAAAATAAAAAAATTCAGAATTTCTGTGTTTACATTTGTATGTACTGTATGCAAACGTCATTGTTTTCTTAAAATAAGTACAAAAAACCCAAGATGCAAAGAGATTTTGTCATTATACACTTCTCTTTTGCATTTTAAACTGATAAGAAAACATATTTTTTAATACACTGTAGAAGATTCTATTTCCAAACTCGACCTGTGTAAATCTCAGCTCCATGAGCTCACATTTCCCATGAGTCATCACCAGCCTTCTCTGATCAGAGGAGCCCATGCATGCACAAATAGAACAAGTTTGTGCCCATGCAGATGTCTACTTGACCTTTGCATTATTTAATGCTACGAATGCCGTGTTTTGTCTACTAATAGATGATTTTCAGTGCTTACTTTTCCAGAAAGAATATTAGGATAATATGTCTGCCTTTTTATTCAGAGATGTGGCTTAGCGGTTAACACAAGTGCATGCATTGATGTAGGGGTGTGCGATATCATGATTTCTGATCGTGGAAGATTAAAATGTCTCCACAATCTGCTTTTTTTATCACAAGAACAACGTGTCATACATTCACATGAAATGTTAACTCAGCGGTAGAGTTACACTCATGGGACACTGCACTTCGCAATCACAAAAGTTCATTATTTGCATGTGCTTTAAAGCCTTGCCGGTGAAATATATCATCCGTGTGCTGTTCTAACATGCGCTTTTTCTGAGCGTGTACACCTGAAGTGCGCACACACTAAAAAAAGCCTGTCAAACAGCGCCTGATTACTGGAATACGCTATCTTTAGTGTTGGATTGAGCTAATACTGTCAAAAGTTGGTTATGTCTAAAGTGAAAGTAAACAGTTGAGAGAAAAGCGGATACGTATCTGTATATTAGATGCGTGCAAGTCTTAAAGTGACAGCAGAGTAATAGTACTGAACTTGCTGCAGCTTGTCATTAAAGGTATAGTTCACCCCCCAAAAAAATTTATTCTGCCATTATTTACTCACTCTCATGTTGTCCCAAACCTGTATTAATTACTTTCTTGTGCTGAACACAAAAGAAGATATTTTAAAGAATGTGGGTAACCAAACAGTTGCTGGTCCCCATTGACTTTGATAGTAGGAAACAAAAAACGGGACCAGCAATTGTTTGGTTACCCACATTATTCATTCATTCGTTCGGTTTTTAAAATAGAGAAAGTAGTTTGGCTTTCAAAAATAGTAAAACCAACATGACAAAGAATAATGATAAAATCATGAATTGCGATTTTCCTAAATAAAAAAAAATGATGTGATATTTTTGCCATATCGCCCACTCCTACATTGAAGTGTGCTGTTCATGTAGATGATTCAAGTTTGAGGTTTGCAGCATTTAGCAATCCGTTCCTTCATTATTTCCTCTGCTGTAGTCATGATACTGTAAATTAAAATGGCGAAAGGACAAGCAATTGTTTACAAATTGTGTACAAATTTTATGTATATATTTGAGTGTGTGTGTGTGTCTCTCTCTCTATATATGTATTCATTAAAAATGCATCAATACTTGTATATATAATTATAGAAATATAGATATATGTAACTAACATTAGTTATGTAATTCATAAAATTGAGTATTAAAATATTATAAACCGTCTTTATCATTTTCTGTTATGAAGCACGTTTTTTTCCATTCCTGTTGCCCTCATCGGTAATTCGCAAAATGCATAAAGCAAGTTTCCTTGTCATTTTGGTCGATGTTTGGAGCAAATATGTTTGCCTCAGGTCATGTGTGAATTCGCTGACACCACTGGCAGAGTCACTAGAGGGACGTTACATGAGTTTTATTATCAGCCTGCAGTCTGCAGTGTGTCATTCGTCAATCGTTTAAATGCACTCAGGACTTGAGAAGCACTGGCTTGATTTTATCTATTACATGTCAGGAAAAATGAACAGATGAACTGTGGTATGCAGGACCTCAGGAGGGTAATATGGTCATCGTCCTGTGGGATTTGACTGAGAAGAGTTTTTATAGCCTTTGACTGACCCTGTGCATTCTTATGAAACTAGTGGAATTTCAGAAAAATATCTGTATTTCTTGTCTTCTTTTAAATCCTATTCTGACTGTCATGGACCAGGATAGCGAAATGGGCCTGTAACTTTCTTGAGACTTTCCCAGGGAGTTTTTATGTTACACAATTTCATAACTCATAATTTGATCTGCTAGCTTTAATTTCTGTTAGCAGCAGTGCGCCTGTGTAATTCCATCATCTGTTACCTCAACTCAATATCTAAGGGCTCATACGAAAATCGATTTGGTTGCACATTTTTTTCTCCTTTCTGGGTTGTACTGTATAGTAATTTGCAGGACTGGCAGGATGAGATTTGTGGATGCTATAACTTCAGTGACTTACAGCATGAGGATGTCGTAATAATAGATAAAGCCCTGCACCTCTCAAGAGTGCACACTGTAAAAAAAAACTCTGTGACATATACGGTAAAATACCGGCAGCTGTGGTTGCCAGAACTTCACCGTAAAAAATATGGTAGCAACATTTTGGGTTTTACAGACTTAACTTAAATTTACAATAAAACTGATGTAATATTAATAAACCAACATATTGAAGTACGACTATCTGTACATAGGATTTACTTAACTTTAGGCATTAGCCAACTTGTTAGGCATAGCCATAAGATGGTTTTGTTACATTCATGACATGCCCAAAGCAGTTGTTTTTTTATTATTATTGTTAGATTCATGTTAGCAGGTCCTCAACCCAAGCACGCGCTACACTTGACCACAATGGTAACCCCCAGAATAAAACTGATGTAATATTAATAAACCAACATATTGAAGTACGACTATCTGTTTTGAACCATTGTAATGCACTGATAACCACCAAAAACTGGTGGTGATGAGAAAGTCACACACTCAAAAAAATAATTCATTGGATGAACTCAATTTAATTGAGGGCAGCATTTCCATCCAATAAATATATGTAGCCCCAACTCATAAAAAACAAATTCATGCGATGAAATGTAATTGAGTTGAGCCAACTCAATATGATCGAATATAGTTTAAATGAAATTGATACATTGATAAAGTGATTTTTTTTATGCTTGTTGAACTCAAACTAAAACATTTAACTGGAAAATAAATTATTTGGCAGATATCCTTCTACACTCAAAAAAAGAATACATAGGCTCTACTGAACTTTAGGCATTAGCCAACTTGTTAGGCATAGCCATAAGATGGTTTTGTTACATTCATGACATGCCCAAAGCAGTTGTTTTTTTATTATTATTGTTAGATTCATGTTAGCAGGTCCTCAACCCAAGCACGCGCTACACTTGACCACAATGGTAACCCCCAAAAACACTAACATACCAGAAACTGTTTTAAATACAAACATAAAAGAGCATTAAACATTAACAAGTCTCCCAATTTTATCATCTTAATAAAAAATGCCTAAAATAACATTTCAACATTTACTCTCCTTATCAAGCCCTGTGCAAAGCATGATGGGAAGGGGAAATCCACTTCCTAGTTGCACAAGTAAAATTGTTTATGTACTCTCAACTCAAATGATTTAAGTAAAGTGGTTGTAAAGAATTGTGTTGGATTAACTTAATTTTCTTAAGTAAATTGAAGTAAAGCATCAAATGTTATTTTTGGCCTACTTAATTGAAACATGTTGTTTCAAAATGAAAATATTGAGTTGAACCAAAACGCAACTGTTTCAAGTCAGTTTAACACAATGCAATTGTTTAAATGGGAAACCTAACATAATGGTGTTAAATTATTTTTTTAAATAAACTGAACAGTGTTGGAGAATAATTTTTTTGAGTGCATGATGAAGCAAAGCTCATCACAAACAGCTTTTCTACAAGCTGAGGAGGGCAATATTTATATATTGCACAGTGGTGCACAGTGTCATTCACACAAACACTAAATCCCCTTATGGTGACACATGATACTGAAATAATGCAATAAACATTAATTTAACGACATTAGATGTAAGATAAAACCCAATAATGTACACAACTAATAAGAAAAAAACTAAGAAGTTATTTCAACAAAAAAAAACATAAAATATGAAGTGTCATGCAGGGAATTCTGGGAGTGTCAATTTACGTTTTTCCACTGTAAATTTTACAATGACTTTTTCTTTTTCACTTCCAAAAACCGTATTTTTTAACAGTATTTGACTGTAAAATTACATTAAATGTAATTACATTTATTCACCGTATATAGTATGGAAACTTACTGTTAACCAATTAACAGGTTTTTACTGTAGCATTTTTACAGTCTTTTACTGTTAAAATCACAATAACTTTTTACAGTGCAGGAAAGAGCAATCCTGATCCTGATTTATGCAGTAGTAAATACAAAATATATTAATACTATATCAGTTATCAGTCTGTATTATTTATTTATCTGGCATCATATCAATGAATATTCATATGTAATTTGAAAAATGTCCTGCTCATTATCCTTATTTTTACATTTATATTATCTTGGCCATCATTTATCGCTCATTTGAATAATTTAATAACATTGTTAAGTGCAGTCGTAAATCTCAGAATGGATATCCATTTTTCATACTGTTTATTTAAAAAAGTTGTGATGCCTGAATTTTTTTGCGGCATTCAAAATAATTTTAGTTTTAATAATTTATTTTTCTATTTTGTATTTTATTATATACCAAGTATATTAAATTTTTTTTCATACCTCAGTTATGTTTCATAGCTTTGTCTCAGATGTGTCCTAATATTTCTTAGGAGAAATAAATATAGACAATAATGGGACATTTGTAGAAATATTGTAAGCTACAAAATTAACGTTGAAAGTAGAGCTCAGACGAGTTAATTTTTTAAAGATGTTAAAGTGGTATATTGAAGTTCATGTTGAAATGAACATTTGATTGCACATTTTGATATCTTAGCAATTTAGAGCACAGTTTTAGACATTGTTGAGATATCTAAAACTTCAGAGAAGAGAGATTTTTCTCAGGAAACCCTAACAGCACACTTAATTTGCTCCATTTGCTCTTTCCTAATCACATCATTGTCTAGGACGAGCAATTAAGAAATTAGCAACATTTTATTTCCTAAAGGAACATGGAGAAGACGAGTCACACTTCCTGTAAACACTTCCTTCTCACCTTTTACTTTGTGTGTGTGTATGAGTGTTACTTCCTTTTCCTTTTTGTGACAGTACTAGTCATCTCAACATGCCCTCGGCGGCATCATTCAAACAGTCCCATCCGAGTGAAGGTCAACCAACTGGAGGGCAAACTTTGTTTACCACTTCCTATGTAAGACACACCTCACTTCCAATTAGGCAAAGCTGCTTTTTGATGCCTCATTACAACTTTGTGGAATAATTTCCAGGCCGCCGCCCCTCTGATCTTCATCAGATATGTCATGACGGTGCCTGGAAGCTTCGGCTTTTGTATGCATTGCAGCAGAACCGCTGACTAGTCAGGCGATGAGAAGTCAGCAGCTCGTGCTGTGCTCACAGCAGCACGCCAGCGTATTCCGATAGTTCCGGTTCGCATCGCATCTGACTTCTAATAAACTACAAATGCCTGTTTGACTCTGATGCATGTGTTCCTCTCTTCCTGTTTCACTCCAGTAGATCCCATCTGATGCCGAGGCTGAAGGAATCGCGGTCTCACGAGTCGTTGCTCAGCCCCAGCAGTGCAGTAGAAGCTCTAGATCTCAGTATGGAGGAGGAAGTGCTCATCAAACCTGTGCACAGCAGCATCCTGGGACAGGATTTCTGCTTTGAGGTGAGTCAGCTGACCTCAGTGACCTGTTGAAGTCACAGCTCTGAATTAATTGCCAAAAGGACTTTTAATGTCCGACAAGTCTCAAAATAGCACGCAGCAAAGGCCCATTAAAACTTCATCAAGGCCATTAGCCAAGATCAAATAGTTTGCAGAAAATAGCAGCGCTATCTAGCCGTTCCGCAGTTAAGTCATTGAGGGGCCACGGGTCATGTTACTGGATGATTTGCACGTGTGCTGCAGAGAAGGCTCACTTAAAACAGATGCTTGTATAATTACAAGGTCAGAGGGTGCAGACAAAGTAAACTGTGATCAGGCATCGGCATGAAGGTTTCCTTAAAGGAATAGTTATTCACCTAAAAAAATTATATATATATATTACTCTAGTTATTACTCCATTACTCCAGTATAAAGTGTCACATGATCCTTAAGAAATCATTCTAATATGATTATTAGAATTATCTATTATTATTAGAATTATCAATGTTGTCAACAGTTGTGCTGCCAAATATTTTTTGGGAAACTGTGATACTGTATCTTTCCAGGATTCTTTGATGAATAAAAAGTTAAAAAGAACAGCATTTATTCAAAATATAAATCTTTTCTAACAATATAAATCTTTGCTCTTCACTTCTTAACAATTTAACACATCCTCGCTGAATAAAAGTCTTAATTTCTTTAAAAAAAAAGAAAGAATAAACATTTACTGACCCTGAACTTTTGAACGTAGTGTATATTGTTAGAAAATATTTCTATTAGAATGATTTCTGAAGGATCATGTGACACTTTATATTGGAGTAATGATGCAGAAACTTCAGCTTTACATCACAGGAATAAATTAGATTTTAATTGGAGTGAAAAATTTAAGGGGGTCTGAATACTTTCCGTACCCACTGTATATATATATATATATATATATTTAATTTTTTTAGGTGAATAACTATTCCTTTAAGGAAACCTGCATGCCAATATACACATATATAAATTACATAATTGATTTATTTTATTTATAGTGTACTGTACTTCTAAACCTTTCTTACTTCTGTGGAAAAGGGATTTTAAAGGACGTTCATGCTGCTTCGTGGCTGTCAAAATACCATTAAAAGCAGTGCTGGAAAGCTACTTTGAAACTTTAGCTTGCCAAGCAGCAAGCTAAGCATAATTTGAAGTTGTTAAACTACAGTCATGCTGCTGTTTTAGATTACATTTAATTAACTACTGTACATTAAAATTGCTTACAGGGGAATGTTTTTGTATTTAAAAATATAATAATATAATTTATTTAGAGCTGTATTTTTGTTCGCACTAAAACAATGATTTTAGAAAAGGGTTTTTGCATTAATCTCAGTTAGGTAGTATGATACTTAAATCAGGCATCTGCATGCAGATCTTAATACCAGAAGGGCCTTCCTGTCTCTTTGCATTTCCTGCCCAGAGGGTGCAAAAGAGCCTGTCCCATCTGTCTGAACATCTCCTCTCATTCTCTCTGTGCTCTGTGAGGTGAGTTCTGAGAGGCCAATTCACATGGAGTTGATGACTGTTACACTGCAGCAGACGCCAGCTGGAAAGAATGAGACACCTACAGTTAGTAGGAGTTCTGCAGGGGTCAGCCAGAGGTCCATTATGGATCATGCTCTGTTTGCTCTATTTATTCCATCATTTATCATGTAAACTAGAATTATAACATTCAGAATTACATGGAAATTGAATTGCATTTAGTAGGGTACACTAAATTTCTCAGGTGGAAGGATAAACTGACTTTTTAAAAAATAAGACTAATTGACATAAAATTTGACAAAATTTTGAGCTTAAAAATAATGTTTTGCCATTACATTGTAAATGTTTATACAATTGCTTATTTGAAATATTTGAAATATAATGTAGCGGTCGCCATGATTTTGCCAAGTAAGACATGTTCCTGGATCAACATCTTTTGTTGATCCTGGATCAACATTACTGTCCAAAAATATAGACTAAACCCAATCCCTACCCCTAAACCTAACCTTACCTATAATTTATTCCTAAAATCAGAGGGAAATGATAGCTGATTAACAAGGGTGTAGAAGCGCCTAATCCTGATTGTAAGCCTAAAACTGACATTTCCTGAAAATCTCTCAAATCTGATTGGTTGATTGGAATGATGTTCCAGGATCAACAAGGATGTTGATACATGTTGTACTTGGTCAAATCACGCTCACCGTAGCTATTACTTAATTTTGTTCATTTTTAGTTTTATTTTATATTTAATTACATTTTGCACTCTACTTATTTAAAATATCTATATTTCAAATGATATTTAAATTTAAATATTTTACAATTATTTATTTTTGTTTAATATTTGTTACTTATTTTAAATATTTATTTCAGTTTAAATGTAATCTATTATATTTAAATTATTTAAAGGCAGGGTAGTTGATTTGGTTCAAAAACATTTTTTGTTATGCTGGTCTCTTCACATTTCGAAAGCACTCATTAAGTTAAGTTGTCTAAATTTATTTCTATGTATTTATATCGATTGTGGAAGGCGCAGGACCATAAAATGTTCGTCCAATCAAAATGTTCGTTCCGAACATTACGATAGGCTGTCCTGCCTGCCTGTCAAAATATGTATTTGCATACCTCTGTGCACCCTGTTTGCGCAGACATGATACGTCATCAGTGCGTTCCAGTGAGAGTGAAAGGCGCTATTATTGTAATATAATGCGCTTTATACTGTAATGTTTTCTCACCGGTGATGGAGACATGAGGTAATCTGACAGCGTTGCATTCAATCCTCCACCAACGCCATCTCTCATCGTATCTCAGATTAGTCTCCGCTCTGTCTGAGCGCATTCGTGTGTTTTGTGCGAGGTGTGGCTTTGCAGCGTGATTATGCAGGGAGGGTGGGGATCTTGCTTTCAAAGCTAACTTGCTATTGCTAGCCTTTCAGAAATCGCCTACCATACCTTTAAATATAAATAATTTAAATGTATTTTATTTTTTATTATATTTCACTATTAATTTCACAATTAAAATATAGTTTACATTCTAATTTAATTGTAATTACTTATTTTTTTATTTAATATTTACTTCTTCATTTTTCTAATTACTTATTTAAAATATTTATTTCAAATAAATAGAAGAAGAAGCTGCGTTACATCAGTGCAGATAATGCCTGCTTAAACTAGATCGGTTTTCAAATTAGAGCTGTTTTTGTTCTGAAACACAGCATGCAAAAATCTCGCAACTGTTTAGTGAATTCACCCCTCTATATTCAAACGTGGTCCAGTACTTTTGTTGTCACCTGGATTGTGTTGCTGTGAGCAGATGGTCTTTTCAGGATAAATTTTGGATATGAAAAGAACATTTGTAAAAGGCCTATGCATGTATCTCAACTCTCTGATATCACATGTGATCCTGCAAATATGTTAGATCTAAGTGTGCTCTGTCTGATAGGGCTATTTGAGAGTTTTATTCTTCCTCCAAATGTAATTGCTCTCCACTCCTGGGAAACGCTTGATTGATTGAGTGCTGTAACGTTCAGTGGATCTCTCTGCTCACATCCACCATCTCCCGATCTGCATTTCAGTCCTTTCTAGCTCGCTTAATGCACTTATCCACAAATTTGTTAATTGTAATTTGTAATTGCAGGTAACTACTTCAACAGGAAGCAAATGCTTCTCATGTCGGTCGGCTGCCGAGAGAGACAAATGGATGGAGAATTTGAGACGTGCTGTGCATCCCAACAAGGTAAACTGGATGATTCATCTGAATCCTGGGTAATTCTAGACGAGATGAGGTTTAAGCCAGTCAGCATGTTACTTTTTCATATATCCTGTCTCACATATTGATTGACCGTTTCTGATCGACTTCTCTGCATTAACTCGGCTTAACTTGTTAAAGTACACAGGAGGTTTTCTAATTCCTTTCTGCAGTTTACAGAGGTCACTGTAAAACGCAGTGTTTTCGTTTTTTTATATTCCGCAGGATAACACCCGTCGGGTGGAAAACATGCTGAAATGTTGGATTATCGAAGCCAAGGACTTGCCGGCAAAGAAAAAATACTTCTGTGAACTTTGTCTGGATGACACGTTATACGCACGGACTACCTGCAAACTCAAAACGGACAATGTTTTCTGGGGCGAACACTTTGAGTTCAACAACCTGCCCTCAGTTAAGAGCATCACCGTGCATCTTTACAAAGAAACGGACAAAAAGAAGAAGAAGGACAAAAATAACTATGTGGGCCTGGTCAATATCCCTATAGCGGCAGTCACCGGGCGGCAGTTTGTGGAAAAATGGTATTCCGTGAGCACGCCAAATCCCAATAAAGGAAAGAGTCCGGGACCCATGGTCCGAATGAAATCCCGATATCAGAGCATGAGCATCCTCCCCATGGAGCTGTACAAGGAGTTCGCAGAGTATATTACTAACAATTATATGCTAATGTGCTCGTTGCTGGAGCCAGCACTAAGTGTGAAGAACAAGGAGGAGATGGCTTGTGCACTTGTCCATATCTTACAAAGCACAGGCAAGGCCAAGGTAAGATGATTGCATTGTATGCTTTTATGCCACTTTAAAGGGGTCATATGATGCGATTTCAAGTTTTCCTTTCTGTAGAAAACGAAGCGTTTGAGAGAGACGGGGCATAGAGGACCTACAATAATGTACAGTATTTGAAAAATAATGTGTTTTTTGAACAATAAAGCATGTCAACATATTCTGTTACACCAAATACACAAAATAATGATCTTTAAAAATGCATCATATGACCCCTTTAAAGTAAACATGAAATCAGAGTTCACCCTATTTTCTCTCCTAATGCACATTCTTGCCCTTGTTGTACAGGATTCATCAGTTCACATTATTACAATATAACAGTTTAAGGCTACTGTTGTACAGTATATACAACAAATATGATATGTACAGTAAGAAATGAGATCAAATAAATCATACAACAAATCATACTATCTTATTTGCGATCAGTGTCATTTTGAAAGTTAAAGTTATATTTATAATTTAAAAGGTGTAATTTTTGAATATTAAAGAATATTAAAAATTTTAGTTTCATACATTTTGGGTTTATATATATATATATATATATATATATATAATTCAATTCAAGTTGATTTGTATAGTGCTTTTCGCGATACAAATCGTTGCAAAGCAGCTTTACAGAAAATTACGTCTCTACAATATATTTAGGTAGTAGCTTAGAGGAAGTAACAGTACATCCGTCTAGTTGCAAATTGTAATCCAAGAGATTCTGCGTACTGCTTTTTGGTCCAATTAGTAATAGTAAAAATTATTCGTCATCCAATCTTTTACATTTTTAATACACTCTGATAGCTTAGATAATTTAGAAGTTTCATCTGGTCTTGTTGAGATATATAGTTGAGTAT
>NW_015660521.1:1002545-1009680 GCF_001515625.1 Sinocyclocheilus rhinocerous | reverse complement strand
AAAAAAAAAAAAAAGTCAGAATTGTGAGAATTAAGTCGTACCATTGTGAGATTAGAGTTGTAATATTTTTAGATTAAAATAGTAGCATTGTGAGATTAAGTTCCTAGTATTTTGAGAATAAAGTCAAAATTAGCAGAACCAGTCATATCAATAGGAGAATAAATTCATAGCAATATGAGATTAAAGTGGACCACTGGTTGCCATTTATATTATTTATTGATAAATCCTATCCTAAAGTATTTATTGAGTTATTTATTGCTAAATCATATCCTAAAGTAGATTTAACTAAATCATCCACATCCATTTCTCACATAGAAGCTAAAGGAACAACGATTAATCAAAATATTAACTTTATTCTTAAAATATTAAAACTGTAATCTCATATTTCTACTATATTATTCCTGTGACTAAAGTTGTAATTCTGACTTTATTCTCATAATTTTTATTTTATTTATTTAGTATTTTTTAAAGTGGCATTAAAACGCTATAATTTCCAGAAGTCATCATCACTCAGAAATGCATCATATTCCATAATTAAAATGTGGTGCAAAGGCCTTTTCATGTTGACTATAAAAGTAAATTTGTTGCCTGACTGCATTTGTTATTTCTAGGAAGATTGTTTAATTATAGACTCTCACAGATGCAGTTTGCTGACAACTGAACAAGAGAGTGACATGACGATTTGTACATTGTCAAGATAAAACACTCAACAATCACTGTGCTACTTTGAGTTCCCATGTTACATTCTGAGTTATTTTGGATTTTGAGGTCTTAGTATAAAAAAGCTGACTGACAGGGACAGTTATTTTGAAGAGTTTTTTCTGAACCGAAGCATTTGCCTAGTTGTGAGGGTTGCTGAAAGAAACAGAACAGGACGTTCTAGTCCTTACTCTAAACCCATCAAATGTCCAACTGTGAAAAACGTCAATGATAGAGAAGAACAATAGAGACGTGGCCTGCTTCCCCTCATTTAATCACGGGAGTGCTGAGCGCTATGATTGCCCTCATTAACTTGAGCACGAACGGTTCTGATACTCGCCATGAATCAGCCTTAGAATCAGATGACATCACAAACAAAAGCGCACCGTCTGACACTTTGTCACTCATCTGTCATTATCGATCAAATGCTGCTAAAGAGAGTTGTTTTGCGATTGCTTTTTTTGCTGCAGCACTCTGACGCCAATCCAAGCCATTGTTGCATCATAACGGACCTGCACAACAATTTGCCATGCATTTCTCTAGAATATGTGATTGCATTATTGTTAAGTGCCACTCTGAGCTTATTTGGGATTTGAGTCTGTGCAATGCAGCAATACAAGCCCAAAGCACAATGTGTATTGTGTTTAGATGTGCTTGAATGAGATTTTGGTATTTTGTTTGCCTTTTGTGTTGAATGGAAAATTTATTCTGTCCTTTTCAGCAGCCCATAGCTGTTATTTTCCAACATTTTGCCATCACAGCGCACAATTCAAGCCAGAATGCATACAGTATTATGTAATTTTTCAGACAATCAATGAAGTGGCTGGTCTGTCATTACAGCAGAACTGTGTAACAGTCAATAAGGCTACAGTCTTTCATTACAGTGGCGTTAATTGGTCAGGGACTGCATTGTCTCTCATTATACGAGGCCAGAGCTGGTCAGCCAGTGCATTGTTTTTCATTAGCTGAAGCCTGGCTACTGTAAATAAAGTGCATTGACTTAGTCTCTGCATTCCACAGCTTCCTGTCTTTGTCTGCAGGCCTGCATGATTTCAATGAGTACTGATTAGCCTGATTATGTACTGATAGCACATGATTGAAATATATCTATATAATAATATCTGTCTGTATGGGGTATCTCGTTTTAAAATTGTCTTCAAATTGAATTGCCACATGCCAGAATTGTCGAATGATAAGCTCTCCATAATGTGTAGTCGCATAGTATGACATTCACCTTTATTGATCTAATAAGCAGCCATCAAATTTGTAAAATAGTCTTGAGATGCTGTGCTTTTGAGCTTTGTTAATGTATCAACTTCTTTGACACACATAACTGTAAATGGTAAAGATACAGTATGTATTCACAGTATGTATTCAGTATAGAATGTATACAATATTATATACTGTATATATTAATATGTAAATTACATAACTTTATCAAAAATTTAAACGGTCATTAAATTAAAAAAAATCCAATGTTTTTATTTTTATATTTTTTAACTTTTTGATTTCAAAATGTTTATCCACAACAATTTAAATCCGAGCTTTGTGATATACGGGTACAGATCCAGTCTGTTTGTGCAGGAACTATTGATTGTGCTGTGTGAGGGTGTGAGCAGGTGGGGGGAGATTCACGATTCTAACCTCACATAAAGAGCCAAAGTGTTTGTCCCGAGGGAAATTCCAAGTGTCAGGCCTCATGCTAATCAGCTTTTATTAATTCAGCCGTTGATTTGAGGGCCAAACGGGTTCATGTGTGCTAGTCCGAAAGATTATTTATCAGCATGGCTGTGCACTATAGGGAGGCGGGGCCTGTGGGACAGGGGTCATTAGTGGATCGCCCAGAGGATGAACGGACTCCTGAGGGCACACATTGCCATTTTAACAAGCCACTGCTTACTTATTCATGCCTGCCTCAAACCGTTGTAAGCATGAAGCTTAAACAGGATGTTAACAACCCTTCCACAGGCTATTGGACAGCAGGAAAAATGGGAAACATGGATAAGTATCATAATGACTGAATGGCCAATGAAAGCTATTTGAATTCACAGTATTTTAAGATACCAACAGATTTCAGTTTTATTGGTTTGGTTTAATTAAATGAGCAAAATATACATGCAACAAAACCAGAATAGGTTGTGTCAGGTGATCAAAAAAGTGATTTTGTGATCAAAAGTGACAGTAAAGACATTTTAATGTTATTTCAAATAAATGCTGTTCTTTTGAACCTTCTATTCATCAAAGAATTCTGAAAAAATGACAGTTTCCACAAACATATGCAGCACAACTGTTTTAGTCATTGATAATAATAAGAAATGTTTCTTGAGCCCCAAATCAGCATATTAGAATGATTTCTGAAGGATTATGCAATGGATGCTCAAAATTCAGTTTTGCATCAAATTAATAAATTCGATTTTAAAATGTATTAAACTAGAAAGCAGTTCTTTTAAATTGTAATAATATTTCACAATATTACTGTTCTTACTGTAGCTCTGATCAAATAAATGCAGCCTTGTTGAGCATAAGAAACTTGTTTCAAAAACTTCAAAAAAACAGCAAACTTTTCAGCAGTAGTGTATACTGTGCACAGTATGAGAATTGTATACACAGAAAAAAGCATGACCTACTATACTGTATTTTTACCAAAACATTCAGTATGCACATAGCAAATCACACTATGCACAGTATCCTGCAATGCAGTGCGCTTGACTTGCAGTGTGACAAATGAACTGGAAGTAATATCAACCACAATTTTTAACATCTCCCTCTCGACTGCCAAAGATATTTCTTTACAAAACTGGGCTACAAATACCCATATTTCTGACACGTTAACTGACACCACTCATGCAATCTAATAAGGTCATGTGACAACAATATCTCACACTACCTTAAAGCATTTACAGCTGCATACCGTTTCACATGTATTATTTGCTTAAAATATAGACAGTATATTCTGCCTAGTATGCAGTAAATGCTTCACTAGTACTCAATTTTCCATAAAACCCACATAGTTTTTCTTTTGCAGATGTGTGCTGATTGTGGTGCTTGGCTACAGACAGGCATGATGGGATGTGACAGGCATGCCTGTGCTCGGTGGCGTCTGATTAGTGATGAGACTACGGATAAGTCTCATCAGGGAACGGGCGCTGAGTGCTGCTCACTGTGTTAAGCTCTCGTGTCCTAATTGAATACCGAGCGCTGTGACTCCTGCCAAAGACGCAGAGCTTTTCGAGAAACTGGGTCTCATTTGATCCTCTCAGTGTCATAACCACAATGCACCTCTGCCTGACTGGGAAGGGAACCGCTCAGATATGCCCTTATCACCTGATCCCACCGGCGATGGCTGAGAGAGCTTTGTGCAGCACAGAAAATCCTGTCTTGTTCTTGTCTTATATAAGTGTAATGTGTCGGCAACTGTTTAGATCAGGGGTGTCAAACTCATTTAAGGTTGAGGGCCGGATCGGAAAAAATGCCCCCTTGTGCGGGCCGAATTACCTTTTGTTAAACCCTAGTTTGCTCACAATTACATTAATATTAACCATACAAACTACAATATAATAAATAAAAAAATCTAGGACAACTAGATGCTTGGTTATTTTAGGGGTGTGCAATATTGACACAAAATGTCTTTTTTTTTTTTTTGATAGTGATAATTACCATATTTTGCAGAGTGTGTTTTTGAGATAGCACCTTGGTTGGTTTTTAAGCCTGTCATGGATAAATAAATATGACACTAAAGCCGCCAGTAGGTGGCAGCAAGTCTCCGTCTTAATGAGTGATCCATTGACTCATTCATTCAAAACGGCTGATTCCTTTAGAAACTAAGCTAGTGATTGTCTTTATGAATGGGCCACTGAATCATTGACTCAAATAATTTGTTCAAAAACACAGATTAATTCAGTAACAAAATACACAGTGCTGCCTCGGAGACACACAATTGGTCTTACTTCGGCTTTGTTAAAAACTTTTTCTTGCCAAAACAGAGATAAACAGACAGCATTGTGACTAATATAACACACTTAATACTAGCATCTTGTTTGTTGAGCTGTTATATAAAATCTATTCATTTGCGATCGCGCTGACATTCGGGAAAGCAACACTCTTGATATAGTTAGACATTACTTAACTATCACAACATAAATATTAAAAACTAAATTTCTTACAGGGCATTTTATTTTTGCCCCCATATATTGAATTATATTGTAAACTGATAGCCTTCATCCGGCACTGAAAAAATTTGTTCCGCTTTAAATTCAAAGTAAAATATTGTAGCGAATACACTTTATTTAATTTTCAAAATTATGTTTTATTTGTTATTTTATAATATTGTTTAAATCATCCTGCGGACCGGATTGGACACCTCTGTTGGCCGTGTTCGGCCCGCGGGCCGTATGTTTGACACCCCTGGTTTAGATTGTTGCGGACACCTGCTTAGGAGACTGAATCCTCAGAAGGGTGCTTGTAGAGACGTGCAATAATGACTCAGACACTATCTCTCAAAACACAGTCATACATCTGCTGCAGATCATTGATCCAACGCCAGGGCATCAGCAGAAATCACGGCCAGCTGTAGACACACACACACACGCCCATGTCCTTTACGGAGATTCTGCTGACAGCAGTAGCACAGCACCACCCACATTGATCCTTCATCTCTCTCGCATTACATAGCTTATGACCAGATTGTGTTTTTGATGCTGGTGGGATCGTATGTTCTGCTGGTGTATGCCATCGAAATGCATCCTAAACCAGCATGGAGTAGCATGGGAACGTATACTGGTCTCTTAATCCATGCTAAACACATGGAGCTTATACAGGCCAGAAGCAATTTGATGCTTCTTTAAATAATACAATTTGAACTAATTTTAAGTATCTGACAGCATCAATTCAATTCTGCTTTATCATATTTAATAATCATTCTTTGGTGACTAAAGGTCTTTGCTAAATTCTCGTCTGAAATTTTCGCACGTTATGTCAATCAATCATGTTTACACACTGCCTCAGAAACTTTCGTCCGTAATAAAAAAATTCGGACCAGGTTCGATTTTCTGCGTTTTCACATCTGTAGCAAGCATTTTGATAGGAAAGGATGGCGAATACGGAAAAAAACTTAAGAAAAAAAAAACACATAAGAAAATTTCAGACTCAAGGACCTTTAGACTTGTTTGGGGACGAAAAGAACAAACATTTCCTTTTTATCACTAATATTGTTCATGGTATCTTTCTATTTTGTAATTATTGTGAAAAATGCAACATGAATATGCAGTATAATGATATAACTAGCAGAATGTGTTTTAGTATTAAAATGTGCTAAAAATTTAATTTTAGTGTTTATTTTTTTATGTAATGAAATGAATCAAATATTTTTAAAATCGGTAAATTCGCATTGAAACTAGAATTTGGATTAAAATAAATTAAAACTCATAAACCTCCCTAGTGAAAAATAAATATACTAAAATGTATTTGAAATACATTTATTTCATGCCAAGTATACTACAAATACATTTACATATTTATGTACTTAATAAAAATACCCTGCAATTGTACTTTTGGTATACTAAACTGGTATACTACTAATTTTTTACTTAATGCACTTTAATTGTGCAGAAGTAGTGCTGAAGTCTAACTAAAGATATACTGAAGCACATTTGATTGCGCTAAAGTGGAACTATTGCAAATATACTTTAGGTACACTTTAAATATCTTGCATATAATGACCAATATTATTCAAAGATCATAAAATCCTCATCAATAGTGACATTAAAACACATTTTTGGCTTAATATTAAGAAATGTACATTGTGCACAAGTATACTCCAAATAAAGTTGAATTATAATTTTTATATCAGTAAGTCTCGAGCGATATGTCAGTAAATATGTCAATAGATTTGAACTATACTTAGTATGAAATGAATGTATTTTAAATATATTGCTTTTTTACTAGAGCTAATAACTTTAATTTAAAAGAAACTAATAACTAACTTAATAACCTAATAAACATAATAGCTTTAATTTAATTTGAAAACATATGCAGAGATCTTTGGTCTTCTTGTAATACTTTTTTCCCTCACCACCTGATTTTCATCAATAATTTGGAAAAAAAAAAAGTCTTTAAGTTTTAAGGTTTATAGTTTATACTGACAGACAGGCAGATTTTTGGATCAGGGTGAAAGAACTTAATTTCCCACAAAGCCATTACCTTTTGAATTTCTTAGAATTGCAATTAAAGGGGTGGTTGATTGCGATTTCACTTTTTTAACGTTAGTTAGTGTGTAATGTTGCTGTTTGAGCATAAACAATATCTGTATCTGAACAGTATCTGCAAACTGAGATATTGTCTAAAATTCTGGCGGTTTAATGCAAAAACGGCTGGTAGGGACTACAACAAGTTACTTCCCAGATAAACCCCGCCCTCGGGAAAAGGCAGCAAAGGGGGC
>NW_015660521.1:955465-1002381 GCF_001515625.1 Sinocyclocheilus rhinocerous | reverse complement strand
GAGTACATGCCGCTGAGGTGAGGGGCGGGACGTTTTTAGATGCGCAGTAGAGGCGGTTTAGCCAATCACAACACACTGGGCTAGCTAACCAATCAGAGCCCAACGCCTATTTCTGAGGGAGGGGCTTCATAAAAACAGGAAAAGATCAGCCCGTTTCTCAGAGAAGGGACAGAGCGGTGTGGAATAAAGGTAAATTATGTGAAAAATAATGTGGGTTTTTTTTTTTTTAAAACGAAGCATTAACACACGTTAGACTGCACCCCATAAACACAATCAAGCCTAGAAAAAAACCAGTGAACCACCCCTTTAAGTAAATTACACTTCCTGTAATTACATTCAAGAATGTTTTTTTTTCTCTCTGTGCAAAAGAAAAAGTGCAGATGCTGTCATTATTCACTTAAGATCTTTCCAACAGGCATAGCTCTGAAATCTTTAAACTTGATCTTGATCATCTAAAATGTTCAACTAGTAACAATTAAAATTATCTTAAGATATTAGATGGTTTTACGAGTTTTTAAGTATAGTGCACAAGTCTTCTTTTATCTTGCTTTTTGTACGTTTTGGAGCTCTGAATGTAAATTAAGCCTATAGACTATAAAAGACCTCTCACAGGGGCCACATGAGAACAAATCATTAGCATGTTTACTCGTGGGCTTCTGAGGTCTTGGATGTGCTCAGCTGAAACCGATACTGATGCAGTGAAGGCGGAGCCGAGACATGAGATACGCATCATGAGAGAGGAAAAACAGGAAGTGAGGCAAATAATATTACAACAAGACCTCGCTGAACTATACAATGTCCATTATCCCACGATCAATACGCTATCACTGTGTATGAGTCATCTCCCCTGCTGGATATCCATAACCGTCTCAATCTGGAACACGTCCTGACTGGAGCTGCTGTGTGTCTCCTGGACTCCAAATAAAAATTCGGCCCATCAGATGCATTTGCTGTTTTCCAGGTCATCCAGTCAGACACACGGTTCTGGATGGTTCGGAATCAAATGTAGGACTTCAAAAACAGAGTGATCAAAGATGGGCAGATGGGGAAAGAAAGGAGGAAACAGACCAGAAGCTGCACAGTAGACACAAAAACAGCCTTTTCCTTTGAGTTTTTTTTTTGTGTGTGTTCTAAAGCCAGCATGATTTGTGTGCCATTTTTGTCAGTTTTATATGCAAAAACAACTATAAATGTAGTTGAATTATCTGATAAGGTATGAAAACTTTCTCAAAACATTGATGTGTTTGTCTAAGCATCCCAATCAGTCAGATATAGCAACAGTTGCTCGACCGATGAGTTTGGGTGAAACTTTGTTATCTGACAAATGAGAGTCAAGGGAAAGCATTTATAATTTAAACTAAGGTTTCAAGCAGTTAAAGTCTATCTCTAGGAATTCTGCTCATCAATAAAGACTTCTTAATGTTTTGTCTCCCTCAGGACTTTCTGACAGATCTGATGATGTCTGAGGTGGATCGGTGCGGAGACAATGAGCATCTCATATTCCGTGAGAACACACTGGCTACTAAAGCTATAGAGGAGTACCTGAAACTAGTGGGACAGAAGTACCTTCAGGATGCTTTAGGTAAAGAAAACATACTGACTTTGTGTATACGTCTCTGTGAAAATTGTCATTCAAATCAAAGCAGTGCAATACTTTCTTTACAATTTCTGCAGACCATCAAATATGCTTGTGAGAATATATAATCAATAATTTACTGCTTTTTTGTGTGTGTAGTCTGTGTTTTTGAAGTTCTGTTCAATTATTTAAGATATCAAGTCGCATATGGGAGCAAAATTAAGTGAGGAGGGGAAGCTTTAGGCTTGGTTTCCCCCAAAAGAGTTTGTTTGATGCTGGGAAAATACTTTCAAAAGTTTAGTCTCTGAGAAAGTGATGCAGTTTACATATAGCATAGTTTCAGTTGCAGTTCATTTTTGTGCCTTACGAAATGAAACCAAATCTTTCTTTGATCAATTTATTGTCTTACAGAATGATATGCCAGTGATACATTTTCAGTTGATTCAAGTGATGTAATTGAAATGTGTCTAAACATTTACTGCAAATTCTTCAAAGATGGTGTTTATTTTGAACTGTAAAATAATCAGCCCTTGTTAGGCATCTCATCTCATGAGTACATTTTTAAAAATATTTTTGCAAAAGTAATATTAATTCCTAATGTTAATCATGCCTTTGTTCAACCTGTGTAACTGTAACATATAAGCAGCAGTACAGTTCTGCAGAAGGCTGCACGCTGTCTGTGCTAAATGAGGTTTCCGCATTGTTTACTTTTATTCGTCCCAGGCGAGTTCATCAAAGCCCTGTATGAGTCAGACGAGAACTGCGAGGTGGATCCGTCTAAGTGCTCCTCCAGTGACCTGCATGAGCACCAGAGCAACCTCAAGATGTGCTGTGAGCTGGCTTTCTGCAAGATCATCAATTCTTACTGGTAATGCCATCAGATTCACTGCTCATATCAGTGTATGCACACAGCTCATCTCAACTGCCTGGCCTAGACAGATTTATGGAAATTTTCTTTTTATTGGAAACATCCTTAGTGAAAAATAAATACACACAAATTTGAATTACATTTATTTCATGCTAAGTATACTACAGATACATTTACATATTTATGTACTTAATAAAAATACCCTGCAATTGTACTTTTGGTATACTAAACTGGTGTACTTAAAGTCTGCTAAATTGGAACTACTAATGTTTTACTTAATGCACTTTAATTGTACAGAAGTAGTGCTGAATTCTAACTAAAGATATACTTAAGTATATTTGATTGTGCTAAAGTGGAACTATTGCAAGTATACTTTAGGTACACTTTAAATGTCTTGCGTTTA
Source organism: Sinocyclocheilus rhinocerous (assembly GCF_001515625.1). NCBI lineage: Eukaryota > Metazoa > Chordata > Actinopteri > Cypriniformes > Cyprinidae > Sinocyclocheilus > Sinocyclocheilus rhinocerous. The sequence goes on along the minus strand of NW_015660521.1, from coordinate 999,534 downwards.
AAGACTGATATTATTCAAAGATCATACAATCCTCAGCAATAGTGATGTTAAAACACATTTTAGTTTAATATTAAGAAACGTGCATTGTGCACATGTAGTACTCCAAATAAAGTTGAATTATAATTTTTGTATCAGTAAGTTTCCAGCGATATGTGTGTGTGTGTGTGTGTGTGAGTGTGTGAGTGAGTGAAATATTCTTAAACAGTCTTTATTTTATATGCAATAGAAATATATTTATACTGTATATTAAAATGATTATTAAATAAAAAATAAAAAAATTACATTAAAATGTATAGTGTATTATATGTAATATATGAAGATAGATAGATATATAGATAGATAGATAGATAGATAGATCTCCCTTCGGAGACTGGGCCGCAGGGCAGTATTCCAACATGATAACGACCCCAAACACACCTCCAAGACGACCACTGCCTTGCTAAAGAAGCTGAGGGTAAAGGTGATGGATTGGCCAAGCATGGGCATCCTCAAAAGGAAGGTGGAGGAGCGCTAGGTCTCTAACATCCACCAGCTCCGTGATGTCGTCATGGAGGAGTGGAAGAGGACTCCAGTGGCAACCTGTGAAGCTCTGGTGAACTCCATGCCCAAGAGGGTTAAGGCAGTGCTGGAAAATAATGGTGGGCGCACAAAATATTGACACTTTGGGCCCAATTTGGACATTTTCACTTAGGGGTGTACTCACTTTTGTGGCCAGCGGTTTAGACATTAATGGCTGTGTGTTGAGTTATTTTGAGGGGACAGCAAATTTACACTGTTATACAAGCTGTACACTCACTACTTTACATTGTAGCAAAGTGTAATTTCTTCAGTGTTGTCACATGAAAATATATAATAAAATATTTACAAAAATGTGAGGGGTGTACTCACTTTTGTGAGATACTGTATATATATATTAATAATAGGCACTGTTTAGGTCATGGTTTGAATCTCAGGCAGTCAAGGAACTGATAATATATATATATATATACCTTGAATGCAATGTAAGTCATTTTGTATAATAAGCATCTATCAAATGCATAAATGTAAATGCTTACAAAAAACATGCAAGAATATTATGACTTGCGAAGCTTTTAAATTATTTCTAGGCAGATCCTGGATTAGCAATTTTGTAATTTCTCCAAAAAGCCTATGATGCCTGGCATAGTAAGATTAATAGGAAGTGAGAGGTCTCCATCTGTCCTCATAGAGACTGTGCTGTTCCTTAATCATCACCTACGTATCTGCAAAAGCATGCTGAGATATGAAATTACTCCCTCCTGCAATGGCCTAGTGCAAGATATTCTATCAGGGGAATGTAATTTTTCTCCCTTTGAGGAGTATCTTAAACAGAATCTTGATAAGTTGTGTCTAACTCTGCCACGGTTTTGTTATGCACCATTTTTTATGTCTCCCTGTCTTAAAAAGAGCAACTTAAACAGCAGATTGTGGTGAGCTAGAGGCCGCAGCAGGGGACGTCCTTACGGCGCTGATGTGAAAATTGAAGGCGGGCGTAACGGTTAAAGGGTGTAGCAGTAATAGTGTTGTGGGAGAGGATGTCATCCCGTGATGTTAACACTTAATTAAATGCACACGGTGACTGTGACTCGATGTGGGAATGCAGAACTGAGTGGGAGTGTTGTTGTTTTTGGGCCTGTTTGTTACTAAACAGTTACTCAGCAGTGCTAGACAAGATTTCAGCTCGCTTGTTTGAAGTCATCATTTACTCACCCTCATGTTGTTCCAGACCTGTATACTGATATTTTTAGCTGTAATAAAAATGTGGTGTTCGCTCTGATGGTTTCTGCTCAAATCACTTTGTTGTGTTTTCACTCCAGCGTGTTTCCTCGGGAGCTCAAGGAAGTGTTTGCATTCTGGAGGCAGGAGTGCAGCAACCGAGGACGACCGGACATCAGCGAACGCCTGATCAGCGCATCTCTTTTCCTGCGCTTCCTGTGTCCTGCCATCATGTCGCCCTCACTCTTCAGCCTCATGCAGGAATATCCAGACGACCGCACCGCCCGGACACTTACGCTTATCGCCAAAGTGACACAAAACCTCGCCAACTTCACCAAGTGAGTATATTTGTTCATGCAAATAAAGGATATATACCGTATATATACAGTATATGAAGAGTTTGGTTCCCAAACGCGATAAACGCCATTTTAAAAAAAATTGTGTTTCCGCCAAAATCAATATTGTATCTGGTCGGTATTGAAAAGTAAATTTTTAATTTTAAGCAAAATGCGATATCCGCCGAGTTATTATGTCATGGTTTCATCCCTTTTTTTCCAAACCGCAACAAACGCCAGAATGCGATATATCCGCTCAACCAATCACAGTGCACCATTCCACGCACTGTAAACTGTAACAACCAATCACAGCGCACCATTCCACGCACTCTAGACAGTAATGGCGGCGCTTTGAATATACCCGGCGTCCAAGTTTTCCTAATCTATTTTGTACTTTGTGATCAACTACATATTTAGTTATCATCAAAAAGTTACATCATTAAGCTATAACATATGATATGATACTGAAATGACAATGAAATTTGATGTTGATCATGAGTTTTAATGCATTATACTTCTGTGGTTGCAGTTAGTTATGTAAACATACTGATAAACTGTTGTGGATGGTACATTTTCATCAGAGCAAACTGTATTTACTGTGTTTTATGTTGTAGGTTTGGCAGTAAGGAGGAGTACATGTCCTTCATGAACCAGTTTTTGGAGCACGAATGGACCAACATGCAGCGCTTCCTCCTGGAAATCTCCAACCCAGAGACCATCTCAAACACAGCAGGCTTCGAGGGTTATGTTGACCTGGGCCGTGAACTCTCCACTCTCCATTCTCTCCTGTCAGAAGCCGTTTCACAACTCGATCAGGTGAATGTCTGCGATTGAACAAATATCATTTTCTCACAGAAAATCTTACTATCACATCTCAGTGTAATTTGAGGTAAAAAAAAAATAGCTAGTAGATTCTGAAAAATTACAAAAAGCTCAATTTAGTTTATCAAGTGATTATCTGAGGAGAATGGATTTTTATTTCAGATAAAATACAGACAATACTGGCTCTAAAATCTGACTGGATGAGCCACAATCAAAGCTAGTGATCTCAAATGTGAAATAGCTGATATTTGCATTTACATTTATGCATTAAGCAGACACTTTCATCCAAAGCGACTTTGGATAAAAGCAATACATCAAACAGCCAACAATCGTTGTAGTACACAATGCCAGATTTATTAGACAAAATGTACACCAAGTTACTAGAAACCATAAAATAGTTACAATTTTAAAATTCAGATTGCTGTTAGGCTGAAATGTGCACCATCAATAGAAATGTACGGATTTACACCAACTGACCAATTTGGTCATTAGGATTCACATTCCACCTGTGTTCAACCTAACAGCACCCATTTAACATATTAAAATCACTGTAAAGCACAGCCTCTCTTGTCTGCTTCAAACTGTACTGGAATAACAAGCTAATATTTATTTTAAGTGTTTTTTCTGTTGTAATATATTGCTTCTACTCAACAGAGTGAGTTAACAATGCTCTATCAAGTTTGAATTCAGTCATTCACAGTTCTGTATTGTGTTGTAGAGTACTATCACTAAGCTGGGTCCTTTAGCACGGATCCTGCGGGACGTGAATTCGGCCCTGACGAACCCCACCGGAGCCCCCATGGCGTCTCCCACCGAGCGTGTGGGCTCCCCCACTCTACCCAGCAGCAGCCTGTCTACCGGTCTGCAGAAAATGGTCATGGACAGTGAAATCACAGGGTAAATCAAGGCCAGACTTTTCAGTTTCATCCTAGTCTAGATTGCAGATTAATGTCCTTCCAAAAGTAATAAGAAATATCTAATTTAACTGGAAAGCTAAAATACTAGTCTTGTTTTGCATTACTTATGCTTCTAACTGAGGAACCGATAAACTGAAAATGCTTTAAAAAAGTGAAAACTTAAAAAAAAAAAATCTCCAAAGAATTCTAATTCTGTGGGCTCTGGGATGTGATCTATGTGAGTTGATGGCTATTTACTGTGGCAGTCTGTGAAATGAGGGAAATACCTTTAAAGCACTCATATATTTAGGTGGGAGTCTTAAACACGACACTGTGAAATGCAAATTAAGCTGAGAGGGAAAACTGCAAGCTAGTAAAATCTTTATCATTCTGTTGTGGAATACGGTAAAAATTAAGGTGTAAAATGTGTCCCAAGCAAGGCTCTTATAAAATGCCATATCTTCTCTTGCTGCTCTACTGATCACCAAGTGCTTTCAAAGAAGATTACTTTCATCTGAAAATATCTTCGCGTTTTAATAGTTAGTTTTCAGATCTTTTACTACCTATTTACTAACTATCTCTGTTGCATTAATTTTCTCAGCTGGAAGAGCACAGTAATAGCAACGTCAGGGTCATGGGTTCAGTTCTATTAGAAACATGCATACTGTTTGAATGCACAGTCAGTCGCTTTGAATCAAAGCATCTGTCGAATATGCATGAATGTACAGTACTGTTTAAAAGTTTTGGGTCTTTATGATTTTTTTATGTTTTTCAAAGAGGTCTCTTATGCTTGGCAAAAATACAGTAAAACAGTAATATTGTGGAATATGATTAAAATTCAAAGAACAGTTTCCTATTGTAAAACATTTTAAAATGTAATTTATTCCTATGATGCAAAGCTGAATTTTCAGCATCATTACTCCAGTCTTCAGTGTCACATGATCCTTCAGAAATCATTCTAATATACTGATTTGGTGCTCAAGATAAAAAATGTATTATTGTATTGTATTATTATCAGTGCTGAAAACAGTTATTATTATTATTTTAATATGTTGAAACAGTTAATACACCTAATATTTTTCAGAAAGCCATTATACATTGTTTTCAGGATTCTTTGCTTAAAAGAAAGTTCAAAAGAACAGAATTTATTTAAAAAAGAAATCTTTTGTAAAATTTGCACACAGTGCTGAATTAAAGTATTAATTTATCTCCAAACAAAATCTTACTGACCCAGACTTTGAACGATAGTGTAAATATAGAAACTGGCAATATAATGCATGCAGTTAACATGGCCAGTTTCTCCATTAGAAACAGATTTGTTTTGACTAAAGAGCACCAAAACAAGACATTGTTCATACTTTCCTTTTCTTCAGGGTGGTTTATTCTCTAGCACAGTAATCAAAGACATATTTTATTGTAGCTTTTTTCTGTCATGAGACTTAGTTTGCATGTTTTGTCAAAGTACAGTGTTAGGACTGTGATCTGTCACATCAGCACACACACACACACATCCATTAGCCATGCAAATGAGCTGGATTGGCAAACAATGAGTTTGATTTGAATTAAAGGACAGCTGTGATTTTCATTTTGTCCCGTTGCCACTTGGACAGGTTGGTGGATTTCACTCGGCTGCCCTCACCGACCCCCGAAAACAAGGATTTGTTTTTCGTAACGAAGAATTCTGTGATCCAGCCGTCGCCTGCCCGCAGCTCCAGTTACTCGGAGGCCAACGAGCCAGATGTTCAGATCCCCAACGGCAGCAAGAGCTTGTCAATGGTGGACCTGCAGGACAGTCGTTCTCTCGAGAGCGCTCCCAACACCTCCTTCAGCGACCCCATCAATGACAGCCAGACCTCTGTGGGCCAGGGCACAGGAGTGTGGACCACCCGCACCGCTAAGGGCAACACGCCCAGCGGTCCGACTCTGAGGAGGGCAGGTCAGACCCCCACCACACCGAGCACAGAAACCGCCCCGGGGAGGTCCCAGCTGCTCGCCCCGCTCTCGTTCCAGAACCCCGTGTACCAGATGGCCGCCGGATTGCCCCGTGCGGTGGCCGATTCGGGATCTGAATGCCAGAGCTCCATCAGCTCCCAGAGTAATGCAGAGGAAGCAGCTACCGCGGGGTCAAAGCACCCATTCCTGAGCCAGTCCAGCACGGGGGCCAGCGGCGGGGACGAGTTCATTCGGTGTTCTGGAGAGTTCACCCGCAGACAGCTGTCCCTCACGGAGCCCCAACACCAAGCCAACGTACCACGCCAGAACAGCGCGGGGCCGCAGCGCCGGATAGACCAGCCTCCTCCAGCCGTCACAAGGGGCCGCACTCCGCCCAACATGCTCAACACCACACCGTACCCCCGCCCCTCCAGTGGAAGTATGATGTCATCATCTCCTGATTGGCCAAGCAGCGGCACCAGACTGAGACAGCAGTCGTCGTCCTCCAAAGGGGACAGTCCAGAATCCAAGCAGCGCACCCTACACAAACAAGTGAGTTCATTTTTACACTTTTTTTCTTTTTGTCTTTTGATGAAAATACCCTTTAAATTTTACTAAATCATACACACGATCATGTCATATACATTAATTTTAGTCAGTTTTGCTCTGGCTAAAATTTTACTCGACGAAAATAACATTTTAGTTCAAAATGAAATATTCAAACATTGTTTGTTGAATAACGCAGATTTTATTCATTTATTTTATTTTATTCATTTATTTTACTTGTTACAGTTCTAATATATCCAAATGTCTTTTAAAAAGTTTTTAACATTTTGTTTTATTTGTTTAAAATTAAATTAAATTAAATTAAATTAAACGTTGTCAAAAATTTATATGTAAAACTAGTGGCTATAATGGGACTAGTGTATTTTAGCATCATTGAGATACTATTATACTATTATTTTTAGAATAATTTGATTATTTAATAATTAATATTAATTATAAATATTTTATTGTTATTATTTTATTCATAGATTTTATATATATATATTTTCTGTTTTAAGTTTAGTTAGTCATTTTTTTACTCTTTTTTTTTATTTATTTATTTTAATATGGCTATATAGTTCATTTTTGTTGTTATTTTATTTTGTTTGCCATTACGGAACCCCGCACATGACATGCAGGGGGTAAAAAAAACAAGATATTATTTAACTACAACGAGGAAATGAATTAATAAAAGATAACCTTAATTAGTAATTTGTGTGAAGTTATTGCCATTATATTTGTTTTTTTCCACGTCATGTGCTAGCCTCCATATGCCATTACAAAAAATGTTGTTATTTATTTATATATATTTTTTTTTTTAGGAAATTAAACCTATGATTTTTGCCTGGACAATAAACTTTTTTAGAAAATAGATAAAATAAAAAGATAAGACCCAAGTTACATCTGGAGATCAAAATATCATTGAGGATTGAGGGTTGGCTCTTCTTGAGTTATCCTAATAAGCAGCCACCTAACAACCCAACAGAAAACCCTAGCAACATACATGCTAAAAAGCACTCCGAAATCCACAGCAACTGCATAGCATCACACAACGACAATTAGAATTGTGGCGGCAGGTTTTGCAAGGCAGGCGCCATTCACATTTTTTTCAGAAATATTATAAACCTAATCATTGTTATTATTGCTACAATCAAGAAAAAGATACTTTTCAAAGTTCCATGTTCTCAAGAGATAGCATTTTAAAACCGATCACATCCTTTATGTCTCAATAGGTCTGTGAGTTGCTACATTCCCATAGCTAATTTAGATACCACTAAATTAGCTAGCGCTCGGCTGATATCCTTAAAACAAATTGACACTCAGATCTCTCAGGGGTTAATGAGTCTTTTGGTGCATTGATGGTGCATCGATGCTCTTAGGTTGAGACGAACGCGCAGCCCTCTCACCGTCAAAGGCAAAAGGAATGGAGCAGACAAGCAGAATTAATTGCTGGAGCGCAAGCACTGCGCTAGTGATTAAATGGCTGCTCACATTATCCAGACTGTTACTTTGATGTCTGTGGAATGAATCTTCATTAAAAAATGATCAAATGTTTTTCCTAGCAAGCACAAGTGTTGTTGTCACCTTGTAAAGTTTTAAGGCACTTGTTTGTTTGTGTGCATGAGTGAAAACTAACAAATTTGAGAGTAATATAGATGTTAGAATGGCTAATTATAATACAATTATGTATTTGTGTGTGTGTGTGTGTGTTTGAATGAACTTTTATTAGGCTCCATCTCCTGTGAATCCCAATGCATTGGACCGCACTGCTGCTTGGCTGCTGAATATGAATGTGCAATATTTGGAGCAGGAGGGAATTGACCCAGATTCGAAACACCGGGAGGACTTTCCAAACAAGGAGGATCTCACCCCAACTGAAAAGGTAATAATGAAACCTCATCCTGCAGCTCGGCAGCACGAAAAACAGCAGTATATGCAGAAATACAGCAGGCTTACTGTTTGTTTGATCAAAACTGGCCTCCCACGGGCACACAGACAGGAAGCGCTTGCAGACAATGATGATTTCTTATAAAATATATCAGCTAGTTTCACTATTTGTCATCTCTGGAACATAATGGACTTTCTGTGAGGACATGTTTATGAATATTATTAACGTCATGCTGTTGCTGCTAGAATGACCAATCATGTAAACCTAATTAATATTCATTAGCTCAGCATTTGCCATAATGCCATTCAAAAAATATTTTTATTTTTTTATTAGTACTTTTATTCAGCAAAGAAGCATATAATCGATCAAACGTGACAGTGAATATGTTTATAATGTTACAAAAGATTTATATTTCAAATAAATGTTGTGAACTTTCTTTTCATCAGAGAGTCCTGAAAAAAATGTATCACAGTTTCCACAAAAATATTAAGCAAATATTAAACGTTTTCAACATTAATAGTAATAAGAAATGTTACTTGGGCACTGAATCAGCTTATTAGACTGATTTCTGAAGGACCATGTGACAATAAAGACTGAAGACATGGCTGCTGAAAATGTAGGAATAAATTACTTTTTAAAATATACTAAAATAGAAACAGTTATTTTAAATTGTAATAATAATAAATATATAAATAATAATATTATTTATAAATATAGTAAATAAGTACGGCCTTTGCGAGAGTGAGACTTGTCAAAAAGTATTTGAAAAATCTGACCCCAAACTTTTAAACATAGTGTAAATTGCTATCTTAAAAATTTTAAACCATTTTCCAAGAAACACTGAACTGTCCAAGGTTTTTGTTCTGAGTACCCAGATTTGAGGATATTTTAGGCTCAGATCCAGTTGCTTAGTCACTGCATTGTGTCCTAAACTGATACGAGGACTGTGGATGTCAAACTGCAGACAGGTAGATGTCATTCGAAGAGCAAGACTGCAATTGAAACAGACTTTAGATGAAGCTGACTTTTGATCTCTGTAGTGTTGTAATTTAGGAGGACAGGCTCAAATCACTATACTGCAATAATGGAGAGCACACGCCTGGCTCAGGCTTGTCTGCCGTCTCTTTCCCCGGCTCTTTAATGAATAATGAGCCCGTCGGAGTGCACTGAGTGTGTACACTCACATACTCAAGCTTCTCCCTCAGCAGAACCCCACTGCATCTGTGCTGTGTGAAGCTGTTAATGTAAGTGATACTGTGAAGATTGGTTGAATCCTCTACAGGGAATGTAGCTTATTGCACAAGTGTTTTAGTCTAGATGCAAAATCACAAGACGAAAAAACACAGAAAACTAGGCTTATTATTCCAAGTTTTTGCATATTTATAAAGCAGTGGGTTTCTGTATCTATAAGCCCTTAACCAAGCAGAATCTCAAGATGGAGACTATCAAGAGTGAGTTCTCAAAAAATTTCTTCTCCATACGACTGCATAAAACATTTTGTGCTACACTTTCTTAGTTTCTGAATTGCCTGAAGCAACAACACAGCAAAAATAATTGTCTAAATCAGTATGTCTGTCTTTTTTTTTTTTATATATATATATAAAATATGTAAACATCCCAAAAACAAGATCAATTTACTTGAAGAGCTAAAAATTTTAAGATATGCTGTCTTTATTTCTAGTCAATGCAATAAAGACAAGCCTTTTAAATACAAAGTTCTGTCATGAAACTCTAGATGGCGCAGTCCGATAGGTGGCAGACACATTGATTTCAAGTTGACTTTGGTAGTTGTTAGCAGCATACTCTACTGTGAGCTACAGGATTGCCCCAAAACACATGAAAAGTGCATCTTTGAAATATTCAGTAGCACCTATTTAGATATATTTCATACAGCTTTGCTGGATTTCCCGGGCTTAGCAGACAGATAGGGGATGATTAGCAGGGCTCTGTTTGTGTAATATACAGAGTTCTGGCATGAAACTCTAGATGGCGCAGTCCGACAGGTCTAACTCAATCTGACCTAATGACATCATTATCACATGGCACAGCTGATTGGTTCTCTCCTGTATCAGTAGCCAATGAGCTCGCTGCTCAACATTCAGATATATAACTAGTGCTTGCTGTAGCAGTTGCAGCACACTTCAGAAACCCTCCACCTTCCCCAGCTCCACCTGTATAGATCTGCTATGGGGTTATTCATGTATGTTATATATGGGGGTTATTTCATATATGTTATATGTGCAGCAGCAGTATTTCTTACATGTTCACAGCAGCATGTTGTGGATGTATTGGCAGTAGCAAGTCTGTACTTGCTCTGCCGCAGCAGCATAGCAGATCTTTTCCGCCAAGACCAAACACATTAACATTGTCATGTACATTACCATGCTAAACCCTCCAAGAGTTGTCATGATAGGTAAAATAATGTACATGTATGCATGTGGCAGACACATTGATTTCAAGTTGACTTTGGTGTTGTTAGCAGCATACTCTACAGCAGTGATCCTCAAATCTGGCTCGCAAGATCCACTTTCCTGCAGAGTTTAGCTCTAACCCTAATCAAACACACCAGAGCCAGATTTGAGGATCACTGCTCTACAGGATTGCCCCAAAATACATGAAAAGTTAATCTTTGAAATATTCAGTAGCACCTATTTAGATATATTTCATACAGCTTTGCTGGATTTCCTGGGCTTAGCAGACAGATACGGGATGATTAGCAGGGCTCTGTTCGTGTAATATGCATTTCAAATCACAGCCGTACACACCCGAGAACTCCCTCTTTGCACAGCTTTTGTTGCTCTCTAATCCTGCTATTAGAGTTTTTCATTCTCTCTTTCTCCTCCTCAGTATCAGCAGGAGATTGCTGTCCTGCAGGAGAAGCTGCGTATTTCTGCTAAGAAGCTGGAAGAGTATGAATCTCACATGAAGAGCCAGGACGACCAAACCCAGAAGATGCTCCTGGAGTACCAGGCCCGGCTTGAGGACACGGAGGAGCGATTACGCAAGCAGCAGGATGAGAAAGAGCATCAGATGAAGAGCATCATCACCAGGTGACGATTTAGTGTGGTCTTGTGATTAAAGATCTGATCTAGAAACTGAAACATTGTAGGTTCAAACCCCATAAGTGGTGATCCATTAGAAATTACTAGGGTTCAAAATGTACTGTTTGAATATGTATGCATCCTACATAAACTTCTGATGGAATTTGAAGTATTATTCTCTAGTTCAGTTAAGCACTGAAGTAGCATCTGTAGCATAAAGATGGATGTGGCAATTTTATGTTTCAGGTTGATGTCAGTTGAAGAGGAGCTGAAGAAAGATCACGCAGACATGCAGGCAATTGTAGACTCCAAACAGAAAATCATCGAAGCCCAGGTGAATTAAATATAAGATCATTGTTTTTATGTCTTTATTAATTTACATTTTTTTAATAAATAACATTTTCAAGCCAAGGCAATGTTTGCTGTAATCAAATAGTTTTCATGATGTCGTTCGATTGATGCTTTTGCATCTAGAATCTTAATTTAAGTGAAAAAAGACACGCTATACTCCATCGAACACTACTTTAAACAGCATTTAGCAAATATTTGTATAATTATTATGTGGTTTAATGAGCTCATATTAAATGAGAGACTAAAAATATTTGGTCACACAGCAGTGGTATTTGCAAAAAAAAAAGTGAACTGCAAAAAAGACTTAAAATATACACTTTATCATATTTATACTGTTTGAGATCAGTATGATTTAAAAAAAAAAAAATTTATATTCAGACTTTTATTCAGCAAGGATGCATTAAATTGATTAGTGACAGTGAAGACTTTTACATTGCTACCAAAAAATAAATAAATGCTGCTATTTTTAACTTTTTATTTATCAAAGAACCTTGAAAAAAATCTTTCATGGTTTCCGCAAAAATATTACCAAACAACAGTTTTCAACATTGATAATAATGAGAATTTTTCGGAGCATCAAATGTTTTTTGAGCAAGCCAATCATTTTAGAATGATTTCTGAAGGATCACGTGATGCTGAAGACTGGAGAAATGATGCTGAAAATTCATCTTTGCATCACAGGAATAAATTACATTTTCAAATATATAAAAATAGAAAAAAAATTTGTAATAATTTCATAATATTACTATTTTTACTGTAAATCATTTTTTAAAAAATGTAAATATATAAATGATAACTGTTTTTGTGAGCACAAGAGACTTTCAAAAACATAAAGATAAAGATAAAAGACATTCTGCACTCTTTTTAAGCTACTAATCAAGTAAACAGATTTGTGACGTTAATCATGTTTGTACAAAAAAAAAAGAAAGAAAGAAAAATGTATTCCATTGAAGCACAAGATGCTTTTTGGATCATTCTCAAATCAGGCTGGAGAAAATTATTATCAGTCCGTGTCAGCTTGAGTGCAGCTGTCATTAAAGCAATAGGGATGCATACTGAATACTAAAAAAAAAATCAATGTTAACTTTTCACTCAAGCTGTTATGCTGTCAATATCATTTAAAGTATCATTTTCTATAAAACAAGAAAAAAGCACTATTTTCAATAATGGTCTCAGGTGTTTGTATTGACTCATTTGCAGGGTCATAGCGCCCTCTTGTGTTTGGTTTAGATTTCAGCATGATGTTGTGAGTTGGTCTCTGAGGTTTAATGGTGTTAATGTATCTGAAAGTTTAATGATGAACGCCTGTGTCCTCCGGGGACAATCAGCGTCTCTCGTAAACAGTTTGATGAGCATAAAAACCACCCACTGTGGACTCGCTTTAGCACTCATCAAAATCATTAAAGACTGTTTACATCATAGATTTATTTTATAAAGACAATGAGAGATTACTGCTATCGCCGCATGAATTTTAATTTAAACTCTGTGAATTCATTTTATGGTGTTTAGACGGCGTAACTAGTCTGTAATGTTTAAAACTAGAGAGTGCCAGTCACCTTACGTCCGTTGCGGAGAAGAAAGACTTTAATTAAACATTAAATATCATGCACTGTTAATCACCTTCTCCTATCTGACCTCCATTAATGGTCACTCCACACAGGAGAAGAGAATCGCATCCCTGGACGCCGCAAACGCCCGGCTAATGAGCGCTCTGTCTCAGCTGAAGGATCGTTACAGCATGCAAACGAGGAACGGCATCTCTCCCACCAACCCTACCAAGCTGCAGATCACAGAAAACGGTGAATTTCGGAACAGCAGCAACTGCTAGCGTGGACACAAACACAACACAGGCCTAAGGGTCTAGTGATGGACAAGGGCTATGGGTAACTCTCTTACAATACGGCGGGGTTCAATTGACTTCACAAAGTTCCTAGTACTGGGTCGAAAATAACTCTTGGGAACGAATTGGATAGAGTTGCACAATGTTGTTTTTTTCATTCAGAATATAAAGGCTAATGTGTCTTTTTGAATCCTTTTAGATTATTAGCCACACACAGATGTCCCATGATGCTTCATTCATAGCCCTTGCCACGAGAGCCACTCGGTCACCGATGTAAGCCGTGACCAGATTCTGTATCATCTCTAGATTTGAACTGTGCATATACGTACATCTTTTGATTGGGCTTGGCATGATAATAATGTAATTATTTGTTGAAACACTATTTTCCGCTTTCTTTTTATTGTGTACATTTCATGTAAACGTCACTTTTGTTGCTTGCGTCACTCCAGGGCAGCAGTAGCACAAACCGCTCGCTTTTTTTGTAAGGTTAAAGAGAGGACTTTTAAACATCGCATTTTGTTGCATACTTTTTTTGTATGTGCTTAACATTTTAGTCTATACAGCGGCGATGCGCCTCTTTAATGTATATAGTTTTTTATGGGCTTTTCAGAGAAAAGAGATTTTCTTTTTTCGTACAGTGTGTATTTCCTGTGCTGAGGTCTGCTGTACTTTATTCAGAAGAAAAGCAAAACGAAACAATGTAAGCTCTGATTGTATATTCAGGTGCTGCTTCTAGACAGGGCAAAGACGACGACACACTTTAACCCCTCTGCTATCAACGCCGTGGATAGAAACGTCCTCATACTGCTTGCTGTTGGCCAGTATTAGACTCCGTATCCAACATCGTACCTGCAGTACAATCGGTGTGTGTCCCCTACGATGTCTTTCTTCCACTCTATGCACTTTCTATAGCATTAGAATGGACCCTTTAACCAAAACCTGCTTCTGTGGACTTGTTATAAAGGCTATTCAGAGCAGCAAGTACAAAGCATATAGCATTCAGCACTTGAGTTGATGTGTGAAGGGTACGTGGCTGGTTTTTTACTTAAAGGTTGTGATGTTTTCTGCTCTTCAGATGCAGTTTGCATCAAACGAGTAGCACGGCAATAGTTGCATCAACCCTGCTGCTGACAGACCCTTTGCTCCGGTATCAGGCGAACCTGTTTTAGCTTCACTGAACTTTATTCAAATCAGGTTAGTGGAGAAGAGTTTGAAGACTGTCAGTGTTTCTTTATGTATAAATATTCACATTGGTTTATTTGGGACAATAATTTTGGAAAAACTGCAAGGGCAAACCACTTTGTGTATAAACGTCATATCAGACATCTCCATTTTTTAAATATTCTCTCTGTTTTCGCTATATTTTTTGTTTTTATTTATCATACAAGCTCGAGAGAAAGTATGCTCTGTTTAACTGTTTTTTGGAATTGATTTTTTGAATTTATGTTTTAAATTATGTTTAGTTAATTTATTTATTCAGCTACATTTGTTGTTTTAACCCCAAAATTAAGAGTACTTGTTGAAGTTTGAATGCTGAGTGTGAACAGAACAGAAGTTGAGCTCATCTTTTCCCTATTCCTAGTTTTGACGTGACGTCACTCCCCTACAGGAACGCCCATCTGGAGGGCAAAACACACCTTTCCGCCACTGACCGCAAGTTATTGTTATGAGGCTTGTATTAAGTAGTAATATAGACACTATTACTATATTATTGAGGCCAAATTCAGTATACACCTTATTAATGATGCATACGTTGTACAGGCATGCAGATGAACCCAGAATGGGATCATCTGCTTGCCTAAACAAAGTATGAACAGTATCATCAATAAGGTGTATACTGTTTTTGATATTTTCATATCACTCTTTTAATACATTAAGGTACTTTAAGTGTTTTTCACATTAAACATTTTTGAATGTCCCAATGTTTTTAGTGATCGAAATATTGCGGCAAATGGCCAAAACTTGCATTTTTTTCCCCCACATGTCTTTGATTTATTCTTTTGAGAGGTGATCTAAATATTTGTGGCTTGGAAATGGATGGAAAATTGACAGGCTTGTGCTGCAGTTCCATGGATATTTTGCCCTCCAGGTCTTCGAGCCAGTCACGTGACTGAAAACTATGAATTGTGATGTATATCCGGGTGAAATGGCTTCTTGAACGAGAAAAAATGTAGGACTGGACTTGATTTTGTTGGTGGGGAATTGAGTGGATTGTTGGATTGTTTGCTAATTGCTGTGATCACATCTGAGAAGAGATGTCGTTGCAAGGGGAGAGCACATGAGGATGCATGAATTGAAAAAAAATAATAATAATAATGAATCATTTATAGTAAACACTGCAATATTCCATAAAAAAAATAAGAATTGACCAATTTTGGTTTCATGGTGACTTTACATTTCTTTAAAATTGAATTTTTTTGGGGGGATGTTACAATACCACTGGTGTGAGGTTGAAGAAAGAACTGTCTGTTTATTCAAACAATTGAGTTCGAGAAACCTGTCTGAAAACATTCATTGTTTTTGCAGTTGCAGTTGGTTAGGCTAGTGATGCAGAAATTACATACTTTACTTTTAAGACTTAAGGTGAGGTCTCATTAACCACTGTTAGGCAAATTTTCACAGGCAAAATCCAATCATTACAAAAGCAATCAGTAATTTCATGTGTGGGCGATAAATTTCCCAGTTTGCAATGGGTTCATGCTGATCACGTGAATTCGCCAACGCTGACCAACAGAAAGCTGCTTGGTTTGAAAGTGACTTCTGTGTGAGTTAGGCTTCATGTGTCACTACATTATTCAGAATAAACAAAGGAAGTTTTTTGCCTGTGAACTTTTGCAGAAATTCCGATAATGTGACCACATCTTTATACTTGCCTGTTTTAATACAGAGAAATTGAAAACAAGCAAACAAAACATGTCTGGACTTCCTGTAACAAACTTTTGAAGGCAATAGTATGGCACATTAAAACACTTACTTTTTTTTTTTAATGGGTAAGCAGAGAAACATCAAATTTTCATTTTTGGGTGAACTATCCCTTTAATACGTTATGTGAAAGTCAAAGGGCTGCTGTTTAGTGTCACTTAATTTAAAGGAAGACTGCTTTTTCCTGTTTGGCATGATTATATATCAAAAACCATGTAAAATCTCCACAGTGTTTTCTGCTTTACCTCTACATCTTTTGTATGTATGTTTCAGAGCTACGCTAACAGTTTTGCCACATGTACATACATGATCAGAAGACATACCAATATATGAGAATTCATTTGTGTTGAAGAAAATGTTCAGTGCAATTCATGTACAATTGCCTCTAGAATTATTAAAGTTTTATTTAGCTATTTCAAGGTTCTTACTTTATTTGTTAGTTTACTGTACAGTCCGAGAAAAATTACTGTTGTTGAGAAAAAGATATATTGTTTCACTTGTGTAAAGTTAAGTAAATGCTATGGACAGAATGTATATATCCATGTAGAATGCCATTGTCAAGATGGGTGCACTTCAGTGAGTGCCATTCAAAATAAAAGCAAAGTATTTGTCCATGAGTGTCATCACTAACGTCTTTCTTTAAAACATCAGCTGTGGTATAATAAAATAAAATATTTGGGATGTATTTAAAGCAAAACCTTATATTTTATAAAAAAATACACTGCTACTTTTGAATGTAAATCAATGGAGAAAAATGTTTTTGTGTAATTATAGCTAACTGGACCATGCCAACCAAAACCTTGACCTCTTCATAATGGTAAAATCACAGTCTCTTTTCAAATGTAACAGTGTTGTTTGAGACCATAGTGCCATCTAGTGCTTTTCAAGTGGATGTGCACATATTTTTTGTAATTGATTTTTTAAGGCAGATGTATATTGATTAGATATAGGATATTGATCCAGTTTATAGCATTTATGATGTTTATACAAACAACTGAATCATAATGACAATCTAGATTTGAATTTTCTAAATAAAAAATAAATAAATAGCAGTGCTTGAAGGTAGAAAAATAGTATATATATGCATTATATATGCATACAAAGACCTGAAATATTAAAATAATATTCGTGATATACTGTATCAGATGGTTTTGACAGAACTGTGCACAAGTTGTACATTTATTTATTTATTTAAGTTTGAATTCAGGGATGTCAGCCTTTTTAATATTAAATAATATGCAAACAAAACAGCCTCTTGCTGATTTCACGTCAGCCTCATAAGTAAAAGGGACAAATAAATGGTTAAATAATATGCAAGCAAGACGAGACCAATCACAATTCATCATGAAGGTTAATGTAAGAAAAAAGACCAATCGAAATGCAGTATGCAAACAGACGATGACGTCGACGAACTTGGTTGCATTTTGAACGCCATCGATGAAGGATTTAGCAACGGAAGATTTACGAGTTTAAATTTAATCTCGAATTTCTTTGCCTACAACAACTGAACTAGATTATACACCTAAAACAGGTAATACATACAGTTTGAATGGAGCAGTTTGGACTGAATTAAGAGCACAAATGTCACGTAATATGTAAGGTTTGTTTATTCTTGAGACGTGGGACAAAACAGGTCCAGCAAGGGTTTCTATCAGAAATAGTTTACATTAATTCACTGTTAAATATTTAAATGGGGTTTCCTGTGTCCTCAAAATCACTTTCAATCCTGTTATTGTTATGTGTTATCCTAGTATTCTATTGTAGTTTATTAAAATGTAGAATTTTTAGCTTTTAATGTTTTGAGCGTTTACCTTTTATTTTCTGTTTTATTTTATTTTAAAGTTTTAGACCTTTCATTGGTTTATATAGTTTTTATACATACTCAATAGTTAAGCTAGATATTAAATTTAAACAAGCTGAAATAACCTGTTTTGTTAACATTATTTATTTAAATTTTTATGGTGTTAGTTTCAATGAATCATAATAATTGATGGCGGACCACAATTTAAATGTTTTAAAAGCACAGCAGCTTTTAAATTCATATATGAGGTATTACTTCCCATAAGAAAAAAATTGGGAACCTATGACTCAAATGCTAATTCTGTTCTGGGTTTTAATTTAAAATCAATCCCTTTAACTACCAAAAGCTCGTTCCTTCCACTTCTAGGAACTTCTAGGAAGTGACAATATGAAAAACAGCTCAATCATTGCTAAGTATTAGCAACAGATTTGATGAATGTTGTGATTTTTTAAAAATATATTATCACTTTAAAACATTCCATGCTGATTGATAATAATCTATAAATATCAACACTACAAATTATGCTTTAAAATATTTCAAAATTAACTTCAAATTGACAACTTCATGTAAGCAAACTGTCAATCCCTCACTAGGCAATGGATAACTTTAGCTCTTTATTTCCATCATGTTAGTTTTTTCTGATCAGAGCATATTTCTGAAAGTCTGCTATATAGCCTAAAGTAGGTCTAAAAATGCTTTCATAAATTACAAGGTTATGGAACTTAAACATAAATGAGCCCACTACATGTGCAATAACCCCAACTGGAATTTCCAGTGCTAATTGCATAATACGTTGTATGTTATACAGCATGCAATCTATTTCTGTGAGTAGTTTGTATTTAACTCACGCTTGGATAGAGCCTTATTTATTAGTTTCCAGAAAGCAAAAGTCTCCACCTTGCATAAGCTCTGCTGACTCAAGTTGTGTGGTAAGGATTTATTAATTTATTTCAGTGCAGATGGTTAGAGCAATGCAAACGGCTCAGCACATTTGATTCTGGGTCTGTAGACATATATACAGCTGATTCACCTTGTGAAACTTTCTAAGGAATAAAAATGGGCTGATATTAATTACCCTTATTAGCTGTTGTGACTGTTATGTCGGTGTATGCTGCATCAGACACTAAATATATATGCTGTTAAAACTTTAATTTGCATATAGAAGGACAGAGTCTAAAGAAAGACAATTCACTCACGTCTCTTTGTGCTTTCTGATTGTCAGGTTTTATTCATTTATAATATTTATTGATAGTATTTTATTTACCCTGGCTCATCATGAATGTAAAGCATTTGTAAATATGAAATACATCAAAAAGCCCATGAGCCGCTAAAGATTTTGGCATTTCTTTGAGACTCGCGCAAGGAAAATAAAATTATTTGAAAAATAACCTGATTGCATGATATACAGTGTGCTGAATTTTTAATTGTTAATCTGAATGGCCATTCTAATTGTGTTGCTTGGCGATGCATTTTTTTTTTCTTTCTGTGCTTCATAATTATCTAGTATTTATTTGGGGTTTGTGGGACTTTGTGCTTTAGGAATGTACTTATCATCCTGTGTTAATAAGCAGTCCTGAATGGTCATATCTGCACTGATGAATGCATGCCAGTAACAAGATGATGTGCAGGTTACATTGAGCTAAAGCTGTGCATGTAATGAACCGTTTATGCTTTATTTAATGGTATGAATGGAGAAATATTCCAAATATATTAGAGATGCACTCTGATGTATCATCAAATATAGTTTTACCATGGTGTGAATACCATATGCACTGCAATAAATGCTGCAATGTCTTTACAATGGTAACATTTACTCAACAAAAATAACAATTTCTACAAAAAATATTGAAATAATAATAATCATAATATACAATACTTCATATTTCCTTTCAGGTAGACTGATATATGTATATTTGTTCAGTGTGACAATTTAAAACCTCTTTCTACATTCCATAAACATAATCTCAAACACAAGCTATAGAGACATTCATTCGGCGATTAAACATCTTTTCCATCGGTTTCATCTACTTGTTACAACCTCAATGGCAATAAAATGCGAGAAAAATGCAGCAATGAAAGGAAATGTAAAAACAAGTCTTCAAGAGAAGAAGAATAACTTGGCATAAGTAGGCTTCCGTGATATCGACCGTTTGTTGTTCGTTAAAACAAGCTGGCTAAGTGCAGTGCTTGTACCTCGGTGAGCGCCGAAACTACAGAGAAAGTAGAAATGCAAAGGAAATGAAACCGCATCTATATATTTCTCCACTTTCTATAGAGTTTTGTGTAGAGTGAGCTGAAACTGAACTTAAGTTGTTTTTATTCTGTTTTTGGTATAAAGTTCAGGCGATCAGTGATGCTAGTAGACGAGCAATAAACTGCTCGTCTCATGAAGATGTCGTTTGACCTCAGCGCAGCCGCCGCCATTTCCAAAAAAGATTTCAGCACCGTGAGGCTGGGTCCGTACGGGTTCAGGCCACTCTCTGTCCGTCTGCAGGGTTCAGCCCTTTGGCCTGCGTAGACTAGGATCGATATCAGGACTAAGATGGGTTTCTAGGCGCTGGCTTTAAGCAGGCTGTTGGCTAGAAGGCAGAGCAGCAGCGTCAGTGTGCTGAGGTAGCAGGCCGATGCGCCGTCGCACCCTTTCTCGCCCTGGCAGCGTGGCTGCTCGCACAAAACGCCCCTAAAGCTGGGCGGACACACGCACTTCTGGTTCTGGATGCAGGAGCCGCCGTTCTGACACAGGAGGAGCTCGTCGTCGCACACGTTTGCTGGGAAGGACAGAGGGGAGATTCTCATTAATGATGTTACATGTCTCTAAACATAAAGATGATCTAAGTAATCATTTGTCAGGTGCCCTTGTAACACTACTCACAGATCTGCAGATAGATCATGTTTTAAGGGATTGTTCTGTTGTCTTAAAGTTAGGTTACATTTTTTCATCCTAAACGTCAGTATTCATTTAGCTGATATCTTTTACTCGGAGTGATTTAAGGTGTTCACATTGGCAGTTAACTGGAAAGGATTCATTTTCAGTGAGAGGGACCAAAGGTTATCTATGTTTGCTTTGTTTTTGTTTTTTTGGTGAACTTGTGGGCCAGCTGTCTGTAAACTAATATATGTACACCGCTGTTCAAACGTTTAAGGTTGGTAAGATTTTACAAATATTTTTGAAAGAAGTCTTTTATGCTCACCAAGCATTTATTTGTTCAAAAAATTATTAAAATTTAAAATAAACTTTAAGTATAATTTGTTCAGTGTCACATGATCCTTCAGAAATCATTCTAATATGATTTGCTAAACAAGATTTCTCTTTATTATTAATACTGAAAACAGTTGTGCTGCTTAATATTTTTGTTGAAACTGTGATACATTTCTTTTCCAGGATTCTTTGATGTAACGAAAGCTCAAAAGAACAGCATTTATTAGAAATTGTCTTTTTTTTTTTTTTGTAGTAATGTGAAAATCTTTTACATCAGTTTAATGCATTGCTGGGTTATACTTTATTTTAAGGTTTCCTTGTTACAGTGTAATTATACATTTAAGTACTGAGTAATATTAATTAACTATATGTACTTACTGTATGGTTAGGATTAGGGTTTGGCCTAGGGTTACTTGCATGTAATTATGCATAATTTATTGTTATTATAATAGAAAGTACATGTAACGTGTAACAAGGAAGTGTTACCCATTGCTGAATAAAAGTATTAATAAAAAAATCTGAATATCAAAAAATCTGAATTTTATATTAGAAAATAAATAATAGATAATAATAATCAGTGTATAAAATCCCATTAAATATTTCATTATAATTAGTTTATTATTAGAAATGAATGAATGAAACCGCACCTCACAGTAAATTGAGTTAGAATTTAAAAAGCAGCAGGCAAAAAATCTGGTCATTTATTATTTCAAGGTTTATGCAATGCCTGCATGAAAACCAGGTCTAATTAGAGCAGAGACGATAATGATGACCTGTGAACGATTATAATTTGTGATCCAGCAATAATGATGGAAATCTACAGACCTCCACCAGTCTTTTGGAGACTGGGCGTTAGAATCCCATATACACATTATTTTCAGATAATTTAGTATAAAGTGTTAATCTAAAAAAAAAAAAAAACGTTTTCCTGAGTGCCTGAAGAACTGGGAGCTGTCACAATCAAGTGTATATCTGTAAACAGTAATTTCGGTAGTGGTGAGTTGTGATAAGCTGGTGTAGGTTTTGGGCTGCTTTCTAGTCCTTGGCTGACAGTGTTTCATTATACAACCAATTCTTTGCTAGGTTTGAACCATCAGCCTTCTTCTTACCCTGCCTCACTGCTTTAGCCACTGTATCACCCCACCCACAAGTATCTATAATGCACAACTGCTGCAAACAGCAGGTTGTTATTGGTAGTACAACAGCAAAGACCTCTGTGAGTAACAACAATGTTGCTCATATGTTTGAGTGAAATGACACCCATATGTTGTTCGTTCACAGCACTTTATTTGTTGTATGAGTGGTATCATCCATCACATAATGTGTCTTTAATGACTAAGCCTGTGTTTAATGCCTTTGTGAAGGAAGTGTGACTTACGCATGCAGCCTTGCTTCCAGGTATATCCAGGCAGGCAGTCCTCACACTTCTGGCCCGTGCTGCCCTCTCGACACTGGCAGAAGCCTGTGTCATTGCACCGGGCGTGAAAGGAGCCCAGCTGATTACAGTTACACTCTGTGTATAGAAAATATATACGTTATTCAGCAATTGTAGATTATTTGTGCTGAAACCTTGAGAAGGCGGCTATGTTCTCTTTATTTTGTGATAGATTTCATTGAACTATGAAAACACTGTAACTTTCAGAATGTAAAACTTGAAAATAGCTTGTTTCATGCTACCAATATTAATGCTTTGCATATTGAAGGCTATAGTTAGAAACTATATTTAACTATGTTCCTAATGGGGCAGTAAGACTGTGTTGGACTCGACAGCAAACCTGCAGCTCTTAAAGAAATAGTTCACTCAAAAATTTAAATTAGCTTAAAAAGTACTCACCCTCAGGCAATCCAAGATGTAGATGAGTTTGTTTCTTCGTGTGAACAGATTTGGAGAAATTCAGCATTATATCACTTGCTCACCAGTGCTCCACCAGTACAAAAAGTCCATGCCCTGTTGTCCTCTCACATCAACATCAACCAGCACATTTCTTTAGACATCTTTTGGACTGTTTTTGCTTGTAAACTATGGTTGATCTGTGCATATTTCTCACCTGATTCAGACAAGTTGACTGGAGAAAGCAATAGTATTGATAGAGGGGCTTGTATTTTAGCTGGAAGCAACATTTTGAAGTTAAAATGCCTTAATGATTGATGGATTGGAGTTGTGTCAGTTACTTGTGGATTATTGTGATGTTTTTATCAGCTGTTTGGACTCTCATTCTGACGGCACCCATTCACTGCAGATGATCCATTAGTGAGCAAGGGATGTAATGCTATATTTATCAAATTTGTTCCAATGAAGAAACAAACTTTTCTATATCCTGGTTGGCCTGAGGGTTAGTAAATTTTTTGCAAATTTTCATTTTTGGGTGAACTATTCCTTTAAGTAATCGTGCAGAACAGTGCCACATAGCATAGTTTACATAAAAGTCTTAATGGCACAGCAGCAAAAATGACCTGTAGAATTCTGAGGGTCACAAAAATATGTGGTAAATAGTCATAAATAACAGTATTAGTGGACCTCCAGGAAAATGAATGTTTATAAAAAAAAATTATGTACAGTGTTTCAAAAGTTACAGCATTTTGCCTAAAGGCAATGTAGCATAGCCTGAAGGCAATAGGCATATATTCACATGTGTTAGCAGGAGAAATTCACTTCTATGTTTGCGAGTTCTCAGTTTTATGTGATCAGTGGTTGTTCATCAGTCATGTAAGCAGGGTTTGCTCTATGCATTCACAAGGGCATAATTTGTCCATCTGGGCAGCTGTCAGTCATAGCGCAGTGATTTATGTGTGTATTTTTCCAGTAGAGGTCACTGTATCATTGACAAAGTGTTGTGACAGATTGCTTGAACAGCTTTTGAAGCAGTTTTCATCAAAAAGAAAAAAATATATTAATCTTACGCCTTCTGATTATTTATGTGATCAGTGGTTGTTCATCAGTCATGTAAGCAGGGTTTGCTCTATGCATTCACAAGGGCATAATTTGTCCATCTGGGCAGCTGTCAGTCATAGCGCAGTGATTTATGTGTGTGTATTTTTCCAGTAGAGGTCACTGTATCATTGACAAAGTGTTGTGACAGATTGCTTGAACAGCTTTTGGAGCAGTTTTCATCAAAAAGAAAAAAATATATTAATCTTACGCCTTCTGATTGTATTTCTTCTGTCCCCCATTTTAAAGTCAACATGAAATCGAAATTCATTCTATTTACTTTTTAATACACATTCCTTGTCTTATAGTGAATGATTCATTTTATTCCAAAGAAAATATTTTGTCTTCATAATCTTTTATCAAAATGTCAAAACGCCTGTAATGTAAAAATCACAAATCTCTCTTTTCAGTTTTACCATGTACTGTCCACTTTTTAAAATTCAGTCAATTATTACAGATAAAATCAAATCCCATCCAACTGTGCTTTTTATGTTTTGTTTTTTTCTTGTTAAATATCCGGTATTATACTTTGAAGTATTACATTAAGGAAGTAAAATGGGTTGCATGTGGCATTTCATGTTGACTATAAGATCATGCACAAAAGAGTACAAAATTACTTTTTTTTTCGAATCACATTTCCTTTGTGCTACTCTCATATCAATACAGATATTGATAGTTTTAACCTGGACAGTTAAAAATGCAAGTTGTTCAGTTTCCTAGATCTTAAGTAAAAGAAGACGGGAGTCTGGGAGAAGATTTCTTGTGAGTCTCTAAAATGAATGATGCATGATATTAGTATATTTAAATCCATACTTCTGTTGGACTTCAGTATGTCAGAAATTGTCACATGTATGGCAAGGTGGTGGCAGACCAAATGTTGGACAGTATGCAAATGAGGAAAGATTTCTTGACCTTTCCAATTCCATACATATAATTTGGCCAGAAAGGACAATTTCTGAGTGGCATGGTGTGGGTGCGTCAGGGGAATAGTGAAACGGATTGGTGTGGAGTGATATCTGACTGACCTATGCAAACATTCTCATCATCCAGCTCAGCGGAAGCATTCCGGAAGTATCCGAGGCGGCAGTGCTGACAGTTCTGCCCTCTAGTGTTGTGTTTGCAGCTCACACAAGTCACAATGTTGATGAAATCAATGTAACTGCAGCGATTTGAGTGACCGTTGCACTCGCAGTCTGATGGAGAAAGAGTAGATAGGTGTTAGTCTGTGGAACAGGGAACGAGGGACTGGAAGGGGAAAAGACACAGGAAACTCGTGGATGAGAGGACATGGGCATGACATGTAGACGCTAAGAAGACTATAAACTAGGCTAAGACTATTTAGCCAGCTGGAAAAGCTGGCAGGCATTTAACACTACCTAAAAAAAATTATGTGAATTAGATTACAGACCATATTAGCCAGTTGATTTCCAGTCCAGCCTCAAAAACATTACTGACAAATGAATATCTCTTTGGTTTTGAGACTTTAGTCTTTGCAACTTCAGGGATCTTATCTATGCACAATCAGCTTGTAACACTCCAAAGAGAAAGGAAAACTTGAAATCGCATCATATGACCCCTTTAACAACTGTGGCTGTCCACTTATTGCTTTTATCTAATGTAAGTTTATGGAGAATTTTTGGGATTGGGATTATTTTTAAAAACAATTGTACAGATATTTACAGAAGTACAGGCTGTCGCCTTCATTCCCAAATAAACATGCTGACACAGTTGCTTGAAAGTAGGGCTGCAAAACGATTAGTTGCATCATAATCGATTCAAAATAAAAGTTTATGTTTACATACTAAATGTGTGTGTACTGTGTATATTTATTATGTATATATAAATACACACACATACATGTATATATTAAGGAAAAATATGTTAGATTTATATGTAAAATATTTATATATAATATAAATTATATACAAGTGTTTACATACAAATACATACAATACATACAAATATATATTTTAAATAATATACATATATGTGTGTATTTATATATACATAATAAATATACACAGTACACACACATATAGTATGTAAACATACTTTTATTTTGAATCGATTAATCGCAACTAATCGTTTTGCTGCCTTGAAAGTAAATTAATGTTATTTAATTGACTAACTCAAAATGTTGACAGTTTTATAGTATATTGTACAAACTCTAGAAACACCAATGTTATCACTTGTAATCACTATCAAAAAAAGGCTTTTCTTTCTTTTTTTTATTTGACTGTAACAGGCATTTGCCTCTATTTTGATTGATACTCTTTGCAGTTTTTCGTTATTTTACTGTATCGCTTAACAACTTCTTGGAAAATAAAAATGTTTTGCAGTGTCATGATTCATTCCAGCCCACATATGAATAATATCCAATCATTTTTACCACTTTATGAGCACTTTTTATGAAAATCACACTGATCATGAAAATCTCCAGTTCATTCCTATGGGATGTATGTAAAGCTTGTCCGAGTCAGCAACAGTAAACCACCAAGGCTTACGAAGGGTCAGCTGTGGATCCTTGTAGCCCAGATTGCTTTCCTTATGGTATCCTATTTTTCATTTTTATTTATGCACTGCTATTTGCTGTAAAACTATAATTATTTGGTTTACACTTTATTTTACATTACATGTACTTACAGTGTGCTTACCCAAGAATGCACTTAATGTACTTACATGGGTTAAGGTTAGATTTAGGGGTAGGTCCAGGGTTAATACCTAGTTATCACCCAGTTATTGTAATTGCTTTAATAAGTACATAATATGTACATGCGGAACAGGGCTGTAGAATAAAGTGCTACCATTATTTGTTTATTCTAAATCATTTTATTTTAATTCATTTATAATTAAAGACACATAAGTAAATTAAGTAGTAGCCTAATCGTTCTATTAGTTATAATGGGTCTATTACCTATAGTTTAACTAGAACCTAGTTTAACAGTATTTTGTTCCCTATTACTGTTATACATCGTTTTATTTATGCATTAAACAAATATTATATGTTTTATCTATAGATAGAATTTTGTGGACAAAGTCTTCTAATTTGCCCTGCACACACCAGACAATTCCATTTGGCTTGTTGGTATGGCTGAATTTTCAGATATTTAGTGAATTTTTTTAGCGCTTAAATTTTTCTCAGATGATTACATTTTAAAGATTTTTGGGATGCTTTTACATAACACAGTATCTTAGACATCTCCAAACAGACTGACTAAACAGTAGAAAGTCATCAGTATGAGTGAATAAACCCACCTGTAGGCCTTAATTAGCAGTTTAAATGGACAGGACATTATTATAACACTGATAAACAGAGATAATGAGCTGCTGTTAAAGTTGTGTTTTAGAAGCTGATCTTTTCAATTCTTTGCTGTTTGGACACTTGGGGCTTTGAATAATTGATATGATGTTTTAAAGATGCTGGCGACGTAGGGGTCCTGCTGTGTCACAGTCAGCTAAGCAGTGGGATGGGGGGCAAGAGCAGCTAATTAAATATAAATGCTCAATTACTCCCCAGATTGGTGAAGGGATGGAGCGATGTTTCACAAACGATCTTGCATCTTCAGCAGACAGCTGTCTAACACTCGACGAGTGAAAATGCAAAGTAGCTACTTTCTAGAAGAGGACGCTTTTGATTATACAGCCTGGGGGAGATCCTTCTGTTTTCTAGCAAACACAATACATCATGAGCGGCTTACCTTATGAGACAAAGCAAAAAACAAAAGATGCGAGCACAAAGAAAAGAGAGACAAGAAAGGGCGACATGGAAGAGAGGAAATGAATAACATTTAGGAAGCAATTTTTCCACAGTTTCCATATTAGTGTCTGTCCATATTCACAAAAACAGAAATCAAAACCGAATTGTCCTTTGATAAGCATTGCCTACAGGAGCGCTAATGCATATAAATACATCATTCACATAAAATGCCATTAAAACTCTGAAAATAACGTCTTTTTGCTATCTTGATTTAAAGCATTGCCTTACCTTGAAATCTGATGTACGCTATTCTTGACAACTGTGTTTTTGGCCCCCCAGGGATCAAAATCCTCGCAACAACTTTAGAATAAAAGCAACGTTATTCTCTTTGTTGGCTAACACAGCTGCACTGTTGGCACAAATCACTCAACAATGTGGAAAAATTCACAGTAAGGGCCTAAAATGTGAAACGAGATACACTGGAATGATGCTACTGTTATTTAGGAAAGCTGATGTTGTAAACAAAACAGCCTAAAACTAGAGGAAACTAGGGTTTAGAGTTTCTTTCTTGTGGATCTAATGGCAGCTAAACCAATCAATACGCTACAAGCTGTAAATGTTCTTCACTAACAGATACTCCATCTCATCCACAGCAGCATTACTGGAAGATACAATGCAGTCAAGCAGAAATGCATTTTCAGACCGCAGTCATTTAAAAAGTTAAGCGTTGTGTCGGATGAGTGCAGTATCTGTTTGTGTCATTTCTACAGTGTAGCTACGCACGGTGCACACACTCAACGACAAATGCTGTATACCTTTCTTCTCATAGTCTTTCTTTTCATAATCTTTTTCTTTCTTTTTTTCCTTCTCTTTCTTTTCCTCTTTGGCTTCCCTGCTCTCTCCGGTTTTCCCAGCCTCGTTCTTCTTCTTAATGTCACCAGATACTGTTTACACCAGAGAGATCATGAGTTTTTGAAAGTGTTTTATTTTTATTTAGTTCATTTTATTCATTGTTCAAATCTAATACATGATTTGTTTTATGCTGACATAGTGGTTGAATATTTAAGGATACTGTTTTAAACGTTATTTCATGGAATGTACAAAGGTCTGTTCACTTGCGAGAAAATCGAATTAAGGCTTAAACCCCCCAAAGGTCCTAACAAGGTTGGGTAATTAATTTGTTTAATCAGTTCGTTCTGTCAGAATCAGTATTGTTTATTCAAATAATAGAATAGTAGTTATACTGTATAAAACTTCAGTGTTTTGTTTTAAAGGGATAGTTCACTCAAAATAACAAATCTATCATTATTTACTCATCCTTTTGTCATTCCAATCCCATATGACTTGCTTTCCTCAGTGGAAAAGGAATCAAAAGGATCTTTTATTTATATTGAATATTCCATAAAAATGTTTGATTTTTCCCCGTATAATTAAAGTGAACGGTGACTGAGGCTGTCATTTTGCCAAACAACACGTTTTGTGTTCCACAGAAGAAAGTAAGTCATACAGGTTTGGAATGACATAAGGGTGAGTAAATGATGACAGAATTTTCATTTACTATTCCTTTAAGAGAGGCAGGCCTCTGGCTTACTGTTCTGAAGGCAATTTGGGTTGTGTGACACAAACTTCAACAGATTGCACCTCCAAAATGAACTTCTGAAGCTCCTTTAAAAGTGTATCATTGTGTCATTTGCACTTTAGCAGGGATTATACTTGTCAGAAAATTCTATTGTCAGATTTGCTTAGGGTACCTGGGGCTTTTACATTTTTATCTTTCTTCTCCAAGTTTGTTGCTGTTTTTTTCTCCTTGGACTCAGCTAGAGGAACTTCACTGTTTTCATCTACTTTAGATTGAGGTTTACTTTCAGGAGCATCTTTATCTTTCTTCTCCAAGTTTGTTGCTGTTTTTCCCTCATTGGTCTCGGCAAGAGGAACTTCACTCTTCTCTCCTACTTCAGATGGAGGTTTACTTTCAGGAGCATCTTTATCTGTCTTCTCCAGATTTGTCGCTGTTTTTTCCTTGGTCTCAACAAGAGGAACTTCACTCTTCTCTCCTACTTCAGATGGAGTTTTACTGTCACTCTCAGCATTAAGTTGAGGAGCAGCATCAGTGACTGTTTCCGCACCTGCTGTGACAATTTCAGCACCATCACCTGGATCTTCAGGAGCAGGTTTCATTTCATCAGACACATTGGTTGCTTCTGCATCACCTGGACTTTCAGGAGCATCTGAGTCTGAAGTTGCTGGGGCAATGGACGCAATCTCAGGAGAAACTGTAACTGTTGCTGGAGCATCTGTTACAGCTGCGACGGCATCAGTTGCAGGTGCATCACCATCAGATGCAGGAGTTAGAGGAACATCAGATGCTGGGACAATCAAATCAATGTCTGGAGGGAGTGCATCAACTGTCTTCATCACTGCATCAGTTGAGGACATAACTGTGCTTGTAATTAAGGTTACTGCAGTATTTGCTGTAACCATTGCACCCACTTCCACTAGAGATCCATCAGAAACAAGGGAAACTGCATCAACAGCAAGAGATGTTGGCAGTTGAATGGTGCTAGCTGATGCTGAAGATGTTGTTTCAGAAGTTGCCATGGTTGCAGAAGGTGTTGTTGCCATGGTTGCAGAAGATATTGCTTGGATGTCCATATTAAGTGTTGTTGCAGTGCCGCCAGAGGATGAGGCAGATGAATCAGTAACCTCAGGAAGAACAGAAAGTGGATTGCTTGTAACAAAGCCAGTTGTTGCAGTCACGGTGTCGGTTGCTGCAGTGGCCGCATCGGGTATCACATCTGGTGCTGCGGAAACTGTAATTGTGTACAGAGCATAAAGAGTCAGATATCTAAACCGTTCTGTCAAAAGCAGTATAGATGCCATTGGTGCCCTTTGGGCTTACATACTGTACATAATGGATATTATTGCAGCGATTCAACCTTTAGCCATTTCCAGTTCAGCAGAAACGGGATACACAAGATCTGATAGAATCACTTCCCCTGTTTGTGCCCCCGTCCAACCCTTCAAGGACAGGACTCGCTGCGTTTTCCTGTTATGGTTTCATGTATCTATCTCTCTCTCCGTAAGTTCAATAAATTGGCCCTTTTTTGGTCTTCCTTACCATGACCTAGTCTCTTTTCTCTTATGAAATATTTAGCAGCTGTTCATTCAATCGCTATTCAAAAATAGATCTGAAAGAATTGAGCTCCGGCCTTCAGCTGAGCTTCTACCGCCACGCCATGTGCTCTCAAAAGTGATTGTGTTTCACAATAACAGAGTATTTAATGATTTATCTCCTGAGGCTGGGCTTGCCATTTTCATAGTTACAGCTTCAGCGCCATTAGGTTTGAAAGGCGAACGCTACACACACCTGGTGTGAGGCAGAAATGGTGGGATAGGTGAGGTGGTGGCATATTGTTTTGATTACACAAACAAAGCGAAAAAACTTCTTCACAGTCGACAAAACTGAACACCTGCTATCTAGCACATCCGATTGGAAAATCAACCTGCTTTGTAAGAGGAACATGCTGCTTGTAAATGCAGAAAATTAGCATATACTCATTGCAATACATACATTAATGATACTGACATTTTCACAGAAAATAATTATTTTAAAAAACTTTTATAAAAATGTTATTTTTTATATTAAAAATATTTAACTTTTTTTTTAAAGAAATATGAGGCTCATATTGGTTGTTAATTATTATATGCTTACAGTGGGGAAAATATTTATTTGATCCCCTGCTGATTTTGTAAGTTTGCCCACTTACAAATAAATGAAGGGTCTGTAATTTTTATGGTAGGTTTATTTTAACGTATAGAGACAGAATACCAACCAAAAAATCCAGAAAAAACACATTATATAAAGGTTAGAAATTGTTTTCTAACATGACTTAGTACTTGGTGCAGAAACCCTTGTTGGCAAGCACAGAGGTAAGACGTTTTTGTAGTTGGTCACCAGGTTTGTACACATCTCAGGAGGGATTTTGATCCAATCCTCTTTACAGATCCTCACTAAATCCTTAAGGTTTCTTGGCTGTCTTTGGCAACTCGAACTTTCAGCTCCCTCAACAGATTTCTATAGGATTGAGGTCTGGAGACTGGCTAGGCCACTCCATGACCTTAATGTGCTTCTTCTTGAGCCACTGCTTTGTTGCCTTGGTGGTATGTTTCGGGTCATTGTCATGCTGGAAGACCCATCCATGACCCATCTTCAGTGTTCTGGCTGAGGGAAGGAGGTTCTCGTCCAAGATTTTACAGTACATGGCCCCGTCCATTTGCCCCTCAATGCGGTGACGTCGTCCTGTACCCTTAGCAGAAAAACAGCCCCAGAGCATAATGTTTCCACCTCCGTGCTTGACTGTAGGGATGGTGTTCTTGGGGTCATAAGTCAGCATTTCTCTCCCTCCAAACACGGCGAGTCGAGTTAATGCCAAAGCACTTTCTCCCAAGCCTTCTCTGAATCATTTAGATGTACATGTGCCTTCTTGAGCAGGGGGACCTTGCGGGCGCTGCAGGATTTCAGTCCATTGCGGTGTAGTGTGTTACCAATGGTTTGCTTGGTGACTGTGGTCCCAACTGCCTTAAGATCATTATCAAGCTCCTCCCGTGTAGTTCTGGGCTGATCCCTCACCTTTCTCATGATCATCCTTACCCCATGAGGCAAGATCTTGCACGGAGCTCCAGACCGAGGCCGATTGATGGTTATTTTGTATTTCTTCCATTTCCCTTGGACAAGAACCTCCTCCTCTCAGCCAGAACACTGAAGATGGGTCATGGATGGGTCTTCCAGCATGACAATGACCCAACATACTGCCAAGGCAACAAAGGAGTGGCTCAAGAAGAAGCACATTAAGGTCATGGAGTGGCCTAGCCAGTCTCCAGACCATAATCCTATAGAAAATCTGTGGAGGGAGCTGAAACTTCAAGTTGCCAAACGACAACCAAGAAACCTTTAGGATTTAGAGAGGCTCTGTAAAGAGGAGTGGATCAAAATCCCTCCTGAGATGTGTGTAAACCTGGTGACCAACTACAAGACACGTCTTACCTCTGTTCTTGCCAACAAGGGTTTCTGCACCAAGTAGTAAGTCATGTTTTGCTTGGGGATCAAATACTTATTTCACTCACTGAAATGCAAATCAATTTCTAACCTTTATATAATGTGTTTTTTCTGGATTTTTTGGTTGATATTCTGTCTCTATCCGTTAAAATAAACCTACCATAAAAATTACAGACCCTTCATTTCTTTGTAAGTGGGCAAACTTACAAAATCAGCAGGGGATCAAATAAATATTTCCCCCACTGTATTATTTGAGCTGTAAAGTTGTCTAATGTATACATTTTTTAGTTACTGAATGTTCTGGCTTTTAAAATTGTGTGTATTTTTATGTATTTCTTGGCCTTGTGTATTTTTATTCTAGGTGGTTGTAAATTGTGTCAAGGATAAAACTGAATGGAAAAAGTCAGAATTACTTATCACAGATGCTAAACTTTTGCTTTATATTTATTGAATCCTGAACATTTTTTTAAGTCTGAAAGATTTCACTGACATTTATTTATTACTTTATTTATTTATTTTTACAGCTAAAAGCCTTTTTAAATTGGTAACAGCTTGTCAAGCATCAGTACGGCATCATCATCAAAACACTACAAGTCAGCAAGCCTCCACCTGCCCTGCTGACTTCAATGCTTGATTCAAGAAGACATAGTTTAAGGAGCCGCCACATGGTATGTTATTTGGCACCTTGGCCCATATATATTAATGAGTGATTTAGCACAGCAGTAATCATATTTAATCTCCACACCCTGCTATACCTTAGATCAGAATATAGAGCACCATTACGGCCATCAATCATGAGTGGAATTACAGTGGAGCGTGATTCCCTGCATGCACTACTTTCATCAAGGTCCCCTGTGCGGTACGAGAGAGCAAAGAAACTGGAGGGATTTTACTAAGAAGTATTTCACTTGCTATTGGCCTTGTTTACTTGCCTGTGCTGTCTGTGTTGTTTTTGTACCTGATTCACTATAATATTTGTGCACAATTTTTACGGTGCAGTTTTACATTTACTTGCTATTGCTTAGTGAATGATATGCAGGTTTAGAGAATATCTTAGAATGTTTAGTGAACACTGTTGAATTTTATCTTAAATATTTCAATAAAGTTGTATTTTTTTTTTATTTTAGTTCGACATTTTAGTTACTTTAGTACTTTTTACATGTATGTTAAATGTATTACTTGAAGTAAAACAAAATGAAATTGAGAAATTTTGCTGAATTTTTTTTTACAGTTAACAAAAATTTTTGCTGTTTGTCTGTTTTACCTGGTGCCAGATTTTAATCATCCTACCCATGAAGTAAACCCTGGGCCTACAGTATAGTATAAAATAAAGACATACAAATTCAAATGTTCTAGGCTCTTTTAAAAGCTAGTAAAGATTCAAAGCGCCTTCTAATAGAATAACTGTAATGTATGCATTCTCACAACCAGGAGGGCAAAAGAACAAAACTCAATGTATGACTTTAAACATGCTCCCTGTTGAATATTTCACCTCTCAATTATTAACACAAGTGAGACCGAATAAATGAAGAATGTCTAACCTAAATAGATGGACACATGCTTGCATATATTACAGCTTATTTCAAGGTTGAAATGTCTTTGCGAACAGAGTTCTGATGGATTTACTTTACTTAAATATCAAAACTTTAATACTGGGAGACATTGAGAGTGCAAACGTGTCAACAAATTGTGATTGTGACATTTACAGGAAGGTCTCTTACCTGGCTGGTCAGGTGCAGTGGGTACGACTGTGAGTGTTGGACTAGACGGAGATGGCACCGTAGTTAAAGACGAGGTGTCTGTCTGGCTCGAGATGGTAGCAGCTGGCATTGTGGGCAGAAAGCTCGTCACAAGTAGCACTTGGGACAGTAAAATTACAGCGCTGAGTCGAGAGCCGAGAGAGTAAGTAAAGAGGGCCAGCTACCTCCTACTGTTAACACTTCTATTTTTAATTTTAGCTTTGGAAAACATACTTGTACTTATGCAAAAGAATACAAAGTCTGTAAAAATGACAAGTGAGTACATCTAGTTGAATAATATAGAAGTTTAATCACTCAGACCTATTTTCTAGTTTTTATGTATTGCAGTAAATATCTGATGAAAATGATTGTTGTTTTTAGATGCTATCTCTGATTTTATTATCATACTGTCAGGGAGTCATCACAGTCACTTCAGTCACCATCCAGGATAATTACCCGATCACAGTCACCTGAGTTCTGATCACCCGCACCTGCTGTCACCAATCAAGCCACACTACAAATACACACACAGCACAGCCACTCACTGTCCGGTCTACCGTTCACTCCTACGAACTACTCTGGACTCTCTCTGCCAAAACCTCCTAGAACGAATTACCTGCTGTTCCTCCCACGATCCTCCAACGACTCCGTGGAAACGGCTCCACGATCTCCAACGTAACCGGCATACGATCCTCTCCATCAGAACTCAGATAAGCACCCTGGAACCATTCACTGTGTTGAC
This sequence comes from Sinocyclocheilus rhinocerous, assembly GCF_001515625.1. NCBI lineage: Eukaryota > Metazoa > Chordata > Actinopteri > Cypriniformes > Cyprinidae > Sinocyclocheilus > Sinocyclocheilus rhinocerous. The sequence goes on along the minus strand of NW_015660521.1, from coordinate 964,064 downwards.
ATTCACCTGCCTTTAACTCACCTATTCCAGTCATCCACTTACCCAGTCAATAAACCATCCTGTTTTGCACTTACCTGTTGTGTCTGGCCTTGCTTTGTGACACATACATTTATGATGTTTTTTCAAGACTAGTATAAATTCAACCACAAATCTAAAACCATCAGCCAAGCAATGCTTGATCTTTAAAGACACTCTACAGTGCATCTACTACTAAACAGCAATGAAAAGGAACTTTAAAGTCAACATGAAATGAAAATCAGCCCTATTTACTTTCCCAGTACAAGATGCTGATATTATTGCGAGTATTCAGATGTTTGTTTGGTCCACTTTTCACAATCCAATTAATTCCCGACCAAGTTTCATCCTGCATTTTGATCCCACTGAATATCCTGTTTCCTTCAGAATTGCATCACCTCTTTACTTTACCCAGTACAAGATACTGATCTTATTGCGAGTAATTCAAATGTTTGTCTGGTCCACTTTTCACAATCCAATTAATTCCCAACCAAGTTTCATCCTACATTCTCATCCCACTGAATATCCTGTTTCCTTGAGAATTGCATCATATTATGTAAGTAAAATGCATTGCGAATGGCATTTCATGTTGACTTTCATGCAAAACAGGGAGCTAAAAGCATGTCCATTAAACAGGGTTTCATAAATCAAGTCTGTATCCACCAGCTGAACTGCTTTAAGATGCTAATGATGTCTGCCTGTGTCACCTGGTGTATTGGTGAGGGATTCAGGGATCGCTGAGCCGCCTGTAGGGGCAGGAGGAGAAGTCGATGTGTCACTAGAGGTGGCCGTGTCTAGTCAGCAGACAGAAGGATGAGCTCGCCAGTGCAGGGATCAGATACCACGACAGTATTGCCCATCAGAGCCTAAATCAGCCTGATCTAAGCTATTCGCTGACCACAAATAAAGGGCACCGCTAAAGACACTTTACTGCAGCCCACAGCACTAAAGGAGACAAGCACTAAAGAAGAACTCAAATGAGCACGATTTTGATGAGGTATGAATTTACACATGACGTCAGTCAGTCATAAAAACTCATCAATTTATGTGCTTATACTGCAAACATTAACAAAAATGTGGTATGCCCATCATGGTCAAGGTGATCTCATTTGTATTCGTAGATTTTCATACGTACAGTTTGCGCACATTTTTATACACAGATTTATTGGTTTAAATCAAAACTGGATATTTAATTGTGCATGCATTTGCATATTACCTTTGCCAATGTAGAGGTCAATCTTCAAGAACACAATTTTGATATTAATTTTAATATTAATTTAACATTAATTAGTTATTTAACACTTTAATCTATTGTTTTTTAGTGTGTTATGTATTTGATGTTATTATATTTGTAAAATACACACTCACACATCTCTGTGTGTGTGTGTGTGTATATATATGTGTGTGTGTATATATATATATATATATATATATATACTCTCAGTACTCAGTATAGTTTTTTAATATCAGCCATTATGTTAACATATCAGGTAACATATGTTATTATGTTAATATTTATTTTTATACATTTGTATATTACTTTTTATATAATTTAGTTTTAATAATATCAGAAATACATTAATTAAAGCAATTTATTTTAATTTGCATTTGATTAAAATTTTATATATATATATGTGTGTGTGTGTGTGTTATTGGCCTATATTATATATTAACATAATTTATATTCTATGCACTCTATTTTTATTTTAATATTATTATTGTTTTATTTATTATTGGCCATAAGTAAAGGAGCATTAACCTTGATTAGTAATTATTTAAAAGATGAATGTAATGCACTGTGAGTATTCGTAACATCTCTAAAGCTGTTCATATGTAAAATGATTTACATTTCAAATGTTAATATGACATTTTATGTCTACCCAGACACACAAAAATGTACACATGCTAAAATCAGACGTGAGGTTTGAATACTGAGGTCATGTTGTCATGGTAGCATTCAAACACCACTGTTTTACCATAGTACTTTTGTTGAATGTTTGCACATACTAACTTGTTTATGAACTCACGTGTGCACAAACTCAACAAAAAAACACCTTACCCTACTTAAAGTCAGACGCGCTCCTCAATGCCAGCACAATGCTAATCATCTCTGTCTATGCCAGTGTTCAGAGTACTGGACTTCAAATATGGAACGTGGCATTCGGCGTCTCATGCATGTTAGCTTGTTTGCGGTTGTCTGGCTGTCTCAGTAGGAGCAGGTGTCTTCCCTCTGGAAGAGGAATGACCATGTCAGCTTACACTGTGCCGGTGCTGATGGGAGCTTTGGGATTCAGCGTGGGCAGCCCACAGTGAGCACCGCAGCAGGCTGATACTTCCTGCTCTCAGGCATGCTGATGTTTTATTAAGGTTGCGTCCCTCCCCAGTGTTTCATAATTAAAGCATGGCTGAAGACACTGTTCTCTAATTCCATGGGTTTATTGTATTTATATGGTTTGCTAATGAAAAATGGCTCGTATTATCGATAGATGTTTTATTTAGTGTTGTGTCTGAGTGTCGTGACTGAAAATAATTTATGTCTCAGTCTGTCTGTAATAATTCAGTGAGAGATTCACACAGGGATTCGTGTTCTTTGAGATCAGTTGCATTTTCGTAATTATACAAACTGGTTTATATAAAGGGGGACATATCATGGAAAATAAAAGACTTTGTAGTATGTACTCTTTTATACCCTAATGCAATGCTAAACTTCCTTCCATCAGGATATTTATAGAAAGCCATGGTTTTGACGTCTGAACCAATGAACAGTTGAAAAAGTTTTAAAGGATTGGAACAGCATGGGGGTGAGTAAATGTTGACAGAATTTTGATTTTTGGGTGAAAATAACTGAATGACTGACCACATTTACATATCATTGTTTATTCATTATTTAACAGATTTCTCGAAGAAGTAAGAAAATCATAACAGAGGCTGTCTACAGCACATACACTACCAATCACAAGTTCAGTGAGGTCAGTAAGATTTTTTAAAAATGTTTTAAATGCTCACCCAGACTGCATTTATTTGATCAAAAATTCAAAAAATATTGTGAAATATTATTGCAATTTAAAATAACGATTTTTTTATTTTAATATAATTTAAAATGTCATTTATTTCTGTGATGCAAAGCTGAATTTTAGCAGTCATTACTCCAGTCTTCAGTGTCACATGATCCTTCAGAAATCATTCTTATATGCTGTTTTGGTGCTTAAGAAACATTTCTTATTATCATTTCTTATTTACTTAAAAAAAAAACAAATTATAAATGTCTTTACTCTCATTTTTTAACAATTTAATACATTCTTGCTGAATAAAAATATTAATTTCTTTAAAAAAAAAACTAATCCCATACCTTAGATCCATGTGGTATAGGGGTCTAAACTGTCACAAAGTGGATCAAAAATATTTACACAAAAAACTAAATTACTTGGTGCTAAAAAAAGTCACGTAATAGATCAGTCGGTCACGTTAACTGTATGATATAAAAAGCTCCAAAATGAAGATATGAAGACATAAGGAGTTCATTATTGTGGCAGATGTGTAAAATTATTGGGGGAAAAAAAAGTTTCAGGAGTCAATATATCTGTTCTGGTGTTACAACTGTGCAATTTTTTTAATATTGGTCTTGATGGTGCTAGATGGACTGTTTATTCAACATTTTTTACAACCGTTTTTTTTTTTAACATGCTGTGTCACGCATGTCCATTCACACAAAATGATCAGTTGAGGCCACCAGTGTGGAATTATCATCCAGTGCCTTTTAACAGGCTATTAATCGAATTAGTCTCTCACAGTGCACTCATGCTTTCTAGACAAAGAGTGTATCTCTGCCTGTGTGAGAGAGAGCTCGGAGCTCGGTACAGGGCCGATGAGCAGGGAACGGGTAACAGGAGGGCAGGCATATGGCCACGGGGGGTTAACGTGAGAGCTGGAGCTCGGGCAGATTTCTCACGTCACAACCCCCAACCGCCATCTGCCACCAAACCAGACCAGAACCAAAAGAGCAGGCACAGAGTGGCCCGATCTACTTCAGACCGCTCTCAGTCTCTGGCCACATTAGAACGACAACAAAGAAAGAGTGTTTTTAAAAAAAAAGGCAGGCTTGCAATCTTGTGAATTAATGGCTCTGTTCCAAAGTCTAGTAAGCTGACTATTTAAGGCATCATAAGTGCACCCCTGCTGTTCCAAAAGGTAGGCAGGATGACTGTGCTGCCTTCTGAAAAAATGTCTTTCGGCCAGATTCTAAAGCAGAATGTATGTTTCACAAGGGAAGCAATGCCAAAATGCATTGTGACAATCTATCCAAGAAGGTGGATGAAGCATGAGAAATGTTGATTTATAAATATACTTATTTTTTTTTATGCAAAAAGTATGGCTAAGAATAGTAAATCTAAAAAGTAGTCTATTTTACATAATTTGTGAGTGCTATATTTGTGCTAAACTCTAACACAAGAATGAAACTAACAAGAAAATCTTTTATGTACTTGAACCAGGAAAGACCAGAACCTCCAAAACTGTTTTCCAAGGTTACGTTTCAATAGTGTATCATCATTTCAGAGTAGCGAGTAACAGTGTCATATTTTATAGTTAATTTGTTGTTGATGCTATTGAAATGTACAACACATTTAAATTTATTTGATTATTCTTTGCCATACCTTTTCTTTTCATTTTCTTTTTTTTCTCATTTTTTTATTTTTTTTATATTTAAACTACTTTAGCTCAAAAATAAATAATAGAATATAATAAAATACAATAAAATAATCAAATAAAATAAAACTAAATAAAAATTTTACATTTCAGTTTGGTCCGGTAATGTGCATGTAGATTCTAGAATGTGCAAACTGCCAAAGTGATTGGCTCATTCAAATTGAAGGCGGGGCTTCCATTCCATCACACACCATAATGAGCCTTACAATTTCTCCCATGCATTTTTTTACGAATGTTCTGTCTCCTCATACCATATATGTGTGTTTGACTTAAAGCAACGGTATTTATTTATTTATTTTTTAACCTTGTAATACCAGTTTTAAAATCAGTCTGATGGTAAACTGACTTCTAATAAGGCGAATAACTGTTTCCCCAAACGTCTGTTCTGGGAGTATGTGAGTTTGGTGAGCGGGTACGAAATTCTGTTAAAAGGGCGCATTTTTACGGTAAAAACAAATGCATATGTACAGCTATCCACTGTAATTACGACAGTGAACTCCGCTCACTTAACTGTAGACAAAACTACATTCAGTTGCTTTAAGGAGTGCTGTTTGTATGACCCATGAATTTGCTGTCTGTTTAGATAATTCAGTCACTTATGAGCTTCCATTTCAGTTAGCATGCTGTCTCAGAAGGCAGGTGCCTATGTAGGCTGTAGACAGCGAGGAAGTTCACTTGGTTTTGGAACAGAGCCAGTCCCTTGCAGTAATTATGAATAATTTTACCTTTATTACGTATAGTTGCTTACTAAATCTTCGAGATGCTTCTCCCCATGCACTGCCTCAGACACTTGGGCATGAAGATGTGCAATAACATTGCCCTTGCTGGATAAATGCATGAGGGTTATTTTTAGTGTGATGGGAGGCCCACAAGATTAATAAACATTCATCATCCATTTCCTCCAAATTCCTGCTCTCCGTCTTTCTCTATTGCATTCTCCCTCTCTCTCTCTTTCACTCTGTTTTCCTCTCTGTCTTCTCCTTTAGGACAGTGAGAGCTTTCCAAACACTCTATCCAGGAAAGAGGAATGGAATAAACGGTGCTTCCATATTTTATTCCACAGTAAAATTGAATAACAATAAAATAAAAAATGACACTGGATAGCAGTAGGGTTCAATCCCAGGACTGTTTGGAGATCATTTTGGTAATGATGTCTTGATTTGCCCCTGAAGCGCATATGCTGATAACCTTCCCGTTTCAGCGTGACGAGTGCAGAGGTCACTGCTACTGGAGCAACTAGATTTCAACAAGAGTTGCGTCCACATCCTAATTTATTCTGGTCACTAACTGCTGAGTGCTGACTAGATTGTAAAATGAACAAAAAATAAACAATTTAATTTTTTTTATATTGATGTTTACAGGTGGGTAAATCTGAAATCAGTCATACATGCCACAGTAATAGACTGGCATTCAATGAAGTGTAAAGTAATACATACTGATTATTTCAGAGACATACAAAGTGGATTATACAGTTAGATTTTTGATGTCTTTTTATGTGTGACTAACTAATGCGTTCTCACACATTGACTGAATTCACATGGCTTTTCCAATTATTTGTGATTTACTGGGAATTAACAATTTAATAATTATTTAACAGTAATTTCATGCAAAAATAGTTAATATGCATGATAAAACTAGGTATACACCTACTATTCAAAAAAAAAAAAATCCAAAAAATTAATACTTTTATTCAGCAAGGATGCATTAAATTGATTAAAAGTGACACTAAAGACATTTATAATGTTGCAGAAGATTTCTATTTCAAATAAATGCTTTCTTTCTGTTCATCAAAGAATCCTGGGGGGGAAAAGTAAAAATCTTAAACTGTTTTCAACAATGATAATAATAAGAAAATATTTGTTGAGCACTAAATCAGCATATAGGAATGATTTCTGAAGGATCATGTGACACTGAAGACTAGAGTAATGATGCTAAAATTCAGCTTTGCATCACGGGAGTAAATAACATTTTAAAATATTAAAAGAGAAAACATTTGTTTTAAATTGTAATAATATATCACAATATTACTGTTTTTACTGTATTCCTGATCAAATAAATAAAAAGTCTTCTTTCAAAAACTTAAAAAAAAAAAATCTTTCCAAACTACAAACTTTTTAATGGTAGTGTAACTAAAAAATATGTAGAAAATACAATTTACCAAAAGACACAAAAAGTTATTATGTTCGTATATACGTGTATTTCAGTGAAAAATGTATTTCCTGAGATTTGCCATGCGCATGGGAGCCCTGTAATAATTGCCTCAAACAATATCTTTTAATTTTAATGTCATTAATACAATGAACTATTAATTAAAAACTTTTTCCAGCTGTTTCCCAGCTAACTGAGAAAAACCTGCACCCTCACAGAAGTTACATATCATCCAGCCAATCAGAACTTGGGATTTCTCTGGCTGTTGCTGGTTTTGTCTGCAGTATACTTCAGACAGTCTGTGAATGGTATGTGTTTAAGGCTGAGACTAACTGGAATCCAGATGTTTTTCATGCAAATCAAAGATCTGACTCAAGTTTCATAATTGGACTATTCAGATTTCAGCTATGTCCTTGGGAGTGTCAGAGTGCTCCATTATTCAGTGGGATGAATGAACGCAGTGACACGTCCCTGTTCAATAAGTTATTGAACCACAAATTCTTCCCAGGGTCTAAAAATATTAGAAGTGACCATGAAACTTTTAGTACAGGACAGTTTCTTCCTGTAACAGCACACACGATGTCTATTTTAGAAGGGGCATCGCACCTTAGGCTCGGGGGAAAAACCTCTCTCACACATCATTAAGCATACATAAAACATTACTTTTTGTGGACAAATGCTGACAGAACTTGCAAAATCTGCATCGCATGCTGTGAATGATTATTTTTCCCACTCCAAACAATCCCAGTTCTTTCCACTGAGGGTTATTGAATATTTTCAGCTTGGCAATGATTGAAAAAAATGACATCCCAAACTCCAAAATCAGGCCATTCTGACAGGCCCTGATAATATTGAATTATGGAGATATTTCAACATATTACTTTGAGTGAAATAATGTATTAATGTGTCTTCTGCATGTGTGTTTGATGGCAGGCAGCGGGACCCTAAGGGAGAGTGAGAGTCCATGGCCCGACACACGCTGTGATAAATTGCTCTCACTCCAGTGAGTGTTATTCATTGGTCAGAGGTTGGGAAGAAAAGCTTCAGTTATGGTTTCAAATGGTAATAATACCACCTGCCAGTACTTGTGGTATATAGGCAGTTGACACAACTTGTAATTTCTCTTAAGGCCATTTTCTCTTATATTTTCAACAATTTGTTGGACAGGAAACAGATTTTGACCATAAAAATAAAGCAATTTTAGCGGTTTCTAAAACATAGTTGTTGTTTTGCAGTATGAAATATATTGGACATATCTAAGTGTGTTTGTTTCCAAAAAGAACTGGTCATGAATTTACATATGACATACTTTGATATATATAACTTATATACACCTAACTTATTGCTCTAATGACCTCAAACTTTTTGAAGGGTAGTGTAAAGCTTTATGTTCATTTCCATGTCCATTTGTCAACTACCCATGCATGTACCATGATACTGAATGATTACCATATCCATGTACTATGTAATTTGCATGGTTCTTTATGGTATTTCCTTAGAATACCATGGTATTAACATGATACATGACCAAAAATGCACTGTAATACCAAGATACTTTTTGGTACTTTTATGCATTTCTGTTATGTTCTTCTAGTTTATCTAAAGAGCTCATCTACTGAACACTGCTCAACTACTACAAGACTAACCTATTTTAATCTACAACTGCACTACTCTATGGACTTTAAACCAGCTCTGACCTGTAAACATGTTTACAGATGCTGATGTACCCCGA
>NW_015660521.1:952075-955112 GCF_001515625.1 Sinocyclocheilus rhinocerous | reverse complement strand
AAAACCTGACTAAAATGCTCATACATTTCATTGAATAAACAAAAACAGGACACGTTTGTCTAAATATGATAACTAAAATGTACATTTGAGTAAGACTAAGACTAAATTAAAAATGGCTGCTAAAATTAATACTGCTGTACGGTTAATTAATAATAATCTTATTGCTAAAATGTCAAGTTTTCATTGACTAAAACTAGACTAAAATACTTCAGGTTTTCTTCGACTAAAACTAGACTAAAATACTTTAGATTTTCTTGGACTAAAACTAGACTAAAATGTTGAGACTTTTAGTTGACTAAAACTTGACTAAAACTAAATAGGATAAGGTTGACGAAATATGATAAAAACTAACAAGGACATTTTAACACTGGACTAAGACTAAAATTGAAAATAGCTGACAAAATTAACACTCTAAATATTTGGGGTTAGTAAGTTTTTTTTTAAAATAAATTATTTTATTCTGCAAGGATGAATTAAATTGATCAAAAGTGACAAGAAAGACTTTTATGTTGTTAAAAAAAATTCTAACATATTTTTCTTTTGAACTTTCTATTCATCAAAGAATCCTGGAAAAAAAAAAATGTAATGGTTTACACAAAACATATTTAGCTGCTGTTTTCCAATTATTTTCAACACTGATAATAATGAGAAATGTTTCTTCAGCAACAAATCAGCATACTAGAATGATTTCTGAAGGATCATGTGACACTGAAGACTAGAGTAATGATGCTAAAATTCAGCTTTGCATCACGGGAGTAAATAACATTTTAAAATATTAAAAGAGAAAACATTTGTTTTAAATTGTAATAATATATCACAATATTACTGTTTTTACTGTATTCCTGATCAAATAAATAAAAAGTCTTCTTTCAAAAACTTAAAAAAAAAAAATCTTTCCAAACTACAAACTTTTTAATGGTAGTGTAACTAAAAAATATGTAGAAAATACAATTTACCAAAAGACACAAAAAGTTATTATGTTCGTATATACGTGTATTTCAGTGAAAAATGTATTTCCTGAGATTTGCCATGCGCATGGGAGCCCTGTAATAATTGCCTCAAACAATATATTTTAATTTTAATGTCATTAATACAATGAACTATTAATTAAAAACTTTTTCCAGCTGTTTCCCAGCTAACTGAGAAAAACCTGCACCCTCACAGAAGTTACATATCATCCAGCCAATCAGAACTTGGGATTTCTCTGGCTGTTGCTGGTTTTGTCTGCAGTATACTTCAGACAGTCTGTGAATGGTATGTGTTTAAGGCTGAGACTAACTGGAATCCAGATGTTTTTCATGCAAATCAAAGATCTGACTCAAGTTTCATAATTGGACTATTCAGATTTCAGCTATGTCCTTGGGAGTGTCAGAGTGCTCCATTATTCAGTGGGATGAATGAACGCAGTGACACGTCCCTGTTCAATAAGTTATTGAACCACAAATTCTTCCCAGGGTCTAAAAATATTAGAAGTGACCATGAAACTTTTAGTACAGGACAGTTTCTTCCTGTAACAGCACACACGATGTCTATTTTAGAAGGGGCATCGCACCTTAGGCTCGGGGGAAAAACCTCTCTCACACATCATTAAGCATACATAAAACATTACTTTTTGTGGACAAATGCTGACAGAACTTGCAAAATCTGCATCGCATGCTGTGAATGATTATTTTTTCCACTCCAAACAATCCCAGTTCTTTCCACTGAGGGTTATTGAATATTTTCAGCTTGGCAATGATTGAAAAAAATGACATCCCAAACTCCAAAATCAGGCCATTCTGACAGGCCCTGATAATATTGAATTATGGAGATATTTCAACATATTACTTTGAGAGAAATAATGTATTAATGTGTCTTCTGCATGTGTGTTTGATGGCAGGCAGCGGGACCCTAAGGGAGAGTGAGAGTCCATGGCCCGACACACGCTGTGATAAATTGCTCTCACTCCAGTGAGTGTTATTCATTGGTCAGAGGTTGGGAAGAAAAGCTTCAGTTATGGTTTCAAATGGTAATAATACCACCTGCCAGTACTTGTGGTATATAGGCAGTTGACACAACTTGTAATTTCTCTTAAGGCCATTTTCTCTTATATTTTCAACAATTTGTTGGACAGGAAACAGATTTTGACCATAAAAATAAAGCAATTTTAGCGGTTTCTAAAACATAGTTGTTGTTTTGCAGTATGAAATATATTGGACATATCTAAGTGTGTTTGTTTCCAAAAAGAACTGGTCATGAATTTACATATGACATACTTTGATATATATAACTTATATACACCTAACTTATTGCTCTAATGACCTCAAACTTTTTGAAGGGTAGTGTAAAGCTTTATGTTCATTTCCATGTCCATTTGTCAACTACCCATGCATGTACCATGATACTGAATGATTACCATATCCATGTACTATGTAATTTGCATGGTTCTTTATGGTATTTCCTTAGAATACCATGGTATTAACATGATACATGACCAAAAATGCACTGTAATACCAAGATACTTTTTGGTACTTTTATGCATTTCTGTTATGTTCTTCTAGTTTATCTAAAGAGCTCATCTACTGAACACTGCTCAACTACTATAAGACTAACCTATTTTAATCTACAACTGCACTACTCTATGGACTTTAAACCAGCTCTGACCTGTAAACATGTTTACAGATGCTGATGTACCCCGAGTCTGGGTTACTGCGATCGGCTGGACTGAACCTGTGGCGGCTGGTGTTGAGTCTGAGGTCAGTTGGACTGTGGGTGGTGTTATGGATGTAGTTATGGACATTGGTACAGTGGCAGGGTCAAGCGTAACTGCTAGTGTTTGCACTGAAAATGGAGAACAACATTATAGCCTGCTTTTTCATTTGGCAAATGAGTGAAGGTGCACTATGTAACTTTTTTCTAGTCTTTGAATTGATACTGATACTGAAAATAGTCCCCAGCTAGGTAACTTCCAATAAGCCTATTTTCAGGCGCTGTGTAATATCATTGCGCCTGCTGCACCCATGGTACGGCAGCAAAGTTCCTTGATTATTACGCCGGA
>NW_015660521.1:931052-947655 GCF_001515625.1 Sinocyclocheilus rhinocerous | reverse complement strand
TTTATTTTATTTATTCCTCTACCTCTCTGGAGCACATCTAAGAGTTAAAAAAATGCAGAAACCTGCCTCGCTTTTGCATGCAGTGAACGTACAGTAGCGATGAACTGTACATTTTTCCAATTCAATATGCCTGTTTTCGTTTTATTGCTAAGTTTACTTGACAGCTTTGTGCTATTCTACTTTCCTTAGCGAGTGAAGATGCCCCAGTTTTCTACACGGTACGTAAATCATTGCTTCCTCTCAGGTGTTGTGCGCGTTACTGAATACAGCAGGTGTATAATTCGTACAAATGTTCGGGGAGCCGTTCGGGGTGGGCAGGTATGAGCCGGGCTTCCAGGACTTGGCTTTGAATCCTCTCTCGCAGGCCGAACAGTCTTGTCCAGTGGTGTTGTGCTCGCAGTCGCACTGAAGGGTCCCGTCACGGAGGGAGCACTGACCGGCGTGGAGGTTACACTTACACCTGTGAAAACAGGGAACACCAATTAGCACACTTGTTACATCGCAGCCACAGGCAAGGGCGAAAGCTGCACCACCGAGGATAATTCCCACCTTTTATTTGTTAGGGTCACCCGAGGTAACTCATTAGCTCAGCTGCTCGGCTCAAGAAATCAGCTAGGCTAATTAGTGGAGCCAGACATAGTAGCGCATGGCTGAAACAGTACCTGTAGGGAATACTGTGGATTCTACAGATCTTTACAATGTGGTTGATGTGTATACAGTTATATAGAAGAGGATTTAGGCGGGGCTAACCAGTACAACGCTGGTTCTGTTGCTTATCATGGCTGTTGTGGAGAAAATCTCATCTCCGGAAGTCACTGTAGTACTAACTTGCATGAAGTTAAATTGTTTTTAAAGATTTTTTTTTTTTTTACTTAATTTGGATGCATCTCGTTAGGAGCATGTGCACTGCAATAAATCCTATTAATAATGAGTATTCTGTCTTATTTTCTAGGTGACTTCTACAAGATTTTCAAACAAGAAAAATGAACTTGAAAATCAACTCTGTGTTAGATATTGGACTAAGAGGTCCTATTAATAGATTGTTAAATTGAGTGTATATTATCTTCATGCACAGGCATTTTTTGTATTATTATTATTATTATTTTCTTTTTTACTTAAGTCTAAACAAGATAAATTGATGTGACAAAATTTGCCAGTACAGTGCAGTGTTATTGTAAAACTATTAAAAATTTCAAATAAATGTTTTTGCTAATTCCCATAAAGCTGAGATAAAATAAAATATAAATGGTGAAAAACAAAATAGATGAAAAACTTTTAAGTATTTTTTTTTTATTTCAGTCAAGTTGATGTATAAAATTACTAAAACTGAAATAAAAAATAAATCAAAGATTTAAAACTGATTTTAAAGTGTAAAATATTAATAAATCAAATATTCATAATTTTTTAAATAGTACATAAATAACACTCAAATAACACTGGTGTAGAGGATATATCTTTAATATAAGTGTATTTTGTCAATGCATTGGCATATATTTTTTAAAACTTGTTTTAAGTCTAAAAATCGAGTAAGAATATATACCAGTGTTGTTATAGTAAACTAAAACTATTAAATCATTTTTAATAACTTAAATACAACTGAAATTAAATATAAATATTAAATGAAAAGCTTAAACTTAAAAAGGTAAACATTTCTAATTTAAGTTGAAATATTAAATTATTACAACTCAATTAAAAATAAATTAAAGCTAAGTAGAAATAGTAAAAATGACAAAAACACAACAAAACTGACAAAAAAATGATTCTCAGATCATTTCACCGAAAAACAAATGGGGAGAGAGTGTGTGGTCCTGACCGCTTCTGTCTGCACTTTTCTAGAGATTAGTGTGATCTTTTTTACTTTCTTCAATGTTTCTAATCTTTCATCATTATCAAGACTCTTCCCATGCCCCATGTTTTTAAGCACTTTAGAGTCTGTTTGTGTTTGTTGTAGATGCGGGAGAGTTTGATTCTGGTTGTCTCTGATGTTGGAGATAAAACTCTGGGATCTTTGGGGACAGTAAACAGCATCCGTCTGCTCTACTCCAAATATAGCAGCCGTCTACTGGGGGGAAGGGAATACCTCAAAAAAGATGGAACCAACAAAAGAGAGAGAGAGAGAGAGTGAGTAATGATTATCGCTAGTAATGAGAATAAATGGGGGGTATTGAGATGGCCTTGCCTTGTCTCTCCTTATCATTGGCTTTATAAGAAAAATCTGCAGTGCTCCACAAAATATCGCTTCCCTCCTTTGAGTTTATGAGGAATGCTCTGGCTATCTGACAGCCGAGTTTAAGGATAGTTGAGATTAAAGGTCTGGGGAAGAAAGCAGGTTAGTATGGAAATGACAACTTTTGCAATTATAATCTCTCTAATCAAATGAGTGTGTAAATCCCAATGCTTCGGATTTTTTTTCATCCTCACTAGAGCGAACAGCTATCCATTTGCATGAAATATTTATGAAGCTGACCTATATATTTCCATGCAGACACCCCATAACCGAACCTTGTATTGCCGTATAATGAGGTCATACCTCGCCCTCCGAAGATTCCCTTAAAAAAAAGTGATGCCTTGCCAACATATTGTACGAAACTCCGGAATAAAATGCTGTCTTATGCGTCAATCACACACCCTTTCATTCGGCTGTTTCTCCAAGACCAAGTGCCCATCAAGCTCCTATCATGACAAATTAATCAGCGGCGGACCACTTCATTGCAGAGATTCTCGCCTTAAGGGAGACCTCTCTACTTTTGAGAGGCAGCGCAGGATCTGAAGCGAGTGTTAATCAATTAAAGCACGGCAAGGTCCCGTATCAATTTCTGACCAAATCCAGGATGTGTGCTTTACAATCCTCTTATGTCCAGATTGGAATTAGGACCCACCCTGTGAGGAGCGATGAAAAACGGATGACAATGAGTCTCTGTGTAATGTAGTGCACTGAGAGCAGATACAGAGGTGTATGTCTTGCTCCATGTGTTCATTATGCTTGGGTTGCATATTTGGGTGTTGCTTTATCTATGGGCACTTTTATGTTCAGTTCTTTTTTTTTTATTAACTAAAACTAAAAGTTAAAAAAACCCTCAACCATTTTTAGTAATAATAAATGTTTGTTGAGCAGCAAATTGGCATATTAGAATGATTTCTGAAGGATCATGTGACACTAAAGACTGGAGTAATGATGCTGAATATTCAGCTTTGCATCACAGGAATAAATTACATTTTTAAATTGTATTAAAACAAAAAACAGCTTTTTTAATTGTAATAATATTTCACAATTTTACTGTCTTTTTTATTTTATTTTTGATCAAATAAATGCAGCCTTAGTGAAAATAAGACACTTCTTTCAAAAACATTAATAAATCTTACCGTTTCCAAACTTTGTACGGTAATTTATTCTACTTTTCAATTTCCTTTTATGTATAGATTTTGTTTTACTCAGCCCAGACCCAGACTTTCAATCTTAAAATATGAAAGTGAAAGTATTATTACATTCTTAAAAATGATGCTAAAAGTAATCAAAATCATAAACCATTTCACTACTGATGTAACGGGGCTGACGAGACGTGAGACGTGCGGATCCATGTGCGAGCTTTATTAAAACAGAAGAGGTCAGAAACACAGGCAGGGTCGAACAATGGCAAACAGGTATAATGAGGGCAAGACAGAAGAGTAATCCGAAACGGGCGTGGTCGATAAGCGGCTAACAATATCCAGAGGGCTTGACATGAGGGGTTATCCAATAACAATGCAAAGGTCCAGGCAGGGGCAAACAGTATCCGAACAGGGCAAGACGAGAGAGGTAGTCCGAAGTACACAGGCAATAATCAGAAGACGAGGAAACAGACAAGGCAAGACTAGGCTAAGGCTATCGAAGGGAAACAGGCTTCGTAGAGTAGCTATCGCTAAGAGAGTGATAAACGCATACAATACTCGGCAGAGGGAAGGGATCAGAGTGAGTGTTAAATAGTGAGTGAGTGATATGAAACAGCTGTGTGCAATCAGTGCTGTGTGCAATCAGTGCAATGAATGATGGGATATGTAGTCCGGGGTGATATGCAACAGTGTGTAGTGCGAGAGTCAATGAAAATGGAAAGGGTGACCTCTGATGGCTAGCAGACGGAAGTTCATGGACTGGATACGTAACAACTGAAAACTATTTAAATCAAATATTTTAAAATAATTATCATTTTATAATAATATTTTTGTGTACTTGGTTACAGGAGAAAACCGCCTCAGAGAAGAGCATCCTTGAGATGAAACAGGATAAATGTGATGTATGAAGAAAAATCAAGGTAAATATCATTATTATTGTAACATCATTTTTATTGTATTATATATTTCATAATTTCCCATTATGCAGCAAAAAGTATGAAAATATTATATAATTGTGTGTATCTGTTTTTGTATGTATTCATGTGTACAAAAAATTCTATAAATTTAGAACTATCAAATCCAAAAATGTCATTTCCACCACATAATTCTGTGCAATAAATCATTTGAAATGTGATGGAAAAGACACACATGAAAATGTTCATGATGTTTTAGGAAAAAAAATAAAAAAATTACATAAGTGAGCAATATACATACACACTTTCATACATTTTTAGAGGGGTAATTAAGCTAGTGAGAGTATGAAAAGTGTGTTTTGAGAGAGTTAACACAAGAATGAAAGTGTCAAAGCAACACCTAATGAAGGTGCATTCAGCACGGTTAAACGTGTAGTGTTAAATCAGGAATTGCATCTTAAACAAAAGTTGCCAGATAATAGCGGCAAAGTCACATCGCCGACTAATGCAGGGCAGCTGTGGGAATCTAACGTCCCGCGAAAAAACAGCACTCGAAGTGATGCAAGCCCTTGGCAAAAACAACGCTAAAAAGAAATCTGTCTGGTTTGACAGCTGAATAAATGCCTGCTGGCGTTTTGTAAATGTGCATGGATAGTGAGTGTGAAAACTGCAAACGATACGGGCGCTAGCTTGCAGATTGGTATGCGTTCCTCATCATCATGAATATTCTAAATTATTGACACCTCACCAAAAAAAAGTGCTATGTAGACAGTAAAGTCTTGTGATTAAAAACCAAGGACAAAAGGAATAATTTGTGCCACTGTTCAGAACGGAGAGGGCAAGGCTGTTTTGCTCTTATTAAAACGCTGGCATTATGGGGTTAGATGGGCTGATGAAGCGGCCCGGGTGCGTTTCTAGCGCAATCAGGCAGTCTCGCTGCAGGGTGCAGGGGAACAGCGGGAGGCATCCTGGACCTCGGTTGGGGGGCGAAGTAGCAGCATCTTTTTCTGGGGTGTGAGGTGAGGTTTCTCTGCCCTGCACTCACAGAATCTGTGTGGATCCAGGGCAGCTATATCCAGACACCGCAGGGCTGGGACCCCACTGCTTGGGACAGGAACAGATCTCATGGGCACGCTTGCTGCCAGGCTCTGCTGTTGGGATAGGATCAAACCCCTATCTGGCCATCTGTGACTGGAGAATCAGGAGTGTGTGATAAACATATGGCCCTTAATGCTCCCGCAAAACAGAGGAGCTAAAAGGAGAGATTGAGTACTAAGTCAGCTGTTGTGGATTCTTCTCAAAGCTTGAGCTCAAAACTGTGAGCTACAAGCTGCGTGCGTTAAGCTGGGGAAAATTTAGCCATCCTCTGGCCACAGGCACAATGTGTGTGTAAACAAGACAATTTAAACATTTTAATAAAAAAAAAAATTTTAATTGGCTAAAAAATTTGATTAAAAAACTATTTGTAAAATATTTATTTTTAAATTAGACCCACACCCACTACTCCATTCATTCATTCATTCATTCATTCATGATTGAATTAATGAATTCGTGTTTATTAAAATTGTTTAAAATTTTCTTTAGCATTTAAAAATGTATACCTTAATTTTGGGGGGATAAAATATTATATATTATTTATTATATATTTTTAATATTTGTTTAATTTAAAAAAACTATATCTATATATACAGTATATATATATATATATATATATATATATAATAATAATTATTATTATTATTTAGAATTTAAATTCGGAAAAAAAATTCTCTAAAAAAACATTTGTGATATATTTCTTTTTAAATTACACCCACAACTCTATTTATAATTTATTTATAATTATTTATTTGTTTTAGTTTTTATTTACATTCTTATTTAAAATTTACTTAAGCATTTAAATAATAAAGGTAACATATTTCTTTTTAAAATTATGCCCATATCCACATTTACATCATGTAGTCAAATTCAAACTGTCCTGCTCTGGGATGACTCTGGTGAAAATAAATTCACCAAACAAATCCCTTATACTGGTGAAGAAGGCTCTTCCTCCTTTAGTGAGTGTGAAAACTGCAAACGATACGGGCGCTAGCTTGCAGATTGGTATGCGTTCCTCATCATCATGAATATTCTAAATTATTGACACCTCACCAAAAAAAAGTGCTATGTAGACAGTAAAGTCTTGTGATTAAAAACCAAGGACAAAAGGAATAATTTGTGCCACTGTTCAGAACGGAGAGGGCAAGGCTGTTTTGCTCTTATTAAAACGCTGGCATTATGGGGTTAGATGGGCTGATGAAGCGGCCCGGGTGCGTTTCTAGCGCAATCAGGCAGTCTCGCTGCAGGGTGCAGGGGAACAGCGGGAGGCATCCTGGACCTCGGTTGGGGGGTGAAGTAGCAGCATCTTTTTCTGGGGTGTGAGGTGAGGTTTCTCTGCCCTGCACTCACAGAATCTGTGTGGATCCAGGGCAGCTATATCCAGACACCGCAGGGCTGGGACCCCACTGCTTGGGACAGGAACAGATCTCATGGGCACGCTTGCTGCCAGGCTCTGCTGTTGGGATAGGATCAAACCCCTATCTGGCCATCTGTGACTGGAGAATCAGGAGTGTGTGATAAACATATGGCCCTTAATGCTCCCGCAAAACAGAGGAGCTAAAAGGAGAGATTGAGTACTAAGTCAGCTGTTGTGGATTCTTCTCAAAGCTTGAGCTCAAAACTGTGAGCTACAAGCTGCGTGCGTTAAGCTGGGGAAAATTTAGCCATCCTCTGGCCACAGGCACAATGTGTGTGTAAACAAGACAATTTAAACATTTTAATAAAAAAAAAAATTTTAATTGGCTAAAAAATTTGATTAAAAAACTATTTGTAAAATATTTATTTTTAAATTAGACCCACACCCACTACTCCATTCATTCATTCATTCATTCATTCATGATTGAATTAATGAATTCGTGTTTATTAAAATTGTTTAAAATTTTCTTTAGCATTTAAAAATGTATACCTTAATTTTGGGGGGATAAAATATTATATATTATTTATTATATATTTTTAATATTTGTTTAATTTAAAAAAACTATATCTATATATACAGGTTTCCACCCATTACGAGCTATTCAGGCTCCCATCACGCTCAGCGCATAAAACGGCTTCCACGCTAGACTCATCCCGAGTACCACCAGCAAGAAACCAGACAATAAAGGAAGTGCTCACAGGAAGCCGATTATTTTCTTCTGTACAAGCAACAGGGCTGTGGTGTTTGTGTGGTGACAGCAATAGCAGCCATGTGCTGGGTTTCTGCTCTGCCATATGTGAATCTCTTTTTTCGTCAAGCGACTTGACAGCCCCCAGACTCCTGCATGTTTTGCCACTTTAGTGCACCAAATTACACTTGCCACAAGGTACCTGTATTTTCAACTAGTAAAACTGATTACTGTTTACTTGTCTGAAAGAGTCACTGGTCCCAAAACTTTTCAAATATACTGTTTTATTTCAGTAGAGTTTGAGCAAATAGCGATATAATAATAATAATTATTATTATTATTTAGAATTTAAATTCGGAAAAAAAATTCTCTAAAAAAACATTTGTGATATATTTCTTTTTAAATTACACCCACAACTCTATTTATAATTTATTTATAATTATTTATTTGTTTTAGTTTTTATTTACATTCTTATTTAAAATTTACTTAAGCATTTAAATAATAAAGGTAACATATTTCTTTTTAAAATTATGCCCATATCCACATTTACATCATGTAGTCAAATTCAAACTGTCCTGCTCTGGGATGACTCTGGTGAAAATAAATTCACCAAACAAATCCCTTATACTGGTGAAGAAGGCTCTTCCTCCTTTATCTGTATCTTAACAACTTAAAGCTTTTCCGGTTGGCATCGCCACAGGATTTTGCTGCATTAGATAACTGGTTATTATTTATTATTCAGGTTGGCTGTCATGCTGATAAAAAAAACAAATCATGCATATATGTCTGCTCTTGAGTGGCTTAATTATCAGTCTGATGTGAATACTGGCTTGTGATCATCTTTATAAATAACAGTAATAACAAAGAATTTGCATGGGCTGTTTTGAATGAGGTATGAACAGTGTATAGATAACATGACCTCAAGCAATTTGAAGAGCATTTGAATGGAATATGGCTTCAGATGACAATCTTTGTTGATTGTGTTTTTACAGAAAATGAGACAGAAGGGGACACATCCACCTACACTTCATAGCTTTACCCTCAAGTTGGTTTATCCTCACCCTATGAAACTGCTGTACGTTGATTGAGCCACTTGAGGTATGGAATTGCAAAAATAGTGATTGTTTCTAAAGAGGTTTCCTAAATGTTTACTGATTAATGTAATTACAAAGTTATAATCGAAATCAATTCTGGCTTTTATGTATGTAAATGTATATTTAGTCTTTCTATGTAGCTACACATTCTCTGCCACTCTCACTATTTTGGTTCACACAATAAGCACTGTGTTTTTAAGAAACTGTGTCAAATCAAAAGTAGTTTTTTAATTGATCGCACTAATTAACACATTAAATTGGGTGTTGTAGTTGAAATAATAAGTGGCAAAATCTGTAAAAAATTAAATAAGCACATGAACGTTCAGAATTTTCTACCAAGCGCAATTCTCTGCCTTGAGCATCGCCCTCCTTTTGACGCAAGTAACAAAAACTGTTTTTAAACCTGCCATTGCTTAGGTAATGAGCTTTTGGATAAATCTGCACAACCGAAGACGAACGTGACGTAATTCTCCCCAGGGCGTCGTTGATGAACGTTTATAGAATATCATTATGAGCATTTATGCCTTTATGGGATGCGGCAGCTAGATTTCTTTGAAGATTTGTTTAAAGCGGCAAAGTCTGGTGCAAATAACGGGAGCGCGGCGCTCGGATGAATAAATAGCAGTGGCACTAAACAAACACAGATAGACAGATAAAAGGCTGCCGCTGGAGTCCGTTGCTCTGAAGCAGCTGGAAGCTGCTGTTAATGGGAGCTTGATTTATTTTTCCCACAGTCCTCTCTCACGAGACACCCTGACTATTTATTCTCATTTGCACAGAAGCACTGCCAGGCTCATCATGAGGCACTTACGCAAACAAAAACGGATGGAGGAAAGACGAGGACAATCGGTGCCCGGAGAGTCACCTCGGGCTGCCTTAGATTGGTCATTATCACCAGTACCCTGACTTATTACATCCATTTTGAGGAGGATTGAGGAAGAGAATGTAGAGAAAGAGCGGCCATTAGCGAACGGTAATGTGTGAACGTTTCCAAATGGGCTGTGTGGCCCATGAACTTGTTGGCCTGTTTGAGAAAACGACCTGCTTTGTTAACAAGCTCGACGTCTTGGGCCTCATACACCTTATATTAGCAATGCTTTAGCTTCGTCCATTAAGGATGAGAGGTACAAATTGAACATGACAGCTCTCCGAAAATAAGATTCAATTCCGTTTACACGGTGTTCAGGAAGCGGATATTGATTTATAAGAACCGCTCTGCAAGACTGATGTGGGTAATTGGCTTCAAATGCTCTTTTCTTTTCCTCGTCCTAATCCTTCCACAGGACCCTGAAAGCTTTGACCTCGGCTAATGATGCCCGATGCAGACTCCTCCGGTGCCGTGGCTCTCACAGAACTTCCTTGCCTCGCTAGACGACTGTTTTCATATTCCTTATTATCGGCGCTCCAGCCCCTTCCCGCATTTTTGAAGTATAGCAGCTAAAAAAAGGTCAGCCACACAATAGCGGATCTGTGTGTTAAAAGGCAGTCACGGAGAGTTCGTTTCTGAATGTGGTCTTTTCTTTACTAGCCTGTGCCAGGGGAGCAGCTAATGAAAAATGCCCCGCTGTTTCCTCCCCAATGCCTGAGAGAGCTGCCCATACAAAAGCAGCGCTGAAGGGTGGTGGCAGACCAGAGACCTGGCCTCTACAGCCCCGTTCCCCATGCTCCTCGAGGAGGATTTGCAGTTAAAAGGTTGGAGATACATGGGAGAGAGAGCGCTCCCCATGAGGCGAAAGGCCCTTCCTGTACCACAGCTACTGAATCGCAGATGACCTTGAAAGCTTTGGCACCGGCAGCTCCTGTAAATTATTCACACAGGATGCAGAAAAGGGCTTCTTCTGCACTCCCGGACGAAAGGGCGGAAGCCAAAAGCAAGCACCGCCGCCTCTCACACGTGGAAGACGTGGATTAATGGTGAGGAAAGGAGACGTGTGCGCAAACGACAGAGAGTGGTCTTGCCATTGCCTTTGCACATCAAAAAAAGTTGAAGGAGAGAAAGAATAAGGGAGGTCCCTTCATAATTAATTTCTCCCCCCCATGGAAACATCGCGATGGGGCCAATTATTGCCAGAATGTGACTCCATCGCCTGCTGCGTCACTGTCCACAGAGCTGTATCCTCTAGGCATCCGCATGATGCTGAATACAGTGAGATGGGCACACACTTATCTTTACAGCGTAAATCACACTGGTTGGTGTTGGATTTTAAACTAATTCTCTGCAATCATTCCTTTCATTAGCTTGTATTTGTGTGCAAATGAACCAATAGTTAAACAAGCAAAACAGCTAATCAGCAAATTAATGTATAATTTGCTATAATATGATTTATTATATGACATTATATTTTATATATAATGAAAATAATTAATGTAAATAACACTAAATTTCATTATCGCTTAGTCTGGTGTGTGTGCATGGAAATACTCCATTAGTAGTGACACTTTAAAGTTGTAAAAATAATATATATAAAAATATTCTTTGAAAAGAAAAAAAAAATAGTTGTTTTCAAATTATTTTCAAGTATATATATATATATATATTTAAATTACATGATTAAAATTTCATTATTAAATAAATAAACTGTTAAGATAAAAAAAGTTTTCTTTTTTAAACATCAAATTTATGTTTTAAATGAATAGTTGAAACTTGAAATCCTACATGCAAGTCATGATATTTTTATGTGATTAATAGTAGTAATACTTATAAGATAAAAGTAGTCATAACATAAAAAGTAATACTTTTTTAATATTATATATTTTACAATATTTATTTATAAATATATGTATTATGTTAGTAAAATGTATTATTAATATTAATAAACATTTAAAAATATGATGATGTGTGTATTTTATCATATTTTAAACTATTTTTGCTACAAAGTGATAAACTTCAGTTCACACATTGTATCTAGAAAATCGGGGAGAGCATCAGATCATGAAAATATCTGATACAAAATATCTGAAAATAAAGAACAAAATAGCCAGATTAGCAAAGACGTTAATAACTACAACCCTGCCTGATATGGTGTTGTACTTAAAAACACATAAGCTGGGTTCACACAAGGTGGATGCACTGCAAAGTCTGCATTATAGCTCTGGATTTTAGAACTTTTAGAATCATCTTTTGAGTATGGATGTGTGAAGTCATCAGAAATCGCTCTTCCGCAGGCACTACCGTGTCATGGTGTTTATGATGTTATGTGTGCGAGGAACAGTATTAAGAACTGCTGCTTTAGAACATTGATTTTGAAACTTGTGAAAGCATTAGAATCGTTAGAAGACAGAATCGCAATTCATATTTGCATTGAACTTTCAGCTTCGTAACTTTGCAGATATTGTTTATGCTCAAACAGCAACATTACACACTAACTAACGTTAAAAAAGTGAAATTGCAATGAACCACCCCTTTAAAAGTTTCCTTTTCTAGTAAAATGATTTTTGCTTTACTCTGTTTCCCCAAAAATATGCTTGTGCAAATTTTTACTGTGTGCTCCATGAAATATAACTTTATTCCCACCTGCTCTCCCTGCTGTAATCAGTCACTGAAGTGCAGCACTTGAAAGTAAATGAAAATGTTTAAAAAAAACAGCTTTGAATGTAAGGTCACAGAGCATGAGTCATTCTTTATGTTTTATATTTTTTCCCCTTTACAGACACAACAGTCCGTCGTTTGAAGACGCTGTTTCATCTCGTCTTAACGAGGTAAATACCTGAGCCTTACACTATGAACTCTTCGTCAAAGAGGCAGTGCACTTTCATGTCATGTTCGTGCTCGGAGCCTAACAAGATATACAACATAATTAGAAAAGCTGATTGTGACATTGTTTCTGAATGTGCTGTGTGAAGTATTTCATCAGAATAAACATGAATTCATTACAGTTAGGGCTGTCAAAGTTAACGTTAATGCAAACAATTATTTTAATATGTTTAACGCTGGTTTTTCTTATGCCTTTAATGTTTCACCTTTATAGCTATTTTTTCTGTTCTTTGTGGTTACTAAAAACTGGTTGAGCCTTCTGAAGTGGTCAGAACATGTTTGGAGCATCAACTATGAGTGAAACGCCAGTGAAGGACTGCAGGTCACTGACAAAAACAACTTTACACAAGTTAAGTAAATTGTGTATTATTCAGTAATTGCACATTTGCATTGAGTTTCATGTTTGCATGTACTGTTTGTTTAGATGTAATTTGAGAAATATAGAATCTGTGTTTTGTGCGATAAAGATGAGTAGAGATAATTTACATAAATTTAATTGTCAAACAAGTACATGCCTATTAATTTTCCTTTTTGCAACTTGAATGCTAATATCATGCTAATGCTAATATCATGCTAATAATGTTAATCGTTATTTTAATGGACTGACATTGCTAATTGGAGTTTTTTTTTTTCTTGTGCAGTAAATTTTAAGGGTTTTTATGGGGAAATTACAGCAGACAAAAACGAAGAGTCTAGTTTTGTTCTTGCTCTGTTAATAGTTAATTGTATTAGATGTATTCTGAATCTCATAGGGTGGGGTGGGGGGCTTCTGAGGAGTTTTTCGATTTTCATCCATCATAAAAAATTATGGCTGGGCTCAGGGTAAAAGGCATGGGTTAATTCAATCATACACAGCCACGAGAGTGCATCATTAGTCATATAATATCCACTTCTGAGCGCAGAGATAGATGAAAACAGACTCTGGTGGATGGGTTAGCTAGATCAATGCATATGTAAACAGACAAGTAGTCGGCCACTAACTAGGTTGAAAAAGTATGTTGGTTGATTCCTCCGGTTGGGTTTGGCTCTGGCTTGATTCAGCTCTCACATTCAGTACGTTTGGACACTAGCTTTGAAGGTTCCTTTTGATTGTCAGATGGAGAAGATGTCAATAGGTTGGGTGAAAAAAACTTCAATATCAAATTTATCTCAAAGCTTTCTTCTAGCTTTGATGCAAAATGCATCACCATATTGTATTTTCATTTCACAAGTCTTGCCTTGGCTATGAAATTGCACTTTGCACTATTAAATTTCAAACTTCTCACCACCTGGGATTGTAGGAATCTCAGTAACAATCACTGTAGGATTCAGAAATGACTAAAGACAAAGTGAGTAATTTCTGCAGTACTACACTGCAAAAATGATTTACTTCCTCAGTATTTTTGTCTTGTTTTGCAATATAAATATCTAAACATTTTTAAATGAAGATACATTTGTTTGACAAGCAAAATGACAAGATATTATGTTTCATTTTCTGAAAAAAGTTTAAGCTTAAAACAAGCAAATAAATCTGCCAGTGGGATTAGAAAAATAGGAGTACCTAGTTTATTTTTATTTCCCCGCACTGGCAACTATTTATTTAGTTAGTTAGTTTTGTGGTTCAACTCGCTTAATTTTGATACTTTTTTTTCCAGAAAACAAGATGTCTTAATGTCTTACATCATTTTGCTTCTCAAGTATTTGATTCAAGAATGTTGAGATATTTATATTGGAAAATGACAAAAATACTACGTAAGAAAATCATTTTTTAGTGTAGCATCAATGAACAGAAAGTTATCAAATTATTGCAATTATGTTCAATGCAACCTTTTAATGTAAATTAGGCTCATTACAGATTGTGGCTTGGTGCACTTCACGTTGCGGTAATTTCAAGTCACGATGGAATGGAAGATTTGGGTTTGTAGGGCAGTGTTTGGTTCTATTCATCAATCATTGACTAGATTACTAAATGATTGGACTAAATGATTGTAGAAGTTCATATGTCACCAGAGAGAAGTCTGTCGAGTTTTGTGTACAGTTTTATCGATCATGGTTGCAGATATTCATCAAATTATGTTTTTCAAACAGGTTTCCTGAACACTCCATTGGTTGGACAAGCAATAGTCCTGCCCCAAACTCATTCAGGTGTTTGAGCCTTTCTGTCAAGCTGTTTTGGATGCTCAAACTGCAGAACTCTAAGCAACTTATCACAGATGGCAATAGAGAGCCCAATGGTCTGTAAAGCCACTGGTACAGGAGAAAGAATTACACACTTCAGTTTTAAGGGTAATTTGGTGTCATAATCAATATTTTTTAAACTGCTCTTTCTGTACATCTGTTTTTTGTGTTTCAAAGATTAATTGGGTTTTTAGATACTTAAACGATCGTGAGTGCGGCTAACAAAGACAGAAAGACCGCAGGGGCTTTGGAGACCATGCCATCTGAATTTCCGCACTGCCAATAACCCACAGTATTTTTTCTTTCATTCTTACTCGGTGTGTGTTTAATAATATATCTTCGCATATGTTACAGCAGCGAGCATGCGGGGAGAGAGGAAGCAAGCCTGAATTTGCGCCCCTGGCCACTTCGCTAATGTAACCTTAGCAGAAGAGTAACTCAGGCCAAGGACTCATCTTTGATGGTCAGCGCTGATGGTGTTCGGCTTTTTTGAAGCAAACTCAAGGAGCTCCTGTGGGAATACTGTAAGAGCAGCTCTGCTAGACCCGAGCATTTATAATACATTCTCCTCTCTGCTTCTAACTGTACCGACGTATCGCCAGCATAATCTTCACCTAAAACTAGGGCAAGTATTACATCACATGAAAGCAACTGCAGACAAAAGCAAAAATTGCAGATCACACATGTGCCCACGCAACGCAGTGTGGTGGAAATCATGGTCAAATACACCAATGATGTCTAAATGGAAGTGAAGACATAAATAATCGGCTTTTGAAATTTGTCTATGAAACGTTACACAATATTTTAGCAACCCTAACTAAAGTAAAAAATATACATATTCTTCTCAACTAAGGCTGATTGCTTAATTTCATTTAGAGTTTAAGAATTTCAACAAATCCCCTAACGTTAAATATTAAACTTGCTTATAACTGTACACTGTAAAAGAAATCTGTAAAATTTGCAGTAAAATATGGCAACTATGGTTGCCAGAAATTTACCATAAAAATATTTTAGCAACATTTTAGGTTTTGTGGACTGAACTTAAATTTACTGTTGAAATTTAAATTTCACAATGTATAATGTTAATATATCGATTTACTGAAGTGCTAAAGGTACTAAAATTGTTTTATAATACACTGACAAACACAAAAAAATGCAAAAAAGAAAGTAGAGAAAGAAATCCACGTGTAAAATTACGTAGATTTTCCACAAACTAAGGTAAATACTTACATGTATACGTATATGTTTGTGTGTGTGTATGTGATGTGTGTATATACACATAAAACAATTGAAAGTGGAGAGAAAATCTCATGATGAAGTAAATGTTTTTCACCAATGCATGTTGGCCACAATTATAGGCACCGCTAGAAATTCCCCTAGAAACACCCCTAGAGTAAAATATATCTGAAGTATATTCCCATTCATATTTACATTTTTTAGCACACCAGGGTGACTAGAAGCATGAAATTGTCCAGCCATGACTTCCTGTTCCACAGGGCACAAAGGCCAAATTCCATTAATCATCCATCACAAGGAGTAAAACCAAAGAATATAGTTCTGATGTGCAGAACAAGATTGTTGAGCTTCAAAAAATAGAAAGTGGCTGTAAGGAAGAGCTAAAGCATTGAAAATCCCCATTTCCACCATCAGGGCAATAATTAAGAAGTTCCAATCAACTAAAGATGTTAAAAATCTGCCTGGAAGAGGATGTGTGTCTATATCGTCCTAATGCACGGCGAGGAGGAGAGTTTGAGTGGCCAAAGACTCTCCAAGGATCACAGCTGGAGAATTGCAGAGATTAGTTGAGTCTTGGGGTCAGAAAGCCTAAAAAAATATCAAACAGCCCCTACATCACCAAATGTTGTTCGGGAGGGTTTCAAGAAAAATTCTCCTCGCTCAGTCAAAAACAAACTCCAGCATATTCAGTTGTCAAACATGACTGGGACTTCAAATGGCACTGGCCTCTAAAGGCGCTTTTCCACTGCGTGGTACGACTCGGCTCGGCACGGCTCAGTACGGCACGGCACGGTTCGGTTCGGCTCGGCTCGGCACGGTTTGCGTTTCCACTGCAGTTCAGTACCGCTTTAGAGTGGGCGGGATTATTCACATGTCATT
>NW_015660521.1:927841-930560 GCF_001515625.1 Sinocyclocheilus rhinocerous | reverse complement strand
AGCTTTTTGGCAGCAAACCCACCAGATGGGTTTAGTACAAACAGGCATAAAAAGTACCCCATACCCACATTTAAATATACTGCTGGATCTTTAATGTTGTGGGCCTGTTTTTCTGCTGGAGGTCCTGGACATCTTGTTCAGATGAATGGCATCATGGATTCTATCAAATACCAACAGATAAAAAATCTAAACCTGACTGCCCCTGTTAGAGATCTTATAATGGGCCATGGTTGGATCTTCCATCAGGACAATACTCCAGAACAAACATCAAAATCAACACAAAAATTGGTCGCTGATCACAAGATGAAGCTTCTGCCATGGCTGTCTCAGTTCCCTGACCTGAACCCTGTAGAAAATGAGTGTGGTGAACTGAAGAGAAGAAGCACCAGCATGGAGCTGTGAATCTGAAGGATCTAACACAAAAATTGGTCGCTGATCACAAGATGAAGCTTCTGCCATGGCTGTCTCAGTTCCCTGACCTGAACCCTGTAGAAAATGAGTGTGGTGAACTGAAGAGAAGAAGCACCAGCATGGAGCTGTGAATCTGAAGGATCTGGAGAGATTCTGGATGAAGGAATGGTCTCTGATCTCTTATCAGGTATTCTCCAAACTCTTCAGGCATTATAGCAGAAAACTCAGAGCTGTTATCTTGGGAAAAGGACGTTGCAATAATTGGATGCCAATAATTGTGGCCAACATGAACTAGAGAAAGCATTTATTTCACAGTGAGATTTTCCTCCACATGTGCCATTAGATTTTTATTACAGTTTTTCACTGTATTTACTAAGGTAACTTGCCATTAACCAGTTAACAGGTTGCAAACATTTGTTACAGTGTACATTTTTACATTCTTACAGTGGACTCCATGCAGCTTGAGGTGTGCTATAGATTTAACATTTTTGCCTTGCAAATTATAAAATAATCTTTCAAGCATTCACCCTGGTAACCGCCTAGCCACAGATCAGAACATATTAGTAACTGCATACCAATATTCTAGCAAGCACCCAAAACACTCTAGCAGAAAAAGAAAAAAAAATCAAATTTAATAAATGTAATTTTAGAGAAGGAACCCACAGACTGCATTTTAAAATGTATTAATACTCTCTCTATACCTCAAAACTTACAGAAAACTTGGAAAAACGTTTTTTCAGCTGTGGGACGGACTGGCTCAGTATGGCAAGAGATGCACACTAAACAAGATGAAAAAAGAGAATGTGAGATTAAACCAAGCATGCACTAAAATGCAGCACTACAGGTTGAGTTGAAACGCAGCACACGCTGAAGTATAGAGCTCGCTCAAGGCCCTGTCCAAAGGAAACTCAATGCTTAACTCTTCAGATGTGTCCGAGCGGCTTTGAGAGAGCCTTCATTGATCTGTTGACACGGATCTGTTGCCCCCAAACCTACTTACATGACTGCCCTCAGAGACCTCCAGGCAGTGTTCATTTTTACAGCTTGTTTTATTGTTGTTTTAGTCATAGTTTTTGTCTTTTTGGCAAAAATGTCCTTGAAATTTAGTTCATGTTTTGTATTGTCATATTCATTCATTTTAGTCCAGTTTACTCTGAATGAAATAGCATATGATTTTAGTCAACGTGAATGTAATGCAAAAACGTTCATTTTACATATTAAGATTTTTTTAAATTAAATTAATACTTTTATTTATCAAGGATGCATTAAATTGCATTAAAGACATTTAAAACATATTTAAATATATGCTGTTCTTTTGAATTTTCTATTTATCAAAGAACCCTGGGGGGAAAGTATTATGGTTTCCACACAAAAAAATAAATAAAAATAATAATAATAATAATAAATAATCCTAAGAATGAAAAGATAATAAGAAATGTTTTTTTCCCCTCAAGTCAGCATATTAGAATGATTTTTAAAGGTTCATGACTCTGAAAACTGAAGTAATGCATGGCTGCTGAAAATTCTGCATTGCCATCGAAGGAATAAATTGATTTTAAAATGCATTAAAATAGAAAACAATTATTTTATATTTGTAATATTTTACTGTATTTTTGATCAAATATATGTAGCCTTTTGAGCACATAAGAGATTACTGTGACATAATAGTCTCATAAAATATTTGTTTTAGAGACTGTTCTGAATATTACATTGTGTGACAAATTTAAAAAAAAAAAAGAGAAACTTTTATCAAAATGTACTAACTTGCTCTTCTTCTGACAGAACTCTCCATTTCTTTCAAGATTTGGTCTGGCTCCATTCTGGTATGTATCATCCACTTTTCACAAAACAAAGTTAATTTTCGCTTAGAAATACATTATATTATGGACATAAAAAGGGTCGAGAATGACCATTTAAGTTGATTTTAAGCAGCTAGATGGGAATATATCAGCATCCGAAACGTGCTGGTGTTTTCAGAAGGGATGGCAGCATACGATGGCCTGTCAGGTCATTCACAGCACAGTAGGCATGGGCCGATTACCGGTTTCAAGGTATACCGCGATTTGAAAATGTCACGGTTTCAAAACCGCTAATATTTTCCGTTATACCATTCCTGCGGTATGCGCTGTTTTTCATGTCTCCTCAAAGACTGAAAGTGTAGGAATTCCTCAGGTTGAGTGCAGTGTAGAGAGTAACACGACCCTCCTCCTCCTGTTGGTGCGAGCGAGCGGTCAGTCACATGCGTGTGGGATGGACGAACTTAAGGAGCTGTCCCTGGAACTTACGCGATCGGCAACCGGACGTTTTT
>NW_015660521.1:926788-927794 GCF_001515625.1 Sinocyclocheilus rhinocerous | reverse complement strand
ACGTAAAGGATAAGTATATGAATTATATAACTAAGATTAAATAACTGTAATTACAGATTTAGGTTAAATAAAGATGTCAGTCTTTATTTGTCTTCTTTTTAGGAAACAAATCAAAGAAAAAAATAAACAAATTCTACTGTTCCTAATATTCTGTATGTTGCTCAAAAACAAAATACATTGTGTTCAGTGGAAACATTTTTTTTTTTACCCAGTCATTTAAAAATAACACATTTTAGAGCTGTAACGACAATACCGTAATACCGTGAAACCGTGATATTTTTGCTTAAGGTTATCATACCGTCAAAATCTCATACCGGCCCATGCCTACAGCACAGTGCACTGTAGACGCTAAGCAACTGTCACTCAGCACGTCTGAATATTGACAGATCCCAGCTGAACAAAGTAACGTATCAAATAAAGCTATGCCGATAACATGGACGTGACGGTCTCTGTGATTTATGGATTTTGACCACCGTGAAGGGATGTAGGGATGTTTCTGTAGAGAAGAGCTCTCATTCAGATTGTACTAACCATGCAAATTGCTCAGCTAATTCACTTCTGCTAGTGTTGTGAGCCTTGCATCAACTGTTGGGTTTTTCACAGCGGTTTGTTTTTCCAAAGTGACCACAATGCATTTGAGCCTCAGTTAGAGCAGCCTGCAGAGAATCATTCATAGAATCACGTCACGTACACACTCAGAGATATTCCTAAATTCTTACATAACGGGATTGCTTTGCGTGAAGGAGCAGAGGGAAATTTCTCCACAAGTTATTATCTAAGGGTTTATGATGAAAAGGCATTCTAAAACAAATCCGGAGTAACATTAAAGGGGTCATATGATGTTGCTAAAAAGAACATTATTTTGTGTATTTGGTGTAATGAAATGTGTTTATGCGGTTTAAGGTTAAAAAAACATTATCTTCCACATACTGTACATTATTGTTTCTCCTCTATGCCCCGCCTTTCTGAAACACGTCGATTTTTACAAAGCTCATCGGTCAGAAAA
>NW_015660521.1:921984-926081 GCF_001515625.1 Sinocyclocheilus rhinocerous | reverse complement strand
GTTTTAGGTAGGCGTGGTTGACTTAAATTTTGTAAAGAATATCTCTTTGGATTTGAGACTTTAGTCTTTGCAACTTTACAGATCTTCTTTATGCACCAAGAGCTTGTAACACTCCACAGAGAAAGGAAAAATTGAAATCGCATCATATGACCCCTTTAAAATCAGAAAAATGTAAAACAGCAAATTTCCCTGCAGAAAATACCACCATAGCTGGTCGTCAGCATATGTTGTTTTGAAATCTAGTTTCCAGCATTGGATGTTGGTGTGCTGG
Organism: Sinocyclocheilus rhinocerous; assembly: GCF_001515625.1. NCBI lineage: Eukaryota > Metazoa > Chordata > Actinopteri > Cypriniformes > Cyprinidae > Sinocyclocheilus > Sinocyclocheilus rhinocerous. The sequence continues at coordinate 925,810 of NW_015660521.1, read as the reverse complement.
TGTCCCTGTAAGGCTTTTCAACCAACTAACCAGCATCACCACACTGGTTAACCAGCCTCACCAACTAGGTTTTGCTTGTAAGCAGCATGGCTACCCTTCAAAAATCTACTGTGGTAGTAGTACAGGTGATGATACATGATAACATTATGGTACTTTCAAAAATGTCATACTGAAATAATTTAGCTTGGTATTAACATGGTACACCAGTCCAAGCTACTTCCAAAAATGTACTACATTTACTACAGTGAGAAAAAAAAATTGGTGTAGAAACAATTAGCATTCAGTAATTGCTAGTAAATTTTCACAATTCATTGCAAAGAACATTGAATTAAACTTACATTTTTTAAGTAGAACAACTGAAAATAGTATTTTCTTGTGAAACATACCATTATGTTATGTTTTATTTACAACCAGTGTTGGGAAGATTGCTTTGGAAATGTGATGGGTTACAGATTACATGTTACCCTATTTAAAATCTAATAAGTAGTGTAACTATTTCAGTTACTTTAATAAAGCAACAACTGATTACATTTGATTACTTTTCTAACAAATGCTTTCAACTGTTAATCATTTTTAAGCATTTACACTAGGCAGTGTTAACCTTACAGTAGTACTCAACATTGATTACTGTCAGAATTTCAAAATCTTTATAATTTGAATTAATATTATAATAGATTTCATTTTAAAGCACAGCTACAACAAAATCAGACTTTAGCATCTCTTTTTACTTTGAGATTGTTCTGAAGTTAAATACAGATTTAAAATCACAACATAAAATAGTTTAATAGCTAATATACTGTTTTTGAAATCAGATCTTTGTATAGTTATGACAGGAAACACTGCCTTGGAAAAAATAATCTTAAAAAATAAAGCATAAACATAAATCCAAATAAGAAATAAAAGAGTTATCAAATAGGCACGTGTCATATTCTGCGTCCTAAACTCCTGAAACATTGGTGTCTCATATTTTAGAGCAATCAATGCAGTCTGGGGAAAAAATCAATTAAATCTGGGTGTGTATGAAAATATTCAGATGTAATCGTTAACATTTTCACAAGTAACTTATTTAATCAAACATTTTTTTTCTGACTACAGTTACATTTATTTTATAATTACATTGCGTAACTCTGTTATATGTATCCAGTTACTCCCCAACACTGTTTACAAGTTATATACAATAAATAAATACACATAATTTATTCAAATATACTATAGTGGTTATTAAAATATAAAGGACCCAAAAAAGCATGTTGCTACCAATGAAGTTTTGGACATTTACTGTAGTAGTACATGAATTTCTGTACCACGGTATATTTCAAAGTACCATGCTATTATCACTCGATGACATTACTGTACCATACTAACAACACAGTAACATTTTGTAAGTGACACTTACAAAAAGGTACCACGGTACTACTATGTTTTTGGAAATGCATCATGGATTTAATAGCTTTACCATAGGACTTCCATGGTATTCGTGGAATCACCTTGCAATTACCATGGTACATGAATTTCACTAACATACTTCAAACTTGCATGGTATTACCACCCAATGACATTACTGTACCAAACTACCACCACATTAAAATTTTTGTAGTAGTAGTACCATAGTAATACCATGGCATTTTTGTAAGAACTTTGGAATAATATGTAAATAACATAAATTTCAATATCATAGTATATTTCTGTACCATAGTAATTACATCATACAAAAACGTACTGTGCAAGTATCAATTCCAAACCAGCACTAACTAGCTGGACTGGACTAGTATGGCAATCCAGCAGGGTCGGAGGGTATTTCAGTGTTGTTCACTGTTTTTTATATTATCTCACAGCACATTTTGACCTCAGAACCTCAATGAAACATGTTTCAGTGAAAAGACAGATGAGTCTGACAGCACCTGACTGGTGTCGTCTGATCTGTCCCAAACTGTCCTGTTCCAAATTGCCCAAGTTCACTTTTGACAAGCCTGCCAATGTCTGTCACACCCTCTCTGCCAGTCTTACACCTTAGATTCAGGGCTCAGGTGCCTCTCAGAGAGCACAGAAATGGCATAGAAAATCAAGAGACGCCATCTGATGTCCAGAGATTTCCTTTCCTCTGGAGGACACTTTTCTGACAGTCTGACATTTTCCTAATGGGACCGATGAAGGAGGTCAATGAGGGTCAGACTGAATAAATGGTCCTGCCCAGATCTCAGACACATCTAGCGAATCTGTCTGTCCATGATCATGAGGCCAAAGCTGACTGCTGCTTTACTTTACCCATCAGACCCCTGCCACAGGACCCTGACTACTAAATATCAACACAGATGAGCACTGCATATCAGCCCTAAAGTGTCAGTGCAAGTTGCCACCTGTATGGCTGTTTTTGGATTAGCATACTACATACTAGTATGCAAATTTGTGTTCATATACTATTCATATACAGTTTTTTAGTGATATATGCTACCATTTAAAAAGACTTTTAATGTCTCTTATCTCACCAAAGCTGCATTTATTTGATCAAAAGTACAGTAAAACAGTAATATTGTATTGCAATAAACAATAAGTATTGCAATTTACATTTCCAAACATTCATTTTGCCATTAATTGTAGTAATCCAGTGAGATTTTTGTCTGACAACATCATCCAGTCTGTCTGGAATGACATGAAGAAACAGAACAAACGGAGACAGACTAAATCCAGAAGAACTGTGGCAACGTCTCCAAGATGCTTCAAAAGACCTACCTGCAAAGCTACAGTACTGTTAAATGTTTTAGGCACTTGTGTAAAAATGCTGTAAAACGAGGATGCTGTCAAAAATAATGTCATAAACAGATTTTCTTCATCAATGAACTCCTATTAACTAAATTAAATCAACATTTGGTGTGACCATCATTTGCGTTTAAAGCAGCTTTTGCCCTAGGTGCACTTGCGCATAGTTTTTCAGGTAGCTTTGCAGGTAGATTTCTTGAAGCATCTTGGAGAAGTTGCCACAGTTCTTCTGGATTTAGTCTCTCTCAGTTTGTTCATGTCATTCCAGACAGACTGGATGATGATGAGATCAGATCTTTGTGTGAAGCACTGGCTGTTGTCAGACTCCTTGTGCAAACAAAAATCTCACTGGATTATTACAATTAATGGCAAAATGTGTCAGGGTTCTCTCGGCACGTTTTATTATGAATGCGCGCGCTTTATTTGACGACTTGTGGACTGTTCAACTGCAACACCCGCTGACTGCAATGATAGAGCTTGGAATAGCCAGGACAATTTTTAATATAACTCCGACTGGATTCGTCTGAAAGAAGAAAGTCATATACACCTAGGATGCTTCGAGGGTGAGTAAAACTCAAGCCAATTTAAATTTTTGGGTGAACTAACCCTTTAAAACCATTTTTTAGCTGGTGAAAATATGTAAAATATGTAAAAATGTTTCACTGATTCATTTGAGTTGCACTCAAATCCATATTTTATGTGAATTAATGAGATGCTTATTTTACCAGCAGCCATATCACCCTGCAGCCCAAGACTGGTTGCCCACTGAAGCTAAGCAGGGTTGAGCCTGGACAGTACCTGGATGGGAGACCTCCTGGGAAAACTAGGTTGCTGCTGGAAGAGGTGTTAGTGAGGCCAGCAGGTGCTCACCCTGTGGTCTGTGTGGGTCCTAACGCCCCAGTGTAGTGACGGGGACACTATACTAACAAAAAGCACCGTCTTTCGGATGAGACGTTAAACCGAGGTCCTAGGATGTCTTTTGAAAAGAGTAGAGGTGTGACCTCGGCATCCTGGCCAAATTTGCCCATTGGCCTCTGATCATCATGGCCTCCTAACAATCCCCATATCT
>NW_015660521.1:907152-921922 GCF_001515625.1 Sinocyclocheilus rhinocerous | reverse complement strand
AAAGATAAGAGGGAAAAGCCTTGCTCAGGTCTTGCTCTTCATCTTGCTCCGTCTTTCGGATGAGACGTTAAACCGATGTCCTGACTCTCTGTGGTCATTAAAAATCCCAGGATGTCCTTCGAAAAAGAGTAGGGGTGTAACCCCGGCATCCTGGCCAAATTCGCCCATTGGCCTCTGACCATCATGGCCTCCTAACCATCCCCATATCTGCTGATTGGCTTCATCACTCTGTCTCCTCTCCACCAATAAGCTGGTGGGAGTTCTGGCGCAATATGGCTGCCGTCGCATCATCCAGGTGGATGCTGCACACTGGTGGTGGATGAGGAGATTCCCCCCGTCTATGTAAAGCGCTTTGAGTGCCCAGAAAAGCGCTATATAAATGTAAGGAATTATTATTATTATTATTTTTGAGTCACTGCTTGCTGTATACATCATTGACTATATAATGTGTATTATTTTATATTTACCATACATGTATATGTGTACACAGTGTGTATGTGTATGTATTGCTACCATAAATGCTATTTTTTGTTAGTAGGTTGGGAAGCTGAAGTGTCAGAGTAGCTTCCCCGGCACTGGTAATAATACAGAACGAGTAGGTGTCTTCAAACTTTTGACTGGTATGTACTTTTCAACTTTTTTCTATGCATATACTGTATATCACTATGTCTTGGTGTTTTCAGGCCTGGTGATTAAATGATTGAAATCACAAGCACTATACATTTAATACAAGAGCACAACGGCACAATCCAAGTGTGGGTGTGAATCAATCTCTGAGTGATTCTCGATTCTCTACAAAACACCTCTTCATGGTGGTCCTTTCATGATAGAGTTTCTGCCCACACACGAGTGATAAAGACGGAATGATCCTGATGCTGTCCTCGTGGCACCTCTGGAGCTTCCTGCATCTCACCTTCCCTCCGTAGCCTCTGTCTCTTTGCCAACGTAGGCCCAAGGACATCTCTGAGATGCGAGTTCTGATAGGCTTACACCGCCCTGTTTTATTTCCGTTCGACCTTGATCTTTAGTAATGGCCTATCAGGTTCTGTGTATATTAATAAAACAGCGTTATTTCTCCAAAATCCCTTTTGCTAAATTCAGCAGCCATTCCTAGCTTCTTTGATATGCAGTATCTCAGTACATTGGAAGGGTTTCATGTGAGGATTCAGTAGGAAAGGGAAGGGGGAAAGGGAACAGGAGATGCATCCGATCATCTCAAGTCTTTGCATAAATTAACATGAACCCTGGGAATCGTGTTTATTTATTTATTTCCTCCCTTACCAGGTTTAATTAAGGTTCAAGCAATGTCTTTGGGATATTTGTCTGATGGAACACGAGCCCACCCTCCCGCTCTCCTACCGTTTCCAAATCCGGTCCATCTACTGGGACAGCTATTTGTGAACTCTTTCTACTGTCTTGTATCTCACGTCAGATTGCAGCAAACCGGAGCAGGGAGGAGAAGGTGAGGATAAAACGCAAGCCTCATCTTTACACATATTAGCGTTGCGCAAAAAAAACGAATCTTCACAGGGAGAATGATTGTGTCTCATTATGTTCACCGACACGTGGCATGCCGTACAGCATGATGCCTCCTAAATATTACTTTTTAGCGGCAAAGGGGCTGATCAAGAAGATTTTTCACGAATGTCATCAAAGCAGCAGGAAAAAAAACAACCGAGGAATATGTTTTCATTGTTCAGTCAGGCTATTTTTAGATGCGTTCTGCAGGAATATGAGTTAGTAGTATCGCTGGCACTTCGGATGAAAAGGAAAACATCATTATCAGAGCGCACGTAACATCTCCTGGCAAACAAGCCACAAAATAAAGAGGTAAATAGGGAAATTAACAGCATACTTTAATTGCTTTAAAACAAGTAACACTTCATCTTCCTCAATTAAGGATGCTTGGCCCATCTTATTATAGGCTATTAGCACTGATTATTAGCGCATGCTTGATGATGGAGGAAATGGGCCGTGATGCAGGAAGCATCACCGGTCGTGGAGTCTGATCTGATTATCGTGCCCAACACCCACCAACCCCGCAGACTCTATTTAGACAAGTATTTGCAGGGCAGGCCATCAGGGAGGCCGTGCCATTTTTATTATTCAAATGCTGCTGGAACGCATCCCAATATTGTGGAATGAACAAAATATCCCAGGACGATTTTCCGCTGGGCATTAGCTTAACATTTCCACTCCAGCGCTCCTCTCATTGTGAAACACTGGAACGTCAGTCAGCAGTCTGATAGGCCGCTTTCTGCTTGTCCATTTGTCTACTTAACCCATCCCATTCCCTGTCGCCGTTAAAACAATTTCCTCTCTGACATACCAGAATAAGTATTGATTGAGGGTTTGCATTACCGGAGGTCTGGGCCGTGGCATTGATCCCCCTTCACTGCTGGACATTTTTATCATAGCTGTGCGTGCCAACTGATCACTTTAACGTATAGAACAACTAGTTTGAAAAATGCCAAGATGCTTCTCTATGGACATTTATGAAGATGAATCAGCAGGACTCACTTTTTTAGGCTGAACTTTCAAGTTTTCTGATATTAAAATATGCACTTATGTAGATTTATATGGTGCACAGAAAACATTATATAGCCCTCCCACTATTTGGGCAATAATTGTAATGTTTTTAGAGGTCTGTTATGTTTGTCCACAGTGTGGAAAAAGAGTACAGCAGAAACATAACTTGACAGAAGCATCTAGCATTCACTCTTAAAAATAAAGGTGCTTAAAAAGTTCTTCACAGCGATGCCATAGAAGAACCATTTTTGGTTCCACAAAGAACCATTCAGTCAAAGGTTCTTTAAAGAACCATTTCTTTCTTACCTTTTTATAATCTGAAGAACCTTCTTTCACCACAAAGAACCTTTTGTGAAACAGAAAGGTTCTTCAGATGTTAAAGGTTCTTTATAGAACCATTTAGACAAAAAGGTTCTTCTATGGCATCGTGAAGCACCTTTATTTTTGTTGGTGATCAACTGACTGAACAAACATGCAAGTAATCTTAAATTTTGTGGCTACTTGTTGAACATTGTTACCTATTAACATTCATGAGCCAAGGTGATAAACTTTATCCTCTATCTGGTATTAATTGCTATAACTTTAACAGGTTAAACTTTTTTACATAGTTCTAATTCGTGCATTAGTTGACTTACAAATTCCAGGACCAGCAGCACTAAAATCGGCGAAAGTCAATGCCTTTTTGATGTGCAATAAGATATGCATGCATGCATGCAATATTTATCAAAACAGTTAAAAAATGATATCTGATGAAACCTAAAGCATTGCCAAGTCTCAATGCCAAGTCAGCGTGGAAGATCTTCAAGGCCTTACAACTCCAGAGTATCTTCATGAGACCCAAATTTATCAGTCCTACCAAGATGAAGGTTTGATGCATTCATATTTCATAAGGTTATGTGAAACGACCACCCTGGAAGGTTGGGTTCGTTCTGCACATCCAGTGATTTCGGTTTAGAGAGCAGAACGCTGTAGGCCTGGTCTACAGGTTGGCGCATGTGCGCTGGACAGACCACCCTGGAAGGTTGGGTTCGTTCTGCACATCCAGTGATTTCGGTTTAGAAGAGCAGAACGCTGTAGGCCTGGTCTACAGGTTGGCGCATGTGCGCTGGACAAAATGATGTCCAAAAAGTGTGAGAAACAATAAAACTGATCAGCTTTGCTCATGAATATTAGTGTGATGTCCAACTTATTTCTTTGAACTATGATTACACAAACTTGAACACCTAAAATATGATTTTCTCCTGTGTTCTGATACCTTTCTCCATCTTTTCTCTCATATCATTTTTCTACATTTTCTCTCAATAAAATTACAGAAAAGCCTGAAATATGAGCGATTAAACAATAAAACATGAAAAAGCTATCCATGAGTAACACAAACACGGTGTTGTGCATCATTACCTTGCTGGTATGTCGATATTGGAGATGGCGTAAAAGTACTTGAGCAGGTTGTCTCTTTGTACGTAAGTTCCTCCGAGCGCCGGTCTCAGCAGCCGAAGCCGCAGGTTTGTGAAGGTGAAAAAGTCTCGGAGGCCTTTCATACTCTCCATGCGTGTGTACAAGTTGTCCATGTTTTGTAATTTTGTCCCAGCAAATATGGCGAAGCGTTCCCGGACCTCGAACCGCACATTCTTCTCATTCTTGGAACCGACCCAGCGAGAGTATTGCTCGGTACATATGACTCTAGTCACGTTCGTGGCCGACAGATCCTGCACCCTCTTTGGCAACATCCCGAAGGCATCCATGCAGTCGTCGGCGTAGTACTGGTAAGGCTGCCAGGTTCGTCCATAATTCAGGGACTTGTCCAGCACCATTTTTGTGGGCCGCCCGTACTCAAAGGTTATCTGGACGTCATCTGCTAACTCCAGGCTTTTGTTCCAGGATAAGGATATGTTGGCCAGAAGAGGCTCAGGATAACGACCCCATGTTACAGTCTGCCAGTATGTGATGAGTCCGGTTCGCTCGCTATCTTGCATCAGCACTGGAGGATGGGCGAGTTCTTTGGTGGAGGCATCGCATTCATCACTACACAGGTATGGGTTTTCCTACAGACAAAAGGAAGAAAGATAAAAGATCAAATAAAGAGTGGTACAAAATTAAGGAAGGATAATGAAATAATAATAAAAAAGAAACACACAGTGGCATGCGAAAGTTTGGGAACCCCTTGCAGAATCTGCGAAAATGTGAATAATTTTAACAAAATAAGAGAGATCATAAGGCATGTTATTTTTATTTAGTACTGTCCTGAGTAAGATATTTTACATAAAAGATGTTTACATAATAGTCCACAGTAGGCAGACAGTGATATACAGTGGCATGCAAAAGTTTGGGAACCCCTTTTTTAATAATTGTAACAAAATAAGATAGATCATACAACATGCATGTTATTTTTTATTTAGTACTGTCCTGAGTAAGATATTTTACATAAAAGATGTTTACATTAAGTCCACAAGACAAAAAAAAAAGAGCTGAATTTGTTCAAATGACCCCGTTCAAAAGTTTGTGAACCCTTGATTCTTAATACTGTGTGTGGTTACCTGGATGATCCACCACTGTTTTTTTGTTTTTTGATGGTTGTTCATGAGTCACTTGTTTGTCCTGAACAGTTAAACTAAGCACTGTTCTTCAGAAAAATCCTCCAGGTCCTGTAGATTCTTCAGTTTTCCAGCATCTTTCGCATATTTGAACCCTTTCCAGCAGCGACTGTATGATTTTGAGATCCATCTTTTCACATTGAAGACAATTGATGGACTCAAACACAACTATTAAAAAAGGTTCATACATTCACTGATGCGCCAGAAGGAAACACGATGCATTAAGAGCCTGGGGGTGAAAACTTTCGTGTTTCCTTCTGGAGCATCAGTGAAAGTTTGAACCTTTTTCTAATATTTGTGTTTGAGTCCCTCAATTGTCCTCAGTGTGAAAAGATGGATCTCAAAATCATACAGTCGCTGCTGGAAAGGGTTCAAATATGCAAAAGATGCTGGAAAACTGAAGAATCTACAGGACCTGAACAACCATCAGAAAACAAAAAAACAGTGGTGGATCATCCAGGTAACCATACACAGTATTAAGAACCAAGGGTTGAAGGGGCGTTGAACTTTTGAAGGGGGTTATTTTAATAATTTCAGCTATTTTTTGTCTTGTGGACTATATGTAAACATCTTTTATGTAAAATATCTTATTCAGGACAGTACTAAATAAAAAAATAACATGTATTTTGTATGATCTCTCTTATTTTGTTAAAATTATTCACATTTTCACAGATTCTGCAAGGGGTTCCCAAACGTTCGCATGCCACTGTATATGTAATATTAAAACATATAGGGTTTGTTGTATAATTTTTTTTAGCAAAACACTACTGTAGAAAAGTTTGAGATCAGTAAGACTTTTTTAATCAAAGAAATTAATATTTTTATTTGACAAGGATGCATTAAATTAATCAAAAGTGACAGTAAATATGTTTATAGTGTTACAAATCATTTCTATTTCAAATAAATGCTTCTTTTAAACTTTCTATTCAGTAATCCTGCAAAAAAGTTTCTTGAGCAGCAAATCAGCATATTATAATGATTCATAAAGGATCATGTGACATCAGCTTTGCCACCATTATATTTTAAAAGATAACAGAAAATAGTTATTTTAAATTGTAATAATATTTTGATCAAATAAATGCAGCCTTTGTGAGCATAACAGACCTATTTCAAAAACATAATACAAATGTTATTGACTAAACGGCAGCATATTTAATTATAGAAAATATATTAAAAAATAAACATTTTAATATGTTCATTTTTAATGCAATATATATTTAAAAAAAAAACATTAAAGTGTATATGTCATCAATTTTTAAAAAGAGGTTTTTATAGCTATTCATACTGAAATGTTTGATCAAATAAATGCAGTCTGGGTGAGCATAAGAGACTTCTTTCAAAAACAAAAAAATCTTATTGACCGAATAGTAGCATATATAAATTAGAAAAATAATTTGCAAAAAAATTTATTTATTTTTTTAATATATAAAATAAGAATTAAAATGTATATCTCATTTATTTTGAAGAAGTTTTTATATCTATCTGTCTAGATAGATGACCCCTTTCCAAAGTTCCCGTCGCTACTGTAATTTCAGACTTTGAACCTTTGCCCTACTGACACACCAGGTGTACGGAGTACCTTAGCACTTTGATCCGTAACCAGGGAGCACCTTAGCCTAACTCAGTCCTCCGACTCAATCCTGCCGTCTTTCTCCGTTTCGTGCAAATCCAGTCCAACTGCTGTGGCAGGTGGTTCTTAGACTAAACCTCAGCTATCCTCGCATGAATGGCGTCACGTCTAAAGAACAGTGCGGCTCTAAGAGAAACGATCGCCCACTGCTTAGCAGCAGGAACCCGTGTCAGTAAACAGACAATACGATGCTTTGGCCTCCTCCGGTAGACATGTGTGGTTGTTTTGGCTAATGTCACTGGAGAATTCACAGCAGAACTTGAGACAATGACTAATCATTCCTGTAATCAGATCAGAACAATTACACAATTTATTAAGAAAAAGAACACATTCTGAATACATGTGAATGGATTTAGAGGACAAGAATACACCTGGATTCAAGGGTCTAAGTTAAAAAGTAGTTAATCTAGATTAATCAAAGTAACTTTTGTGGGGCGATTCAATGTATGCTCAGTTCATGGATAATACCCAATTTTTGTTTTGTATTTTTATTCATAAATATAAAATATTAAAATAGTTTGCTATGACATATTTCAACATTATTACATCAAATTTTTTTATTTATTGACTTCTGATATCAAAGTTGTTTGTTACATCTGATTATTTTTATATTAAAATAGTTTTATTAATAAATATGTGTGTAAATGGATGGCTGTTAATTTGACAAATATTTAATTATAAATGATTCAGTTAAATAACTATTTATTTTAATAATGTCTGATATCAAAACTGTTTGTGAAATAATTTAGTAAACAGATTGTTGTGAATTTTACTAATTTAATCATTAAATATTCAGTTAGATAATAACATTTATTTATTTATTTTAACTTCTATTATCAAAGCTGTTTGCACTGGCTGAATTACGTTTGACATTTAAATATTTGTTTTAATATATATATATGTGTGTGTGTGTGTAATTGGATTGCTATGCAATGAACTAAAATGTAAATATTAGTTATTAAATTAAATCATTTAAATAACATCTGATATCAAAGTGTTTGATAAATATTAGATATGTTTATTATAATTATTTTATTAAAATAATAATATATAATACATTTATTATACATATTAAATTTAAATATTGAAATAATTTCTGATATCAAAGCTGTTTGTGATGTCCAAATTACTTTTGATATTAAAATATTATTCGTAAATATCATATATGTAAATGGATTTCTATGAATTTTACTCATATTTAATTATTATTTATTCAATTAAATAATATTTATTTAAATAACTTCTGATATCAATGGTGTTGGTGATGGATGAATTACTTTTGATATTAAAATATTACTATTTATATATTTGTAAACTGGTTGCTATGAACTTTAATAACATTTAGTTTTTAATCAATTCAATAATATTCAATTTATTTATTCAATATTTAATTAAAATGTTTAAATATTTGGCTCAAATACTTTTAAAGTTAAAATATGTTCTAAAAAAACAATAAACAAAGACTGTAATATGCTGTGTTTTTTTTTTAGGACAGACTATGAAGCACAAGAACTAGCATCCTGGAACAGCAGTGAAGTTTTTCCAGGACCCTGTGATTCCTGTGTCACTACTTGGATCTTTCCCAGTGGATAATCTGACTTCACCGACCCCATGTCAGTTTAGGAACCACAGCAAACTATTTAGCCTGAATGTTGCTAATGCAGAAGCTACAACTGTCACAGAATCTGATAACATTAGCCTTTGACTTGTGCTGAGTGTGACCTTCGTCATTAGCATCACTCACCTTTCAATGGGAATTCCTGCCCTGTCTGTATATAAGTCTGTTTGTATTGCATGTTGAATATATGGTTCAACCTTGCCTAGGAGAATCCACATTGCACTGAGGATCTGTTTATAGGGGCTGACCGAGAAAGAAAGATGGATGTGTGTTCTTAAAATAAACAAGATGAATCAGGAGATTTTGTTAACAAAAATGGGGCTCGAATAGAAAATGTTACAATGTTTCATAAGAGCAGTCACTCTGGTATTATTAAATGTTCTGACCACGGTTAACAAGCTGTGAAGAGCAGGTACTACACTCGTGGACACTGGACCGACCGCTAGTCTTGTACCTGGAGAGGTGGCCCTCTTTTTTCCTGCGGCGTGAGTTAATTACAATGAAGGCAGCTCCCTCTGGACATCCAGTCATATAACAGCTGGCGCTGAACAGCTTCAGAGTGATACAGTCGCCTAATTATACCAGCCAGAAAGTGACTTGCACAAGAGTTTCAACTGTCCCAGAGAGTGCCAGAACAGGGCTTTAATATGCAAATATATTTTCAAACCATTTTTAGCCTATTTAGTCAACTTAGTAATGTTTCTGAAGTTTAATGGATTTGGAGGGCTTTTCAAATGTATTTCAGATGTGTTTTCAGACTGTTTTTATGCTTGGTTTGATCACTCAATGAGAGTTTGATTTCTATGTGTTAGAAATTATTTCAGTGCTGCCAGAATATTCTCAGTCCCCCTTTCATGGGCCCATGGGAAGAGTCATGAACATAGAGATGTGTCTCTGTCACATATCTGGGTCCAGACGGGCCGTTCCAGGCCGAACTCAGTGAACCCCCTTTCCAGTACCCCAACTCCATGCTTATCCTGAACAGCACTAAGACCCCTAAACATCTGTGTATGCGTATAAAAAGAGTGAAATAGAGGGGGACAACAGGCAGAATGAGCTGAGAGACATTTATTATTTAACATTATGGAAGTTTATTTCTGCCACAGAATAAAAAATAAAAAAGGTAATTGCAACTTTTTTCTCGCCATTTCGAGTTATCTTATCAGAATTCTGACTTTTTTCCTCACTATTCTAATTTTGCCAGTTTGTAAACTGAGAAAAAAAGTCTGAATTATGAGATGTTAACTCACAACTGTGAGTTTATAACTCACAATTCTGAGGGGGGAAAAAATCATCATTTCAAGATGTAAACTTGTAATTGAAATTAAGAAATATAAACTCGCAATTGACCCTTCGCAAAGACTCGCCCCCCTTCGTTACTGTTGTTATGTCCGACAAGCCATGCCACTCTCACGCCACACATCATGCTCGTGAAAGATACATCGCGGAGCAAAGAGAAAACTGACAACGCTCCGACAGACAAGACAGAGCAGGTTTCTTTTGCTATAAAACAAAGTCTCAGCTTTCAATTTTTGTCATTTTTTAAGAAATTCAGACAATACCGTTTTGTGGCTCTTTAATGTGTTGTGACAGATCACTGTAACGCCTCAGTTCAAGCGGCACGTGAAGCGATCATCTCTTCCTCTTTACCAGTTAATAGCTAATAGAATTAAAGGGGTCATATGATGCTTTTTTAAAGATCATTATTTTGTGTATTTGGTGTAACAGAATATGTTGACATGCTTTAATGTTCAAAAAACACATTATTTTTCAAATACTGTACATTATTGTAAGTCCTCTATGCCCCGCCTCTCTCAAACGCTTCGTTTTCTACAAAGTCCCTCCTTCCGACAAGCGCAGTCTGCTCTGATTGGCCAGCTGACCCAGTGCATTGTGATTGGCCGAACACCGCAAGCACTCGTCGGAAATGTAACGCCCCTTACCATAATCGCGAGCTTCAGCTTTCAAAATAAATGTAAAGACAGAGCCCGAAAGGGGAACGGAGTCGCGTGACAGACACAGTGATGAAGCTGGTATGTGTGCAGTACACAAGCCACGGTTAAGACAGCTGACTCCACTGTGATGTGTCTCTCGCTCTCTCTCTCTCTCGCGCGCGCTCTCTCTCTCTCGCGCGCTCTCTCTCTCGCTCTCTGTCTCTCTCGCTCTCGCTGCTCGCACACACACACACACACACACACGATGCGCAAAACTCCGCATTTGAACAGTCAATAGCAAATACTTAAACTAATAACAAAACAGTAGCTGATTCAGAAGCGCCAGATTGTCATAGCAAAGTCAGAATTACCTCCTCTCCTAGGTTCACGAAACGGTCGTCCATAAAATGCATTGCTGTTCTGTTGTAAGTAATCTTAAAGATTCCTAAATGCATCTACTTTCGGAAGGCCAAATAAAGTGCTTTTGCTTTCGCCTAGAAACACACAGCGTCTCCCTGACATGCTGCTTCAACACTAACTGTGGTTACTGAAACCACGCCTTCTTTCTTTGCGTGCACATTTGGGCGGCATTATGCTAATATTTCCACATAGTGAGGTAGATATGTGGGGGCGTGTTAGAACGAGCCGTTTTAGGGGGGCGTGGCAGAGTCTTAACTTTGATAAAGAATATCTCTTTGGTTTTGAGACTTTAGTCTTTGCAACTTCAGGGATCTTATCTATGCACAATCAGCTTGTAACACTCCAAAGAGAAAGGAAAACTTGAAATCGCATCATATGACCGCTTTAAATAAACATGAATGAACATCAGAAGGTATTTTGTTTCAACCGCGGAAAGACATCAATACACAACATTTTGCAAGTCCACCGATGTTAATCTACCCTCCTGTCTGGTTTGTTTGTCGGACAAAAATTGCAGATTCTGCGTTATGATTGGTCAGATAGCCTGTCAATCAAATTCCCTGCGAAGGATCAATTCTGAAAAAAAGTCCAAATTGTGAGTATATTAATCGCAATTATGAGGATTACTATTTTCACAGTTACTATTTTATAACTCAAAATTGTGAGAAACTTGCAATTTTTTAAAAAAGTCAGAAATGTGAGATGTAAACTCACAATTGCAATTTTATAACTTGCAGTTAGTTGTGAGATATAAACTCGCAATTCTGAAAGAAAAAATAATAATTGCAAGATGTAAACAAAATGACCAGATTTGTGAAATTAAAGCTAAAGGACTTTTTCTGTTTAGTACTCATTAAAATATCTATTTATTATTATCCACAACATAAAAAATGGCATATGCCAGTTTGACTGTGTTTGAAGAATTTGGTCCCTATGGATTTACCATCAAAACTACACGCACAGAACGGCACTTCTGTCAGCTGTCTTCTGCGGAACACATTGCAAGTGAAAGCGAGCTGCTTGCAGAAAGCAATTTTTTCAGAGACAGGCAGCTTTGAGAAATGCATTACAGTCGATAAGTGTGACTGAGCATGTGCAAAGATGCGAATTATACCTGATCAATAACGGTTTGCTTATGCAAGTCAGAATGCTTTTATAACACACAGTACTGCCGTTTACGTGAACCACATTCAAAGCCGCTTTCAGAAAAAACTGCATTCACACCAACCAAACGAACCATACTTTAGTCCATGCCAAAAAGTGTCTTTTCATTGTGATTACTGCTCTATATAAGAGAGATATATTTAATCTGGAGTAATGATAGTTTTTTTTGATGCAGTCAAAAAGGACAGGGCTTTATTGTGTAAACAATACAAGAATGAGCATGCTGTTTTTGCATGCAATATGAGGAATGCAAATTACTACATGAAGATTTGAAGAATCCCCAAGACCTGAGGCGGCATGAAAACAGGCAGATGGGGGATTATTGCATGTGGACACATGGGGACAAACTCGACCCCCTTTGGGAGTACAAGATGGGGGAGTACGCACTTTGGATTCATGGAAAATTCATGAGAAATGGCAAAAAATAAGCAGCTACAAGGATTTTTCTATGACAAACAGACCATTCATTGTCTAACTGTAGGAGTGATGTTTTCCAAAAGCGGTTAGAGAAAAAAATCTGGACCAAATGTTTCGGTTTTCCCATGGTGCATTGCGAGAGTGTGCAGTTACTCTACCTGTTATATTTAGTCCTGGCTGTTAATGTGTTGCTAAAACGGGCCAATAGGATTATTCCTCATATGGCTGTACGACTAAAGAGAGTGATTTCATTCAAACAGTATGTGTGAGGAGGATGATACACAATGGAAGTTTTGAATCTCAGTCTATGTTCAGATGTGTGCTGTATGCAGCAATGGGTCATCTTTCTGCTTAGCTAAGCTGAGAACCTTCCTCCCTCCTCATCCTTTATACTCTCTCTCTCCCTCATTAGTTAGCGCTACATACAACCAGAGCTTCCAGTGGTAGCTAACATCATGCAAGAGAAGGAAAGAAAAAGAGCAAGGCGCTGAGTAAAAATGCAATGGCATCTCCTGTGGGCACTGAGTGACTGAAATTTCCTCTAAATCTTTAATGAGCCGGAAAGCTTCTCCAAAGAAAGAGAAGTTGCCAAATCTAGAGGGCTTATGTGGATCAATTAACTCGCTTTCAATGTGAAGAAAAAAAAGAACACTGATTGTAAACACAGTTCCACAGGCTTAACAGAGTGCCAGACTCACAATATCAAATATATGCTTTGTATGCCTTGTTAAAGGGTTAGTTCACCCAAAAATGAAAATTCTGTCAATAATTACTCACCCTCATGTCGTTTCAAACCCATAAGACCTTCGTGCAACTTCGGAACACAAATTAAGATATTTTTGATGGAATCTGAGAGCTGTCTGACCCTGCATAGACAGCAATACAACTGAAATGTTCCCAAGTATATATGTATGTATTAGACGTATATATATATACTTCTGACTTCTTGTGTATTTTAGTTCATGCTATTATATAACATATATATTATATATTATGAGCTGTCATTTCTCCATGTAGTCTATGTATAAAATTAAACATGTACAAATGTAAAATACAAAAAAAAAAAAAGTTATTGTTACACAGATATGAATTGGCAGATTTTGTTTTTCTGTTTTTTATATATTTTTGTATATAGGCAACAATGGTAAAAAATTAATAATGGAAAAAATGCATAATACTATATAACAGCATTAACTAAAATATACAATACATAATAAATCTGCAAAGATGTCAACAATTCTGTGTTTTTCTGTCAATATGGGGTGCTGTGTGTACATTAATGAGAAAAAAAAAAATTAACTTAAATGATTTTAGCAAATGGCTGCAATATAACAAAGAGTGAAAAATTTAAGGGGGTCTGAATACTTTCCGTACCCACTGTATATATATGTGTGTGTGTATATGTATGTATATATATATATATATATATATATGTATATGTGTGTATATATGTATATGTGTGTATATATGTACATATATATATGCATTACATAATAGATAAAAGAAAATATACAAGATGTCATATATAATTAAATATGTGGGCAGGCCTATTAAAAAAAACTAGCAATTTTGCCAACATATATCAAACATGCAGAAACAAATACATAAACAGCAATACAACTGAAATGTTCCTAAGTCCAGAGACGTAGCAAGGAAATCAGTAAAATAATCCATGTGACATCGGGGGTTCAACCGTAATTTTACGAAGCTACGAGAATACTTTTTGTGCACAAAAAAAAAAAAAAAACGACTTTATTCAACAATTCGTCTCCTCCGCATCACTCTGGTGCCATTTTGGTATCTGCTGTATATCTGCTGGACGTAAACAACGTATGCTGTTCTGCATCAGCTGCATCATTATTTTACTGATTTCCTTGCTACGTCTCTGGACTTAGGAACATTTCAGTTGTATTGCTGTTTATGTATTTGTTTCTGCATGTTTGATATATGTTGGCAAAATTGCTAGTTTTTTTTAATAGGCCTGCCCACATATTTAATTATATATGACATCTTGTATATTTTCTTTTATCTATTATGTAATGCATATATATATGTACATATATACACACATATACATATATATATATATATATATATATACATATACATACATATACACACACACATATATATATATATAGTTTTTTAGTACATGTATTGTATATTTTAGTTAATGCTGTTATATAGTATTATGCATTTTTTCCATTATTAATTTTTTACCATTGTTGCCTATATACAAAAATATATAAAAAACAGAAAAACAAAATCTGCCAATTCATATCTGTGTAACAATAACTTTTTTGGTCTCCCTTCCAGCAGCAACCTAGTTTTCCCAGGTCTCCCATCCAAGTACTTACCAGGCTCAACCCTGTTTAGTTTCAGTGGGCAAACAGTCTTGGGCTACAGGGTGACATGGCTATATATATATTACTATATATATATATATATATATATATATAATGTGTGT
>NW_015660521.1:904660-906693 GCF_001515625.1 Sinocyclocheilus rhinocerous | reverse complement strand
AAGACGACCGGATTTTTTCAGATGTATTTCCAAGAAAAAAATATTGTCTTATATTCGTGAGAGAAATATATATATATACATATATATATAATATATATATATATTACTATATATATATATATATATATAGTAAAATAAATAATCTAGATCGATTTTTTTTTCTTTTTTGTATAGGCCTGCATGTGGTCTTGTATTTTTTATTTCATGCTATTATATAATATTGTGTGCTATCATTTTTCCATGTAGCCTCCATTGCTTCGAAAACAATAGCAATAAATGATTCACCTACAACTGCTAAGAGTCACAGGCGAGACGCTTCCTGTCAAGGACGTCTCACGCTACATTCAATCCCCGGAGTTGTAAACATAAACAAGCGTGGATCACTTCTCTTTAACACTGCTGCTTTAAAACACACTGTGACTGCAGGCAGAGGGAGTTATTCTCACATGGAGCAAGTTTGATCTTGTGAATGCCAGAAGGTCTCCTCAGTTTAAAGTGCCTGGCCCCTCATCCCTCCCCCCCTCTCGCTCAACATCTGAATGCAGAGCAGGCTGATCAGTGGATGAACAGTCAGCTTTTATCGATCTGAGAAGAAAGTGCTGACAGGGAAGGACATGACTACATCCTTCTCCTAAAACTCATCTCTAGTTTCTTCTGCTCAGTAAACCGTCTCAGGTCGACATGGAAAAATATTCCGTAATCAGTATGCACGAAATACACGCCCTTGTGTCGGGTTATTGTATGAATAGCAGATGAGGACAGAAAGTTTCATGTGGTGCAATATAGAAGGAAAAAAAACAGGAAACTTGCAGGAATTGTGGCCAATTGTGATTTTTGGTAAATAATTGACAGTGAATAGCTGGTGTAGCTGTGTGCTCTGAATGTTTATTTCAAAAGAGTCAATGTTTTTCACAAAGGAATTGTGTCAGAGAATATTGTACATTTTCTGTTAATTAAAAAAATGATATGAAATTATATTATAATAGATTAGATTACCATTTAAATGTTTAGGGTTGGTAAGTTTTTTTTTTTTTAATGTTTTTGAAATAAGTCTCTTATGTTCATCAAGGCTGCATTTATTTTATCCAAAAATCAGTAAAAACAGTAATGTTTTTAAAAACAGTAATGTAAAATATTTTTACTATTTAGTTTTCTGTTTTAATATATTTTAAAATGTAATTTATTCCTGAGATGCAAAGTTGAATTTTCAGCATAATTACTCCAGTCTTCAGTGTCACAAGATCCTTTCGGAAATCATTCTAATGATTTGGTGTCCAAATTCTTACTATTTTTAATTGAATTTTAATTTAATATTATATATGTCTTGTCTACATTAGAGCATGCTATTATATTATATTATATTATTATGCTATTATATAATACAATGTGCTTTCATATTTTCAAAATTGTATTATATTACATTGCAAAGAATCATTTGTGTGTCAGCTGCATGTATTATCGATGTTTTGAGATTATCCTTGCAGATTTTTATAGATTTTCTGGTAATTGAAATTTGATTTGAATTGTACTGAATTCTGAGAAAATATTTTATGAAAAGTGCTCTTTTAATTTTAGCAGTTTGTTTAGCATTTGCTTTGGTTAAAGGCAGAAATGCACAAAAATACACAAATTTTGCCCGAAGTTTTGCCCTGATTTATAATCCGGACAAGTTTACGCTAGAGTTGCCAAAAATCAGAGGCAGACTGCAGATTTGAGTTGACAGATTTCATAGAAAATCACGTAGTGTATGATGGTCACAGACTATTTGAGGCGACTTTAGAACACAAATGCCAAATTTACACTGCAAATGTGGCACAGAAATGATTCTGAAGTGGCATTTAAGTATCTGTTTAATGCTGCTCAAAGGTGACAAATGTATTTTTACAGGAATTACAACTGTATGCTTTGATACTAGGGACCAGGATGGATCAGAGTAGGTTTAATTAAGGGTGTATTCACACCAGGAAAATCCGCTAGTTCACTTGCTTTGGTCCGGACAAAATACAATGTTGAATTTTTTTTTTTTTTTTTTT
>NW_015660521.1:891237-904338 GCF_001515625.1 Sinocyclocheilus rhinocerous | reverse complement strand
TAAGGTCATCCATTCATTGGTTCATCCATTCAACCGTACCAGAGTTCGTTTGGAAGCGGACCGAGACCACCTCTTCAGCTGGGTCTCGGTACGGTTGTTTGGTTCGCACCCGAGTGCGATTGCTGTATTCACACCTGCCCAAAAGATCCACACCAAGGGGGGAAATGAACTTGAGTTCGATTCAATCGAACCAAACAAGACAGGTGTGAATACACCCTAAGTCTGGCTTTAATGTGGCATTGTATCTTTCCACTGAATTTTGAGCTGGCACAGAGCAGCCTTAGCTTAGCTGTGTAAAGATGCCTATATTGTTTTCATCTCAAAGACTTGAAAGTCTGGTAGTGTGTGATCGTTATTCGTTTAGTGAATGATACCTAGTTTTTCCTCTGTAACTATTTACAAAGTGGGTTTATATGATGCCTACACTGTAAAAAAAAAAATTGGTGACATTTACGGTAAAATACCAGCAGCTGTGGTTGTCAGAACTTCACCATAAAAAATAAGGTAGCAACATTTTAGGTTTTACAGACTTAACTTAAATTCACAATAAAATACTGTATTTAATTAACTGATGTAATGTTGATAAACCAACACAATGAAGTACTAATATCTGTTTTGAACCATTGTAATGCACTGATAACCACCAAAAACTGGTGGTGATGAGAAAGTCACATGATGAACCAAAGCTCATCACAAACAGCTTTTCTACGAGCTGAGGAGGGCAATACTTACATATAGAATGTGCACAGTCTCTTTCATACAAACACTAAACACCATCATGGTGACACACATGATACTGAAATAATGCAATAAACATTGAATTAACAACATTAGATAAACCCTAATGTACACAACTGGTAAGAAAAAACTAAGAAACATTTGTTATTTCAACAACAACAACAAAAAACCCATCAAATATGAAGTGTCATGCAGGGAATTCTGTGAGTGTCAATTTACGGTTTGTCACTGTAAATTATACAATGACTTTTTCACTTCCAAAAAACGTATTTTTAACTGTATTTTACTGTAAAATTACATTAAATGTAATCACATTTATTCACTGAATATAGTATGGAGACTTACTGTTAACCAGTTAACAGGTTTTTACTGTATTTTACAGTCAGTCTTTTACTGTTAAAATCACAATCATTTTTTACAGTGTAGTGTTTAAAATCTGTTCAGATTTCAGCCCTAAATTGTATAGAAACCCCCAGCAATGGCCTTAAGTTACACCCAATCTGAAAGATCGGGGGACAGGTATATCTCAAGCTGAAAAGACCCCGGTAACAGGGCGACCCATATCGGTTATATGTCTGTGACATTTTTACAGCCTTCCTACAGGTTACAGCAAAAGAACTGCAAGCTACAAAGAACTGTATCCTTTCTTTCACACTGAATTTGAAAACCATGAACTCCTACTTTTTACTCTTGACAACTAAATCCATCACTCTTGAATCACTATGCCTTTGTAGTACATTTGCCTCTTGAAAAACGATTTTGGTGACTGAATTCAGATTCTCTTCACAGTCCAGCTACCCACCCGTTGTCACTGTGTGAGCCGCTCGGTATATGCTGAGAGAATGATGTCATTGAATGAGCAATGTCTGGTCCGCCCCCCTCCACGGCATCCTGTCTTTTATCCACACAGTCTAAATGTGTGAATTAGCACCCCGTCAGAGGCAGCGCTCCGTCTCCGGGCCTCATGCGTAGTGTCAGTCCAGCTGGACAAATCCTCTATCCGATTATTGTGCAATCAAGCTTCTGGCTAAATTCCCAAAGCATCTCTGATGGAGATTAACTTTGGCTACACTCATACCTCACCAACCTGACAGACAGAGGGTCTAAAATACACCCCTCCAAACACCAATGGTATAGAATGGATAATATTTTCATGCTTGTGATTGTCCTAATCGCTCTTCCCAAGTATGTCGCAGAGTATCCCGAATGTGGTGTCGATCGGTCACCAGATGTGCCCTGGAAAGACGCAGATTGTTTGCGCCCTCACGCTCGGTGCTAAACCTGAGTTGATTTACACAGATAATCCTGCCGTGGCTGCTGTCTCGTGCGCGGAGGGAAACTACACTGAATAACAGCTGTGTGGGCAAATTTACACATCGACTCGGGCTTTGTTGACTCTCTGAGCAAACACATTGTTAATGGCCACATGTTGCAGATTACTGTATAATCTGTGTTTAGACATATCAGGGTTACTTGGAGACTTTTTAGCATTCTTGTGTCAGATCTTACTGTAATATTAGATCTCTTTGCTTTCTTTTATCCTCTCATTCCAAAAATAAACACAGTCTAACTATTTTTATCTGATTATTTGCCTTTTTAAAGGGACAGTACGCCCAAATATGACATTTTGTCATCATAATTATCTTAATGTCGTTCAAACCTGTATGAATGTTTCTTCTGTGGAAAACAGTTTGAAGATAGTTTGAAGAATGTTGGTAACCAAATAGTTTCGGTTCCCATTCGCTTCCTTTATACAGTCAAAAAGTATAATGGAAGTGAATGGGAACCGAAACTGTTTGGTTACCAACATTTTTAAAAACTGTGTTCAACAGAAAAAAGAAAGTCAGAGAGATATACATTTTTTAGCCATCCAAAAGAAGTGAATGGGAACCAAAACTGTTTGGTTACCGACATTCTTCCAAATATCTTCTTTTGTGTTCCACAGAAGAAAGAAAGTCATACAGGTTTGAGGTTTATGAGGGTGAATAAATTAAATTGTCATTTTTGGGTTTGTTTCTGTCCCTTTAAAAGATTTTGATACACATCCTGAAATTCACAATAATAATAATACTAATGATCACACTGTGTTAACGGCACATATATGTGATGAATTTGCTATTAAGCTTCTGAAGATCCACCGAAAATCCATCAAACTTTCAATATCATAAATAAACATGATTGCAAAGTATATTCGCATGGAAACGCAAGCTGTTCCAGTTGAACAGACGTAACTGACAAAGCAGCAGAGCCAAAAGCGATCCAGTCCAAACTCACCAGAGTGCAGAACCTCTCCGGTGGATTCCCACATGTGATATCGGGAGGCTCCACTCTAATCTGCATGTACTCCTTCATGGACATGGGTTTGGGCTGGCAAGCGTAAAATTCCCATGTTGGTCCATCGTCTGTGCTGACCAGCGACTTACAGATATCGTACTTGCCGAGAGTCAGAATAATGCACTGTAAGAGCAGGAGCGCCTGTGAGAGCATGGCACTGGATGGGTCCATGGGCATGAGAGAAAGGCAAGGGGCGCCACAGCTATTAGGTGTATCAGCATGGAAATTATTTAGATTGTGAAATTTCTAATATCCATCATGGTGCCAAAAGGGCAAAGTCTGGTCCTCAGTGGAAAACTGTGTGTGAGTTAATGTAAAATGTGTTCCCACTGAGGTGTAATTTTTAGATCTGTTGCGACATCTTCAAAATTCAATGTTCAATTTCTATACGTGGCAACTGACTTCAAGTCCAGGGATGAATGTCACTTCAGTTCAGAGACATGAGGTGCATTCAGTGGATCTTGCACAATCAGAAGATGCCTGGTGTCAGAGTCCAGTCTAAGATTCACGTGTGATGAGAACAGCTGTTTCATTTCTGATGGGTTGCCTAGGAAATAGGGGGGAAAAAATGGAAATAAGCAACATATACTGTATTCCACACAGTAAAATATATTTTAAAAGACAATGCATGCAATTGCATTATAGTTCATGAAGAAAATGTACATTTAGCAAGGCATTATGTATAATATTTTGTCAAAATGATGGCTTTTATTATAAAAAAGTATGGAATGCCTTATGTTTTAAATGAAATGTTATGTTATTTACGGTTTATTGCATTTTTTTTATATCATGTGCTGCTCTGAGGATGTTCGTTGTGTGAGTAATAATGTGCCATGTTTTCACAAGTTTTCACTTGTCACAGTTGCTTGAGATATAGCCTAAGTTATGATTACTTTTAAAGTCGCCATGTGGTATTATATTGTACAGCTGTGTTTTTATCAGCACATTTTATAGAAACAAAGAAAGCCCTACTAGGTTGGTCAATTAACATTATATTATGTATACAGTTAGGAACTGTAAAGTAAACAGACACCATTATGATTAAAACACCGTCACTGTATTTTACGACAAAAGTCTGTCAAATTTTCCTCCCCAAGTGTATTGTTTCTGTTATAATGTAGCGAAGTTTTAATGCAGTGCTTTGAGAACCTGCCACTTTCTCCAAGTGCACATCTTCCTTACGCAGTAGATTATAAACTTTACTTTTCGACTTCGCAATGGAAATCTTTTTTTAAAAATGTATACGCTTAAGTAGGTCATCCGAAAGGGACACGCTCCAAAAGAATGCGAATAAATCAATTCTGTTATGACGTAACATGAAATGCGCGCAAATATTAGGCTACACAATTTTTTGTGTTTATCTAAAAATAAAACGGCGGTTAGAAATGCAAATTAATAGCTATAGAGATGAGCAAATAAATTGTTAGAAAACTGAGCAAACAAGTTTAGTTAAAAGCACTTTTCCCAAAACATCCGGGGATTTTAATAGATAGTTTCTCATAAGCTAAAGTTACGTGAATTCATCAAAGAGCATCTTCTGAAATGCTGCCCATGTTCTGAGCGTATAGTATATTCAATGACCAAAATACTTAGACTAAATAAGTAACACACTTGAGTAACCTTACCTTGGTTCCAGAGATCAGCACCTTTTACTGTTTCCAGATGAATTTCTTCTGTATAAACTCTCTCTCTCTCTCTCTCAGTCAGTTCCCTGCCATATCACTTGAGATAGATGAGAAACACATGCACACGTAACTCCTCTCCGTAGATCACAGCAAACGCTTTCTCCTTCGTGCTTTCTTCGGCTGCCACGTAGTTTGTTGGTAAGCATTCTAGATAGATGCCCTTCATCCAGACTGCTCCGAAGCGAATCCTGTATTGCCTGAAAAACGTGCATTTAAAGTTTCTGTTCCTGCCCCTGCCTTCATTGATGCCTCTGTCCTGTGCGCTCAAGGACAGACTTCAGAGTAACCTACTACACCTCCCATTCCCATCCTGTCTTATTCCATCCGCGCTCCTGCTCCATTCACTCTACTGTTCCTATCTATTTGCGCATCGCAATATCTGACTTTCATTTGTCTTTTGCAGACCTCGATGAAAATACTTTTGGCCACTGCAAACTGCCTGACTTGTCTAGTCTAACTAGTATGGAGCAGAAGTTTATCTACGGGCTTGAAGAGCTCAACCGTCCCAGCAGCAGATGAGGCAGTCCGCCTCGCTTAAAGAGACAGATCAGAGGCTGAGGATTTCCAGTCTCCTCTCACAGCGTACTCACAAATCCAACCCTTACAGAATATACCGTAGTTTCGGTCAACATGTTAGAGGTATTAGCCTACTGCAGTAAAACTGTGGTAACTTGTATAAATAAATAAATGAATAAATAACACATAATATAAAGCTTCATACACTACAATAAAACTAGCATTTTGACGGAGAATCTGGTGAATGGGAAGCACTCCGAATAAATTAATTAGCTAAACAAACATGCTTTTTTTATTTTATTTTTTAATAAATGCAAAAATATGTTTCATTCTCAGAAAATGCTGATCATCAGCATGTCAGGAGGTCAAACAAAATTTTATATGAGCTGTTTTAGCCTATTTTATATATATTTTTAGCTATTCAATTTATGAGGTGTGCAATTTTGAGGTGAGCAATAAATAAGAAACACAAATAAATAGCCTAAATAGTTTGAAACCACGACAACCGCATTGCAGGTAACATGGTTGCACATTTAACATAGGCTAAATGAAAGTTTTAGCCTACTCAAACGTCTCTAGATTTCAAATAATGCTGTTTGTGTCGTCTAATGCCGCTGTTCATCATGGTAGCTGCCCAAACACGATGCCATGCACAGCCATAGCCTACTTTCCGTGACGTGTAAATTGAAACAATGACAGAAATAGTGATTTTTTTTTTTTTTTTTGCTTACAAGCGAGATATTAGTTTAAAACAGAAATTAGATAGGCTACTGCCACTTTCCAAAACTGCAACTTTATTTGCAAAACTTTTAGCTTTGACTTGAGTCATTTTCTTATAATTAAGATTTTATTAAAGAATAAAACATGCTTCTATCAATCATTTTGCTTGTGTTAGACTATTGGCACCAATAAACGACAATTACAAAAGTGAACGATCGCGCCCTGTTAGAAACTACAAATCCCATCCTCCCTTCAGCGTCAGTGACGTCACTCGTGCGCCAGTGTTCGCGGACGCAGCAGCCATGGCGGACGTTATGAATGTTGGAGTGAATTTAGAAGCGTTTTCTCAAGCGATTAATGCCATCCAGGCTCTTCGTTCGAGTGTCACTAGGGTGTTCGATTCTCTTAAAGATGGGATGAAAAATAAGGAGACCCTTGAAGGGCGGGAGAAAGCCTTTATAACTGAATTCCAAGATAATTTACAGTCAGTCAATCGCGACTTAAAGTGAGTTAATTGTCTAAGCATTCAATAACCCTGTGAAATGTTATAAAGGTAAACATAGTCACTGCCAAAATTCAAGTGTTAGCCTATTGTAGTAAACCATGGTAACATGGTACTACCCAGTGCTGTCGGCATGAAAAGCGATTATGACAGATTATGAATTCCCACATTAATTTATTTTGATTTTAATGTATTATGGTATGTTTTTCTAAATAATGACTGACATCTTTTTAATTGTGGCTCAGTAAATCAAAATATCTTGATTTTAGCTTGGCTTTGAGAACCATAATTAAAAAGATGTAATCATATGTGACATTGGTTTCATTATGTGTGGTAAAAAAAAAAATCAACCATACCAGCCTGACTTTTGTTTCTTGTTTCTGCAGTGAATTGGAGCGTCTCAGTACTTTGGTTGGCAGGCCGTCAGAGAGTCACCCCTTACACAACAGTGGACTGCTCAGTTTAGACCCCGTTCAGGACAAAACACCTCTCTACAGCCAGCTGCTCCAGGCTTACAAATGGTCCAATAAAGTAAGTTGTCAGCATTTTGTTGATTCACCTTGCATTATAGGCTTTATATGCAACACACACAGGAGATTTAAAGGTAATGGAGTGAAATTTAAATGACGAATGTCGTAAATGGTCTATTCAGACTTGAGCCATACGTCACTCCAGAAATATGTTCAATACTGAATGACGGAATAAAGGGTCACCTTGATGTGGTCCAGGGTTTCCACAGTCTTGGACAATGTTAAAACGTTTAGTTTTTTTCCCAGGCCTTGAAAAAGGTATATGTATTTTTCAAAATGTGGGGTCGGCAAGATTTTCTTTTTAATGTTTAAGTAAGATGTCTCTGATGCTCATTAGGGCTGCATTTATTTGATCAAAATGCAGTAAAAATGGAGAAAAAAAAACTAATATTGTGAAAAAATATTGAAAATATTGAAAATGTCATTTATTCCTCTGATGGCAAAGCTGAATTTTCATTACTCCAATCATGATCCTTCAGAAATCATTCTAATATGCTGATTTGCTGCTCAAGAAACATTTATTATTATTATCAGTATTATATTTTTGTGGAAACCGTGATATGTTTTTTTTCAGTGTTCTTTGATCAATAGGAAGTTCACAGAAATAACATTTATTTGAAATATAAGTATACTAGTCAACATTTGAAGTGGATCAAAACCTTTCATCAAAGTTGTCCTAAAACCTAAAACCAAAATGCATTCTTGTCTTAGGACAACTTTGATGAAAGGTTTTGATCCACTTCAAATGTTGCCTGCTGTGTTTTGTGGCTATTCTTCACTATTGATCAATTTAATGCATCTTTGCCAAATAAAAATATATAAAAAAAAAACCTTTCTGATGAAACTTTTAAACAGTATATATATGATTAGTAATCATAAATGATTGGAAAGGTAATGGAAAAGTCATGTAAGTGTTTGAAATTCTCATTGGTGAAACTTTCGGTAGACAACAGTATTTTGTTTATAGTGCTTACATTTGATATGTGTCAGTTGTAAAGTGTGATTTCTCTTCAATGTTTCATTTACATTGGTCACTGCAAAAAATGCAATAGTAATAACTGGAGTGTCTCGGATATTAAAACATGAAGTACAGAAAGGTTTTTTTTTCCCCCTAAATAAAACTGAGTTTCAGTGGTTTTTGACAGTATCAGTGCATGGTTGCCAGTTTGGGAAAATGTAAAACACTGGGCAGAAAATGTATCCATTTAGAAGAAAAGCGCTGATTGGGGGATTTAAGTCCTGAACACATGGCAACTTCAAGCATGAAAGCTAGTGGAGGCTTGTTACCAGTGAAAGACAACGCAAATGTCAAAATTAAATGTTTTCAGGATCAATAACCAGTGGGAAAATATCACAGACTTTTATGCTTAATGACTCGAGAGGAGTAGAAATCATGATCATGGTTAAAGTACTAGTCTTTGGTATGTAAACAGAGATCCATATTGTAGTTTATTTGTGTTCTACACAGTGATTTAATAGCCAAGTAAACAGATTTGTAGCATCATATAGTTAAAAAGTATATTTTGCATTCACTGTAAATTGGAGGTGTTGGTCAGAGCCTTTTTTTTGCCTTAGTAGACAGTATGGACAATGTCTTCATTTAGTATTAAGTTACTTCACATCCATTCATGAATTCCAGACGAACATGAATACAAGACTTACATCATCATGGGCGTCAGACTCAGCTGAGACATAGAATTGAATATCATCTCACGTCTAATAATACTTTAATACTGTAATCAAGAGGAAGCAGGTCTACAGTTTGATGATCTAATTCGCAGCGCATCAATGAGATGCATTATAGCTTGTATCTGTGATTTGCTTAAAGCAATGTGAGAAGTTTGAAATGTAAAAACGCTTGCCAAGTCTGTCTGCTTAATTCGACAGAAAATAGAGTTGTGCTACTTCTTGCCTTGTAAATCTTCTTTTGTTCCTGAAAAAGCTGTAAAATTCTGTTCTCTTTGGATCAAGGTCCTCGAGCGAATCCTCTCAATAGAGCACGCACCACGTCTTGCCAGAAGAGCACACACTTGAGATTCAATAGATGTGGGTGTTCTCACAGCAGAACCAACATTTGCTCAATATCCATTACGGCTGAGTGCTTTGACTTCTTTTGATCTTGAGTAGGTCTTCTGTCCTAAGTGTTATTGAACAAGATTTGCTATTCTTACTGTAAATGCAATTTCACAGTATGCCTGCGCTCTGTTCTTGAGTTCTTTGATGCTTCACCCTTGCAGGTGATGCAGGTAGCATTATGATAGACCAGGAGACACACTCTTTATTTGTTTTTTGGAAACACAGCACAAAGCAGTGGTTTGATTCTTAATTTGAGGTTTAAGTAATAGGTTATTAAAGGGTGAAGAGTGTTTTGCAGTAGCAGATCACCTGTTCAGGTTTCCTGCATGAATTGGTGAATGTGTGGCAGGTTTTTGGTGCAGTAACTGGGGTTAAAGTGCGCAATCAATAGCAGCTACTCATCAGTTGCTCTCTCCACACTGTTTGCTTAATAGTTGGTGTATGCAGGTCAGCTTCTTTGAGCAAAATCTAATCTTTTCAGCATTGCTATTGCACAGAAAAGCTCTTGAAACATCACTTGTAGGTGTCTTTTTTTTAGTCATTCAAATAAATAAAACTTCTTTCTTTTTTGTCATATTGAATTGAATTGTTTTGAAATGTTTCCTGCCTCTTCTTGCCCAGAGGTGCTTTTATTGACACTTTTTAATTCCTTTTTTTCCAGTTTAGTGGTTGTGCATCCCTTTCTATGTCACAGTGTCTGTATTTTTAATGAAATGCACAATTGTAATGGCACGATATTGGTTATTTATTTATGAATTTATTAATAGCACCATATTGGTTATTTATTTATTATGAATTGATATTTAACTAATAGACCTATATATAATATATTGTATATATAAATTGTATGTATGTATAGCCTATATATTAACTTTAAAAAAAACTGGAAAGTAAATGTATTCAACATTTCATATTTTTTATCTAAATTTGATGTACTAAAATAAAAATGTAAAAAAATATATTATATTATTATTAAAATAAATATATTATTTATATTATTGTAACTATATAGACATATTTAAAAAATAAAATAAAAAAATATAACAAAACTACAAAATTACCAAAACATTAACTAAAATTCCAATGAAAACTAAAAAATAAATAAATAAAAATACTAATTCAAAACTATAATAGTATCTCAATTATAAAATAGCTTTTTTCTTTTTTCAATTCAGTTTGGTGCCACTAGTGGTTTAGAAATGACCTGCTTCACCTTTGACGGTTGTGAAAACAATACATTTTAATTTAGATTAAAGTTGACTGATGAATTGGATAATACAACCTAGGAGTCAAGTCACATTTATGTGTATAGCGCTTCATACAGTATAGATTGTTTCAAAGCAGCTTCACAGTAATAAACAGGAAAATAACTGAATCAGTGATACATACTTCATAAATTGTGAGAGGACTTTAAGAATGTAAATTGGCTTAAATTCGGTTTCATGTTGACTTTTGAGGTCAAAACTTTAAGATTTTTAAGATTCTTTTTCCAGTTTGAAAACCTTAACTAAATGTCTGCGTTCTACTGGTCTCATTAGAGTGAGGCGGTACTGCATCAGGACAGTTTGAGAGCTTCTTCTGCCCTCTGAGTGGTAGGCCAGCTGTTTTCCCACACTCTGAGGGTCGGAGCGTTACAGCAGGATTAGGTGTGTCTGGGCTGGACGGTGTGCGGGCAAACACGGGCGTGAGGCCAAACCAAGGCTCTCTGCAGAAGTATTGATGCTTCCGCGCTGTCTGCCCAGACAGCACAACCCCCACCCCACTGTAAACGCGATCAATGCAGACGTTTCCGCCATGCAAATTACCCCAGGATTAATGCACTTGCTGCTTTTAGTATGGCTGTTTTTGGCCATTGTCTCCTTTGAGTTGGTTTCTGGTGGCCCGTCAACCTGCGGTGTGGGCATCAGATATCAATTGGTATTTAGGATTAGATGGAGTTTTATTATTCAGTATGATCATTATGGAACATTTAAGGAGTTGAGGAATGAAGAATCAACATATTTTTCATTATTTTGAAATTAAAAATGGTGAAAACAAACTAAATTATAACTATGACACAAAAGAAAATATATAAAATAAAAAATTTTTTTCTTATAAATGGACCTCAGAGGAAAAAAATGTCTCCAAGTGACCCCAAAACATTTGCGTTGTAGTAAATTATAGAGCCCGACCGATATATCGTTTCGCCAATTTTATCGGCCGATATGAGCCTGTCGCAGATATATCAGTATCGGCGAATATGCCGCAGATATGCCACCGATATGAACATTTTTATTTTCAGAACATAAAACGCAGATAAAATGCTTGTAAATTGTGTAATTACGTAGTTTGTCCAGCAAAGCATGCTCCATTGTTTGCTACTGGCTACCTGGATGAAACGCTTTAAAGCTCAAGTGTATGGAATACCATTGAAACTTTGAACGGCCATATCTCTGTAACAGCGCAGCGGATCCGCACCAAATTCGGGGGATCCCTTCAGCTCGAGGAACCCTCTTGAACGCCGAATCGAGTGTACGTCTTGAGGCCCCCTTTCGGTTTCATGTTGACTTTTGAGGTCAAAACTTTAAGATTTTTAAGATTCTTTTTCCAGTTTGAAAACCTTAACTAAATGTCTGCGTTCTACTGGTCTCATTAGAGTGAGGCGGTACTGCATCAGGACAGTTTGAGAGCTTCTTCTGCCCTCTGAGTGGTAGGCCAGCTGTTTTCCCACACTCTGAGGGTCGGAGCGTTACAGCAGGATTAGGTGTGTCTGGGCTGGACGGTGTGCGGGCAAACACGGGCGTGAGGCCAAACCAAGGCTCTCTGCAGAAGTATTGATGCTTCCGCGCTGTCTGCCCAGACAGCACAACCCCCACCCCACTGTAAACGCGATCAATGCAGACGTTTCCGCCATGCAAATTACCCCAGGATTAATGCACTTGCTGCTTTTAGTATGGCTGTTTTTGGCCATTGTCTCCTTTGAGTTGGTTTCTGGTGGCCCGTCAACCTGCGGTGTGGGCATCAGATATCAATTGGTATTTAGGATTAGATGGAGTTTTATTATTCAGTATGATCATTATGGAACATTTAAGGAGTTGAGGAATGAAGAATCAACATATTTTTCATTATTTTGAAATTAAAAATGGTGAAAACAAACTAAATTATAACTATGACACAAAAGAAAATATATAAAATAAAAAATTTTTTTCTTATAAATGGACCTCAGAGGAAAAAAATGTCTCCAAGTGACCCCAAAACATTTGCGTTGTAGTAAATTATAGAGCCCGACCGATATATCGTTTCGCCAATTTTATCGGCCGATATGAGCCTGTCGCAGATATATCAGTATCGGCGAATATGCCGCAGATATGCCACCGATATGAACATTTTTATTTTCAGAACATAAAACGCAGATAAAATGCTTGTAAATTGTGTAATTACGTAGTTTGTCCAGCAAAGCATGCTCCATTGTTTGCTACTGGCTACCTGGATGAAACGCTTTAAAGCTCAAGTGTATGGAATACCATTGAAACTTTGAACGGCCATATCTCTGTAACAGCGCAGCGGATCCGCACCAAATTCGGGGGATCCCTTCAGCTCGAGGAACCCTCTTGAACGCCGAATCGAGTGTACGTCTTGAGGCCCCCTTTCGAATGAGACCACCCCCGCCATCGATAGCCCCCGGGGTCCGGGAGTTACGGGCGGTTAAATTTGCGGTTGGGCGCCGACCAGTCTGGCGATCCCGGGGGGCTACTAACGCACGAAGGGTGGTGTTCAAGAGGGCTCCTCGAGCTGAAGGGATCCGCCAAATTTGGTGGAGATCCTCCGCCGCGTTCGCGAGATAGTGACACCAGCTAACACTTTCATTTCAGTAAGGAGGTCTCTTGTTCAGGCAGCAGCATTCAAGTGTTGTCTTATTCGACCGTAAGTGCCCTGCAAAGTGGACTTCACATGATATTCTGCCATGATTCCAGTTCCAAGGGAACGTACACGTTACATTCAAAGGGCATTAAAGTGCGCG
>NW_015660521.1:890713-891146 GCF_001515625.1 Sinocyclocheilus rhinocerous | reverse complement strand
TTATGTATATACTGTATTCTATATATAGTACCAGTCAAATGTTTGGACACACGAATGGAAAAGTGTCCAAACTTTTGACTGGTACTGTACTATAATATACACAAAGAATATCGGCCGATATATTGATATCGGTCTTTTTTACTCCCTAATATCGGTATAGGGATCGGCCCCCAAAAAACCCATATCGGTCGGGCTCTAGTAAATTATGGTGCAGATTTGTTTGTGGGCAACCCTCTACATTGCGAGTAAATCACTCGCATATGCGACTAAATCTTCACTCTGGGCAACTAAATGATGTCTAATATTAGCCAATGGCTAATAAATTCTCAGATTTTACTTGCCAGTGTGTGAGTTGGAGGCTGAGTATATGATTAGCACAGATATATTTTCACTCACAGAACACTCAGACTGAGCGCTTCAGAGTTTCATTCTC
>NW_015660521.1:880330-888491 GCF_001515625.1 Sinocyclocheilus rhinocerous | reverse complement strand
TAGTATTTATTTCAGTCTGGCGAGTAAACAAAAAAATTTACTAGCCAATGGCGATTCAATTGCCAAGGTGTCCATAGAGGGTTTGTGTGAGTGTGATTTCATCCTGGCATATTTACAATAATGTACGTTTCACAGTTGCATCTTTGCCAAAGACCATCTTAAAATTTTGCTAATTGGATTTTTAGTGAGTAAGTAATCTGTTCAAATGCTGCAGTCTGTTAAAGTTGGTCCAGTTGTATTTGAGAGTGAATAGATCAAGAGTTAATTAAAGGGACACATGTTTTGCCTTTGGCTACTAGCTGTCACTCACCCTCATTATGTCCTGATGTGTTTTGTCTCAGGAATCTCAAGGTCCACTTCTTCCTGAGGCCTTAGGTTTTTTTAAGTGAGAAGCATTTTACATTAGAAAATATTAAGTACAAAATAATGCAGGTACATTTTGAAACTAAAAACAATAAACCTACTTTTTTCAGGATCACTTGACCAGCTTTTGTCACACAGTATCGGACAGCATTGGTATTGCCACAAAAGTATTAAGTTTACATGTATCATAGGATCTTCCTGACTTTGTTGCATGACTTTAAAGTCTCTTTTAAGATGGTTTAATGCCTGTTTAATTGTATTTGAGACGTGGTTGTGATCTGTCAGTACAGCAGAGATGTCAGGGTGCACAGAGAGACATTTAAGCACCTGCTTATACCTGTATCAGTGCACAGTTAAGACATCAAGCTGTTATTCTGTCTAAATATACTAGAGCTCCCCTAGTGCCAGCAGACCCGGGGCTGCCAGGAGCACGTGAATTATGTGACATTCCAGACTTTTTTGCAGAAATGTTTCATGATTTTAATCTCTGTTTGAGTTTGTTTTTGTGTCTCAGGGGTTAAAACTTGGGTAGAGTGAAAGTACACCCGTTGGCTTAGTTCTGTTAAAAAATATAGAAAATTAAAGAAACATTAGACACAATTAAATTACATTTATTTACTCACCTTCATGACGTTTCAATCCCATATTATTATGTTTAAGACAAAAAAGGAGCATAAACATAGTCCATATGACTTGATATCAAATGGTGGTGAATCATGTGGACCATGTTTTATGGTGTTAGTTATTTACATTTTTTAAATAATAATTTTTAATATTTTGAGTTATTCATTTTTAAGTATAAATTGCAAGTGTCTTTTGATTTTTATGGCAAAGAACAGCTTGGGAAGTGCAAGTTTTGTAATAACATCAGGAAGAGTAAATTATGCCAGTTTTATTTTTTTGGGTGAACTATATCTAAATTTGTTCATTTATTTATTTATTTTCCAACAATTCCTAATCTAATTGCTAATCTTCTAAATGTAACTATGAGGAATGAAAATATTAAATTATTATAAACATCATTATTTTCAGCTTTGAATGCTTGACAATGATGAGCCTTTTGCTAATCAATAAATGTGTGTTTTAATATATTTTTAATGTGGTTCATTTTATTATTAGTAACTTGTTATAGTAATCATATATTCATATTATAAATTGTGTTTATAGGTGTAAGTATGGTGACTTATGCTTATTTAGGTCTATTTTTATCTATTTATTAAAATTATTTTGTGTGTATATTGTGGGTTTGTGCTTTGTGAGTGGTCTGGCATGGAAATTTCTCTTTATATATACTGTAAAATGCATTAAAAAAAATTCACTCTAATCAAGTTCAAGTGAGAAGGGAAATCTGGTTGTTGCATTGGTTATTTTTGGTCTCTGCCCACCATATTTTTACACTATTTATTGCATTACAAGTAACAATATGCAAATGCACTTCCCATTTAATGAAGCCAAAGCCTCAGGAAGGAGGAGACCTTGAGATTTCTGGAGCCAAACACATCAGGCAATAAGCGATGGTGAGTGACAGCTAGTAACCAAGGGCCAAATATGTTTCCCTTTAATTGTCTTTCGTATAACATGTAAGCATGCATCATAAGTGCGTATGACTGTGATTGAAGGAAACTCTGTGAGTAAAATGACTTTCACAAGGTCACTTTGCCAGCGGCACTCCGATATTCTTCTTCTTAAGTGACTGGCTTGCACAACTGGACAACTAATGAGATCAAAAGATTAAGAAGCAGAAATTAGCCCCACTTGTGTGAAATTCCTAAGGTTGTAATTTGCTTATGTATTAAAGAAAAATCTCTATTCTTTGGACATGGACTTTACAATGAACCTTTACATAAGCAGTATCTTCATTCAGATAGATTGGATCTAATCTCAAAGAAATTGTACATTTGACTTTGTTCTAAAACATGCAGGGAATTCAAATCATATTCATACAGTTGAGCCAGCTCAGACAGCGCTAAGACTCCTGATGAGCTACGGGAACAGTGTAGATGATGTATTTTATATTTTATTTCATTCCTGCAATATTATTATCCACTAGAGCTGTCATGATACGAACTTTTCAGTAATTCATGCCAGTACCAGTAAAATTTAATGTTTTGCATTACCTATTTACTTACAGATTTATTTAGTTAGTTACTATGCACAGCAAACCAAAAATAAATGTATAAAATAAAATACAATAATTAAACACACCTTTATTTAAAAATTCAAAGGAATAATTCAGCCAAAAATGAAAATGGTCATTTTCTCACCTTTGTTTTGTTCCAAACCTGCATGATTTTCTTTTTCCAGTGAAACACGATATTTTGAACAATGTCACTGTTTTTTGTTAATACCAGTAGAATCTAATGTTTTTCATTACCATGTTTTTGCACAGCGAATGAATGAATAAAACAAACAAACAAACAAACAACCCTTTATTTAAAAATGTAATAGGATAGTTCACCCACAAATACAAATTCTGTCATCATTTACTCACCTTTATGTTGTTCCAAACCTGCACGATTTTCTTTTTTCAGGGAAACACAATATTTTGAACAATGTTTCTTTGTGAATACAATGAAAGTCAATAGGGCCCAATGTTGTGAGGACCACAACATTCTTCAAAGTAATTTTTGTATTCCCCAGTAGAAAAATGTCAGTGTAGGTTTGTAACAACATCAGGGTGAATAAATGATGGCAGACGTTTTTTTTTAATTTTTTTTAAAAATATTTTTAGTTTTTATCCCTTTAACAATTTATGCAAAATTAAATGCTTTGTGTCACAACTAATCATGTGACATTCGACAGAACCATTGTTGTTAGGCATCAGTGAAGTCACTTGGAATAATTTTTTGAGAGCTACAGTGGAGAAAAGATGTAAAAAAAATAATTGATTTTAATAATCACGTGCATCTATACTTCAGGATTTCATAGAGACGTCTGCACTATAGCTGCTGGGTCTTCACCTGTTTTTGCAGAAAGATGTACGATTTTGTTCGCTTTCAGTAAATTCTAACCTCTTCGCTGAACAACAGTTGAGAACAGTAGAGTTGCCACTATAGGCTGGATGTCTCACAGCTATATCATAAATCAGTCCCTTGTGTCAGAGTTTATATTATGGATATTTATATATAAGCCTACAAGTTGTTGTTTTTTTGCCCTCAAACTAATCAAAAGAATGCTGTGAATGTTGCAGAGGCTCGTGGCTTTTCACATCGTACAATGTCTTGAAACCGTGCAGTTGGTTAGGCGCTTTAATCATGTCTTGAACGAAGCTGTCAGAAGAAACAAATGGCAGGCCTCAAACCCAGAGCCCACAATAAGATCAGAGAGCAGCGGACTTGCCATCACAACATGTTTCAGCCCTGCAGTTAATGATGGAGCATGTGTCTGCCAATTGCCGTGCCAGGAAGGACTAATAGCCTGGTCAGTCTTAAAGATCAGCGTGGCGCGAAGGGACGAAAAAGGGTGGAAAAGAACGAGAAACAACTAAGAGGGGCCGGAAAAAAAACAGCGACCTTTTGAAAATGCACTGCTCTGAGAAAAATGTTTGATGTGGTAACTTTAGTCAGCTTGGATTCCTTATTAGTTCCAAGACAAGGGAGTGTAAAGTTGAAAGAACAGTGGTCTCTGCTCGCCTCGGCCTGCTAATTCCTCATTAAAAGAGCAAGGGACAAGCGAGAACCTTTGATTAATTTTTTTCCAGTGCTTGCTATTCAGATGAGTGAATGTTCATTTAAATTGTTTGTTTAGAAGGCCATGTTAAAATTGGATGAACTTAGATGATAATGGTGGTACTTTGTAATTACAAAATTATGTAATTGCTACATAATTGCTATCACTGCTTGTTTCTTAGTTTGTAAATGGTAATTTAGGAATATTTGCTCCATTTTCTAAACCTTCCAAGCATTTGAAATTTAAAGGGGTCCTATTATGCTCTTTTACAAAGTCTTGATTTTGTTTTGGGGGTGTACTAGAACATGCTCTCATGCTTGGTGGTTCGAAAAACGCATTATTTTTCACATCATTTACATTATTAAAGTACCTTTCTCCCCAGCCTGGCACAAACGGCTCGATTAGTTTCCCGGGTTTGATGAAGGTCCACCTTCCGAAAAACTAAATGTGATGTGATTGGTTAGCAGTCCCAGTGCGTTGTGATTAGCGAACAGCTTAGACGGTGTTTCAGTACTGCCACGCCCCTTGTTCCGTCTTTCAACAAAAGCTTTTTGGCGAATCCGGCACTCTATTCCCTCATATTGTGGAAGCTGTCCTCAGTAAAATGCGCAGCACACAATAGCAAATTTGTGTTATAATGCTCAGGAACAGAGTTAAAAATAAATTGCAACCACTGTTTCCTGACATCATCCGCTTTCGGAAGCCCAAACAAAGACGTTTGGGCACAGAGGTGGAAAAAACAGCATTTCAGGTGGTTGCACACCGGACGAGAAGCGTCACATCACGCCACGTCTTTAAAATTCAAACACATTATTTTCTATGAGTGTACACACACCGGCGGCGCCCAGTTATGTCGTGTTGTACCTGTTGTAAGAATTGTTCTAGACGCGGCGCGACGCTGCGCTTCTCATCCGGTGTGCGACCGCCTTTAGACATGCCAAAAACTTGACGCTACAGCACAGCAGCTCTTCTTCTTCTTTGTTTTTTCTGATGCACTAACTCTGCAGCAGCACTTCTTCTTCGTCGTCGCCTTGTCTGATGCACTCAACCAAGCGGTCTAACCACGACCTCGCCTCTCCCCACACCCCAAACATTCGAATTTCTGTAGGCGGGAATTATTTTAATGATATTCTAATGGACCGCTTTGTGACATCACAAAGCCCGGAAACCAACGCTGTAGTCCAAATGAGCCGTTTGTTGTAGTTCTTGAAAAGGGATTTTTTACAAACGAAATATCTCCCTTTGGAGTGGACTCTGAGATTTGTAACTTTGTAGATCTTTTTTATGCCCAAACATACACACTACACACTGACTAAAATTCAAAAAGTGAAAAAGCATAATAGGACCCCTTTAATATGAATTGATACATGAAATGGAAAAATGTCCTTCAGCGCATAGAAGTGATAGTTTGTTTTTTTTTGTCAAAGGAAACACACATGCAATGACCATGATGGACATTATTTCTATAGTAAAATAAGAACATTAATATTATTATGGTTACAGAACTGTTACCACATATGTATTCCATCAATCCTGGGAACAGAATTCTTTAATTTTCCAAATGTTTTGTATTTTCCCCCTTTTTTAACAACAACTACACAGTATAACATGTACGATTCAATAAAAGTCTGATTGTATGGGCTTAATGTATTTGGTCTATTTACGCAAAAAAAAAAATTTTTTTTTTAATCTGTCTGCATCTTTTAAAATCTAGCTTCAACAATTTTTTTGCAATCTATTGCATGGTGTCTAAGAAAGTAGTTTCTAGTAACTGTTAATAGTTTTCACATCTGCATCGCATCACAAAAAGGGCCAAAAACATCATATTTGATTTATGAATATAGTCTATATTATTGGACTTGTGTGCATCTAGAGTCATATGATTGCTTTGTGTAATAGTTTCACATCTCAATCGAACTGACAATTCTGTTCTTATTTTACAAATAAAGTTTTGTTGTCAATGACCTCAGACTTGATGAGTCTTTTGAACCTGAACATGGCCATGAATGAGATTTCAGGATTATTACTGAATGACAAATTACCAGAAGTTTGGTCTTTTCCTCACATTGAGCTGTCATTTGACTTCAGAAGTCCTCTGAACTACATTTATGGTAGTTCCATAAATAAAATTTAAAAAACAGCATACAGCAGGCATAATTTTATGTTTGGGTGAACAGTTCCTTTAAAACTGTTTTGATATCACATGTCTCTCTTTCCTTATTCAATCACTGCCTGTAGAAACTTGTTTAAATCCAAATGGGTTTCCTGCATGGAATATATCTGATCTCATTTGCGTTACTCATAACCCTGATTTATGAGAACCAGGCATAGAAAATACCCTAGACCTTGTGATCCCTGGCTGATATTTAAAAATTAATTAACCCCCTGACTGCAGCATAGCTGTCTCTTCCTCTTTCCGCCCGTCAATCTCTCTCTTTCCCTCTTCCACCTTCCCAGTCTTGAGGTGTCTGTTTTCTATCTCTTATTGCATGGGGATTAATATCTTAATTATCGCTTGTGACTAAATATTTTCAGTGAGACCGTAGATTATGCATATGGATGTAACAGCCTCTATGTAATATTTTCAGCTGCTGCTGTGTCTTGATTATTCATTCTATCAGTTTGTCAGTTTATTCAAGATACC
Organism: Sinocyclocheilus rhinocerous; assembly: GCF_001515625.1. Classification (NCBI taxonomy): domain Eukaryota; kingdom Metazoa; phylum Chordata; class Actinopteri; order Cypriniformes; family Cyprinidae; genus Sinocyclocheilus; species Sinocyclocheilus rhinocerous. Next base: position 881,815 of record NW_015660521.1, on the reverse strand, counting down.
GATGAGCTGTTCTTATTAGATGCAGCGCTATAGGTTGCATATACATTAAATTGCATATTTAATTGCACTCTCTAATCTGGCATTTAGCAAACATTTTTATCCTAAGAAACTAGAGTTTGTGAAGGGACCGTTTCCCATGAGCAATATTAGCTGACATGCCTCTAAATGTTTCGAAACGACACAATTTTTGTCTTCGCAACTGGACATAGCTTTTAGAAACCTGATTATAAATTAAATATTTTTGGTAGAAGTAAAATATGATTATAATTTCTACACCCTCTACTAGGGCTGGACAATAATTCAATATCAATATGTATCGCGATATAATTGTTTTCAATAACGGTGATATGATTTTTAAACACATTTCCGATATTTTGATATACATTGTTTCCCACATTGATTTATTTGTGGCGTTTGACTTCGATGAATAAACATGAATAAACATGTTTCAAAATCAAACACGTCGCGGGTGTTTTATGAATGTATCTCTGAAGGGAAAGGACTGTCTTGAGAAAAGTTTCGATGGCATTTTCATTTGATCTGATAAAGAAGCGTTCATGAGCGGAGCTGATTTGATTACAGCCATTACTGGGGAAACCGCTAGATCTACCGCTCTCAAAGTGCCTTCTGCTGGCAGACAATCAGTTTGCATTTTCAGTAAGCCCTTCTCCAGCAACATGTTTTTGTTGTTGCTCAATTTTTATTTTATTTTTTTTTTCTGCAGCAACTCAGAGCACTTTTCATACTCTTTATACTGGCTAAAGCACATTTGTTTCAATCTATAAGAATAATCAGCCTACACTACCAGTCAAAAGGTTTTGAACAGTAAGATTTTTTTATTTTAATTTTAATTTTTTTTAAGAATTGTCTTCTGCTCACCAAGCCTGCATTTATTTGATCCAAAGTACAGCAAAAACAGTAAAGTCAGTATGATTTCTTTTTTCTTCTTCTTTTTTTTGGAAAGCTTTGTATCGTGAAAAGCGCTATACAAATAAACTTGAATTGAATTGTTTTCAACATAATAATAAATGATTTATGAGCAGCAAATCAGAATATTAGAATGATTTCTGAAGGATGCTAAAAAATATAGCTTTGAAATCACAGGAATAAATTGCATTTTAAAATATTTTCAAATATAAAACAGTTATTTTATATAGTAAAAATATTTCAAAATGTTACTGTTTTTGCTCTATTTTGGATCAAATAAATTCAGGCTTGGTAAACAGAAGAGAATTCTTTAAAAACATTAAAAATCTTACTGTTCAGAAACTTTTGACTGGTAGTGTACTGTATGTTAGCCTATAGTTTGAAGTTAAAGATATTAATATTAATTAGGTGAGTCTGAGACGATTATTTGACAGTGATTTCGCATTTCTTGTTTGTATGAAGGCTAAATACAAATAAAAGGTAAACATTAATTTATTTGTGCTGTTTTTTTTCTAAATATTATATGGTTTTATATGAGGTGTCATAGACTGACACATA
>NW_015660521.1:863898-879105 GCF_001515625.1 Sinocyclocheilus rhinocerous | reverse complement strand
AAACAGTTATTTTAAATAGTAAAAATGTTTCAAAATGTTACTGTTTTTGCTGTATTTTGGATCAAATAAATGCAGGCTTTGTGAGCAGAAGACACTTCTTTAAAAACATTAAAAATCTTACTGTTCAAAAACTTTTGACTGGTATGTTAGAAGATATTAATAATTAATAAGGTGAGTCTGAGATGTTTATTTGACAGTGATTTCACATTTCTTGTTTGTATGAAGGCTAAATACAAATAAAAGGTGAACATTAATTTATTTGTGCTGTTTTTTTTTTCTAAAATAGTATATGGCTTTATATGAGGTGTCATAGACTTGGCAAATTCATTTTTCATAAGTTTGTATGTACAGACATCTGTTGTGGGCGTTCTTGGCAGTTTTTACGAGACCTTTTTTAATAGTGTTCATATCGATATCGGAATTATATCGTATCGACTGAAATTAAGAAATATATCGTGATATAAATTTTGGCCATATCGTCCAGCCCTACCCTCTACATTCTCCCAGTAGTCTACCTCTCAAAAGCTAGCAGAACTGAGTTGAACAAACTGAGGCGATTTTCCCCTCAAGGCTGTGTAAAGTTATGGTGGGATTTTAGATAAAGGCGCACTCATACAAATAGTCATTTCATAATTTTTCAGTGCAGAGTTACAAGCGGCGAATGATCAAAGAGAGTTGTTTCAACTTGTACTTAATATTCGTTACATGGTTTTGCTGTTCCCTCCTCTGCGAAGCTTCTTTGAATAGATATTGGATTTGATGGGCATGTGCAATTAGTTGCATGGAATAATGCAGGGACGTTTGCTTGCATAAGTACTAGTCCTCTAGGTCTGCTTATAGTATTAAATGCAAAAGCATCAGGAATGATTTGCACTGCAGTTGGAGTGTTGCAGAGATCTGGAAGATGGTGGTGGATGCCCTGTCCTCATTAAAAAAAAAAAAATCTTTAAAAGGTCTTAAAGAATTAAAAGCCTTTTTAAATGTTCCAGGGCACCCTGTGTGAGATAACACTTTACTTGAAGCATTTACATAAAGTATGCATCATAATTAATTCACAGTATAGAATATGTTGTGAATTACTGTATGCATTAATATGTCCCCATTTATGGCTTCACCTTTTAATAGAATAATATATTGAAGCGCATGATCAGTATATTGCTTGCACTAAGCTTATACACACACACACACACACACACACAGCCTTGAGGTAAAGTGTTTCCAAAGGTCTCCTTGGAATGCATTTGTGTGTTTTTGAACTGTCTTATTTAAAACGGAATGTGTAACATCTTGGATTGAATTATAGCATGATAATGTGGTATAGCAATGCAATGGTTTTTCTGTGCTTCCGTGATTGTGTCTGCTTCCAGTGAAAGAGGCTGTCTTGTTTTGTTCCATTTGACGGTGACATTGATTGTGTGTGCTTGTCCCGTGCATCCTCTCACAAGTCAGATTCTGACCCCGCGCTTTAATCTTCAACTGCCCCAATGAGATGACACTCTCAGCTGCCTTACAGCATTCTGGGTAATGCCCATCTTGTCCTCTGAGTCTCTCTCTCTCTTGTACTCATTCTCCGCTGTCCTCCACGTCTTTTGTCCTTTGCCTCAGTGTTTTTTCACTGTCCCTCTTTCTTTGTGAACAAGACTTCATCTTGTAGATGTTGCTTTGAGTTCCTCTAATTGACAGAAATACATAGGAAATACTGGGCAGCATACTTTAAAAAAATCATAATCTTTTTTTCAGTATCTTAATGTTTTTCAGCCTTTTGACAATATTCAGTATATATTTTGATGTTTACTCACAATTAACATGAAGCAGCATTTGCAACCCATTTTACTTCTGAAATATTTCTGAGTAAGACAGGATATTCATCAAGAAAAATTTAGGATGAGACTATTTAATCCACCAGGTAATTAAAGTGTTTCATACCAGAATTGATGCAGGTCACATTTTAATAGAAAATGATGTTGATTATATATATTGGAATAAATGTTTTTGTAAGCCATTATGTATAATTCATTGTAAAGGGTTATTAAAGTGTATAATGCATTATAATTATTCATAATGTGCATTGTAATACATTATATCTTGACGTAAAAATTTATCAAATTTAATTAGTGCTACATTTTTATACTATTATTAATAATTAATTGAACTGAGTTTTTTACATTTCATATTGGCTTTATGATGGAGTTTTTAGCATTATTTTAAGTATTTATATTGAAATTGGTTCATATAAAATACAGTACTTTAATTTAAAAAATACATATAGAACTCTCACTTCTCTGAGTAATCGACATTATATTAATTCATTAGAACTGACCGTTTAAATTGCACATAATTGAATTGAATTTACTAACTCCAGTTCCAGCAATCTTATCACAAATATATCAAACAATTCAGTATGTTGGCCAGTCATAATGAAGAATATTTTGAATTATCCATGAATTACAAAACTACCCAGTTACCAGGGGCCAATATTTAAACCAGTGGTGATTGATGTGGATGTTTTTAATGCACCAAATCTCTCAAGCCACTTGACATTCAAAGGCGCCTGAGCCATCTTGACAGCATCTTCTATCTGTGTGTTGTTTTTTTCTTACCTTGTTATGTAGGCTTTTTATTTATTAGCAAGGGCTTTTTATACAGCTGGAGCCCAGCTTCCCACCGTACACGCTACGCTCGTACAAGATCTGGCCCTTACCAAGTCGGCTCATTAACAACGAAAAGGAGATTCAGTTAATTAAAATAATTCCCCGTTAACACAGCTGCTTTGGTCAGCCAAATTAAACCGGGGAGTGCTGCGCCGTCTGCTTCTCACTCAGAGAACGTCGCTCCGCTGCCTCGGAACATGGCTAATTAGCTCAACAGGAGGAATATTTTAATAGCAATTAATGAGGCACGGGCCTATGCGAGCTCTAATTTAAGAGACCAGTTTGTGTGGGGGTGCATGCCGATGAATTCTGAAGCCTGATGAGATCGCTTTTGTAGGGCTGGACAATAATTCAATATCAATATGTATCGCGATATATCATTCTAATATGCTGATTTGCTGATTATCAATATTTAAAAAGTTGAGTACATTTTTTTTCAGGATTCTTTGATGAATAGAAAGATCCAAAGATCAGCATTTATCTGAAATAAAAAGCTTTTGTAACATTATTCACTATTCCATTCAGTATAATTTTTATTATTTTTTTGGGAAAGAAATTATAGAAATTAATACTTTTATTTAGCAAGGATGCTTAAAATTGATCAAAAGTGATGATAAAGGCATTTATAATGTTACAAAAGATTTCAATTTCAGATAAATAGTGTTCATATCGATATCGGAATTATATCGTATCGACCGAAATTAAAAAATATATCGTGATATAAATTTTGGCCATATCGTCCAGCCCTACGCTTTTGTCACCGCTTGTGTTACGATTGGCCTCGCTCGCTACCAGCGTGTTGCTCGCGGACTATTGATTTTCTTGAGATTTCCCAGCAAGCTGACTGTCCAGAGCAGCGGTGTTGGAGAAGATACTTTGAAGGTGCAGTTTGTCAAGCAATAAGTCACTCATTTATAAAAGTAGTTGGTTAACAAGCAAGTTAGCCTTTTGTTAGTTAGCTAGCATTGACGTTCTCCTAGGCTGAGTTTCTCAAAAGCATTGTAGCCTGTAGAAGCCCAAGTAGCCTGTAGAACCATTGGCACCAATGGAAAGCAATTTCCCAATGTTTACCTGCCCAGATGTTGGTTAAGCATGCAGGAGGATGCCAGGTCCAGAGTTCTGTCACATCCATTAACATCTGTCCTGACTTGAGTGACAGAGTGCTACACCTGGGCATTCTGGGTAGCGGACACCTTTCACATGGTTTCATCACATGAGCAGAAGAGCTATTGACAGGCTTCTGCGATACTGCGACTTCAAAGCCAAAGATATTAAACGCACCATGTTATGTTCAACATAGTAAGACAGGAGGCGAGGGGGAGGAGGTGGGCAGGAGACGAGGAGGAACACATGGAAAACGTGATCGAGTACTATATGCAAGCAACTGTGCTTTCTCCCAGAAGAGCAGATTGTTGACAAGATTGGAACTGTGCTTTGGGTAAACAATTCATAAAAGCCCAATTAGGCTATGATGAGTTCGTTTTACATTTTTGCTCTCCTTTGTAAAGCTACAGAAGATTCTCTGGACACTCATGTTCCGAGTTTCTGAATTCAGGGCTTGAATGCAGTCACCGTGGGACTCAAATTTGACCCATTGGCCATAAAATTTGAATAGATGCAGATATGTTTGTGTAGATGGCCAGTTAAGCAGTCCTATAACTCTTTAAGTCCTTTTTTTTTTTTACCCAAACAATGTAAATACTATATTGTTATAATAACATTCAACACTCGTTATGCAATAGTAAATGTTTATTATTTTACTATTTTGCATTTACAATAGACCTTATGCATCAGAGAAACTAGTGTGCAGCCATCTTTAGAATTTTGTGTTTGAACTTCCATTTTTGCGATACCGGTATCATCATTGTTGAAGAGTAAATGCTAGTGAAGTGAATTTACTTATTGCAGTTCTTATCGAAGCGGATGTCATAACAAATGTCAGTAGAAAGGGAAGAATTTAAAATGAGCGGTTCATTCATAAATTTGTACGACCTTACCTTCACACTGTGGAAATACAAATGGAAGGCAGAAGACAATGAGTGCAGCACTGAAAAGAGGCGGAGCTACATAAGGTCTACTGCATAATGAGATTATTTTTGTTTAAATTTTTTTTATACTTTTATTCTGCAATAAATTGATCAAAGTGACAGTAACAACATTTATATCACAAATGATTTCAATTAAAAAAATTATTAGTATTAGTATTAATAGTATCACAGTTTTTTCAAAAACAATTAAGCAGCACAATTGTTTTTAACAATGAACAATGTTTCTTGAGCACCAAATCAGTGTATTAGAATGATTTCTGAAGGATTATGTGACCCTGAAGACTGAAGTAAATAATTCAGCTTTGCCATCATATAAATAAATTAGAATTTTAAATATACAGTGGTGGCCAAAATTATTACTAGTGTTATTACTAGAACACTAGTATTTTCACCAGCTTAAAAAATGGTTTGAAGTCAGTTATTTCTATATTTTTTCCTGTAGTATGTAGTGGTCGACCGATATGGGCTTTTTGACAGCCGATGCCAATATCTTGGAAAGCAGGGTGGCCGATGGCCGATATAAAGCAGATATTTTATTTATTTTAATTTATATTTAAGAAATCTGAAATCATTTGAAAATGGATTAAAAATAATTGTGTAAAATAAACATACTTATACTTTAGAAGACAAAGCATTTTTCACAAATAAATTAATATTTAAAAAAAAATCTAATTAAAAAGGAAGTAAACATTGTAACCAACAGGGCACTCGGTATTCTGGGAAGTTTATGTGCATTGGGAATCTTTTTTTTTTTTTAAATAAAGCCAAGGTCACACTCATTTTACATACAGCACGCAATGAAAATGACATGAATATGACAGTGGGCAAATGCATAAAGCGCAGCATAATTTGAAATCACTAGTTTAAAGTTTGTCGATCGCGCGTCTCCAGTGAAGCTGAACTCTCCACCTGTCAGCATTCAATTTGCACGTACCGACCGTCACCCAGAGTACACGCGATCATGCAGGAGACAAATGCACACTTCACAAGATCTCAACTAGATTTGATTAAGTCTGCAAGGTTTGTGAAATGAAATGTTCATTAGTCATTCAAAGATTTGTTTAAATGAGATAAATGCGTATTTGCTGAATGCTGACGGCAAATGAGAAAGTATTATAATGTTTGACTTTCTATTACTAATAATATTAAAGCAATCGTTATAATACTTTTTTGTATACATTGCTGAATGCTGACGGCAAATGACATTCCACTTGGTTGTTTGACTTTCTATTACTAATAATATTAAAGCAATCGTTATAATACTTTTTTGTATACATTTTAATTCCTTTGTTTAACAGTTCTGATTATTAGATAGACTTCTATCCATATTAGACAGAACTGAACGACGACAGCGAACAAGAGGGAGAATGTGAGCGGTGTGCGCTCAGACGCAGCCATTCTCAGCGCCGTCAAAATAAAAGTCCCGCCTCGAACACACCGGCCAAACAGAAAAACTTATCGGCCGATGCCGATATTTGAAAAATGCCAAATATCGGCCGATATATCGGTCGACCACTAGTAGTGTGTCAGTAGGAAATATGAGTTTACATTTCCAAACATTAATTTTGCCATTAATTATAATAATCCAGTGAGATTTTTGTTTGCACAAGTAGTCTGACAACAGAGATCTGATCTCACCATCATCCAGTCTGTCTGGAATGACATGAAGAAACAGAACAAACTGAGACAGACTAAATCCAGAAGAACTGTGGCAACGTCTCCAAGATGCTTCAAGAAAGCTACCTGAAAAAACTATGCGCAAGTGCACCTAGGGCAAAAATACAGCAAAAGATAGAAATAACTGACTTAAAACCATTTTTTAGCTGGTGAAAATACTAGTGTTCTAATAATTTTGGCTACCACTGTATTAAAAATTAACAAAATGTAATTTTAAAATAACATGAATTGTTATAAATTGTTCACTTTTTGCGTACATATATATGAAATGTTGATGTGCATTCCAAATAAAGACCAAATAAATGGAATTGAATAATCATGATCAGGAGAATGCGTGTTAATTTTACAGCCCTAGTACCTGAATATGTGTTTTTCTTTCTGTAGTTACAGTACCATGCAGGTCTGGCCTCCAGTCTTCTAAACCAACAGTCACTCAAACGCTCAGCCAATCAGATGGGAACATCTGCCAAAAGAAGACCCAAAGTCCAGCCCAGCACCCTCGCCCTTCCAACACCGTGAGTATGGGGTCATATTTTTAACAGTATCTCATAACCAGAGTCAAAGCTCCCTGTAGGCTCTTTTACCCGTGAAACCAGTTTAGTTGTTGTTAACTTTCTCTAGTAAATGTACTACATATGGACTTGATTCTCATGTACAACATAGATGTAGGATTAAAAAAGCACAACACAAGGCCTACATTCATGAAAACTGAAGACACCAGCATCTGCTTGTCCATAGACCCATCGGCAGCAGGTCAGAGGTGACCATTGATTCTCTTCCTCTCTATTGGTTCATCTGATTACGGTGACAGTAGAATAGCTCATTGTCTCTGTGGTGTCACTGGGGTCTTAGACCATACGCTTTAATAATAAAGCACTGAGAGTGAGATTCGGTGAACAGAGAGGAGAAGAGAGCATGGACTCTGGAGGGAAGATGAAAGACGGATGGTGAATGAACAGAAATTAAGTATGAAGGACTGATAGAAGAGACGAGAGCGGAGCCCAGGTGGTCTGTGTCCCTCTACAAAAGCCCACTGATGGGATACCACTCCTGTTTCTCCTTGCAAATGTGCTCTTTTTAATCTGATTCTGTTTATTTTCTTTCCAAGGTCCTTCAAAGTGATTGTTCATTTATTTCAAGTTGTAGTGTTCTCCTTTGCTCTGATGCCTGTCTGGGTGCTCGTAGCACAATGTACTGTCCGATGCTGAAGGACGAGGAGAAGGAACAGTCCTTTGCAAAATGTAACGTACTATCTATTGTGTCCAAATTTGCTCTTTGTTCCCTATATAGTGTTGTCTAAACACTACATAACATCAAAATTATATTCACTTTATAGTTATGTTTTTGAACCCAGATGCAACCAGTCTACATGCACGAACGCAGTTTTGCCAAGTTTTCCAAGCTCCTGAAGTCATCAAAAATGCAGCAAGGAAATTTATACAAATTGGAAATGAGTGAAAATTGTATTAGTTAACTCAATATATTAGTTAAATCAATGCCAATTGTTTTATCTTTCTTGATTAATCAAATACAATAACTTTATTTTATCTGGGAGGATTGTACACAGAGGAAATGAAAATATGGTGAATGATTCACCAATACTCATTATTCACCTGAAGATGACATATAATCAATAAAATTGACAAACAGTTTTAGAGATTTTGGTCTTTCCAAAACTTTACACTACTGTTCATAAGTTTGAATTCGGTTCGATTTTTCATGTTTTTGAAAATTCTCTTATGCTCAACAAGACTGCATTTATTTGATTAAAAATACAGTAAAAAAAACAAAAAAAAAACAATAATATTGTGAAATATTATTGCAGTTTAAAATTATTTCTAATGTGAATATATTTTAAAATTTTATTTATTCCTGTGACGGCAAAGCTGAATTTTCAGTAGCCAATAATCTAGTTTCCAGTGTCACATGATCCTTCAGACATCATTCTAATATACTAATTATTATTATTGTCAAAGTTGAAATACATTTTTGTGAAAATTGTGATACTTTTTTTTCAGGACTCTTTGGTAAATAGAGAGTTTTTGTAACATTGTAAATGTCTTTATTTACACTGTTGATCAGTTGAATGCATCCTTGCTGAATAAAAATGTTAATTTCTTAAATAATTAAATAAATTACCAAACTCTTGAACAGTAATGTAAATATGAGTTGCACTTGACTGGAAATAGCTGCCCAGGGTCATTACCAAATTGACCTCCAAGTGGACTGAATTGTTTTAAAAAAGGAACTTTGTTTAGTTCACTCTAAGGGCTCTACAGTGCGACCATTTCAGTCGCATTTGCCACTGAAAACTACTGCGTGCGACTATGAACAATTTTTTAGGAGCACCAGTGCGACTGACCCGATCATCATAATATTGCGCTCAGGGGAGCTTCAAAGGTTTCTACGTGTTTTTGCAGCGTTGAGTTATGTATCACAGACATATCTCACAAATCCTTTCATAAGCAAAGTGGACAGGGTGTAAATAAAAGATTCATTGTGCGGAGTGGAGAGCTTCGTTTATTATAAATGTGAGATCCCGATGAGCTAAGATGAGTGACAGCTTTTAATGATTTTTAAAGGAGTTTGTAAATGTGATACTGATTTAATACAATACAATTCAATAAACAAGAAGTTAATATTAAGTGACTTACATTGTCTGACTATAACACTATTGTCTGATTTTGCTCTATTTCGTCGTCGAAAATAGTTTGAAACAAAGTCACAGCTCAGCCGCTGCGCATCTCCATTCAAACACAACGGTTCTACTTGTTCTTATTCTGTCATTTTAATAAAAAATTTTTTAGAAGCTTATAAAATATAATTTTTTAAAGAATTTGACAAAAGATGACATACTTTTAATAAAGTTAGAAAAATGCCATTACAAAGGTAAAAACAAAATTCCACTGTAAATCACTTTAAGGAGTCAAATATCACCTCGTAATGGGAAGGCTAATTTTTAATAACATTTTGGATTATTGATTAGAAGGTGCTCCTAAAATTTTGAACGTGCTCCTAAATTTTTTAAGTTAGGAGCACAAGTGCTGCTAAAAACAAAAGTAAGCGTAGAGCCCTGTAACTTATCCTAGCTAAGTCCGCCATGTGGAGTTCACTATTAAGAGAATAGGAACTGAGTAAATGAGAGAGTGATTTGTTCAGAATGAAGTGGTTGAAAAGGCCTCAAAAGCAAGTGGAAATGATGGTTTTTCAAAATACCACCTATATAGTATATACCCATTAACCTGCAGTTTCAATCCACCTTTTTCTTGCCGTAAAAATGGGCAAGATGGGCATTTGTAAATTTTATGGTTCTAGCTTCCGATCTCATCCGTGTCCAGCTATTTTTAGCTGTACAAAACAGTTCGTTGTGCTGCTTGATATTGAAAATTGGTGTCTCACCATATTATTTTAATTTATTATCTTAATTATGATCACACTGGTTTGTGGTGCAAACCGTTTTACCGTTTACTGCACGTTGTTATTCTTCTCGTTATTTACCTATAGCGGCTAATGAACCGGAAGTCTCGCCCATAGGCTTACTTCCGTACTGAAGAAAAAGGTGGATATAATGTCTGTGCATGAAAAGGCTTCTCCAAATGTCAGAACTGCTAGTGTTGATGCCATTTTTCCTGTTTTTTTTTTTTTGTTGCACCAGGTTGCTCAGGTCACAAGCAGCTTCTCGAAAGACTGAATTCGATGGATTCTTTTTTTATCCATCCACACAAAAAACATTAACAGTACACTAAAGGGAGGTGCTCATGACAAATCTGCTTTTAGGTGACTGAAAGTGGCCTGAAGCTGACTGGCCCCTCAGTCTACAATGCACTGTGTATCTTTAATAGCACCATGCTGTTTTTCGGATGGTGAACGGAGACAGCGGCTCTTCTGTCGAAACGTCATTGTCCGGATGAATTTGCCGTTTCTAAAAGGAGCGGCGTATGAATTATGCAGCACAAACTTCATGCGCGTTTGCTTTTATGTTACTTTTTAATGTGCCAGCGTTCTGATCGCATTCCCGTCCAACATTGCTGCTTGCTTAAATGAGTGGACCGACAGTAGAAAGTAAGGCTGTCCCAAAACCTAAAAGTTTCTAAATGCATTTTAATAGATGTTTACTGTGTAAATTAATTATAATATGATAAATTATTACAGTTGTAACTGGCCTAGATTGGGTGTGCTAACTAGTTTGCAAGCAAAGTGATGGCCAGTTGTAGTGATTGAACATTTATAAATAATGACAAAAAGAAAATGGCCTAAAGAACCTTCAAAATAATCAAATCAACAAATCAGAGGCTCTATTGATTCATTTATTCTATCAGTCTGTTATAATCATTCATACTGCCATTAATGAACCAGCAGGAGTTGCTACAAAAAGATTTGTTTTAAAATCACAGCATATTAAACTATCCTGATAATTAAGGCCAAGAGGAGAGTCTGAATGATAGCTGGTCCCATCCTGTGCATTCATCGCAATATTAATCCTGTAAACAGAATTACACCGCATTTACTCATATAATCTCACTCAAAGGGATCGTGTCTGCGCTTGAACACTTTCCCACCAGTCAGGGCTTTCTGTTGCTTTTGAATCCTCAGGATATGAGACTGCTGACCTCCTAGGATCAATGCAGAGTGCTGTTGTCATTTTAGTGCCTCCTGCTCCTATCGGCCAGACAGGCAAAGCCACAGTTACTGATCCGAGACTAATTCACCAATCCACCCTCATGAGACCTGCAGATTTACTTTACATGTTACTATAATTAACAGCAGTTACAACCTCTGTCTGTCATACTCTGTCTCCATCCCTCCGATTTGCACATAGCATAGATTTCTAGTTTATCATAAATCAGTTAATTTTAGAACAGCTAAGTCTGGATTACATCTGTTTAAAATTTACATTTGTGAATGCTTTGTTGTAAAAGTGTTTAAAACTGTGCCAGTCTGAGGAGATGGGCTTCCCCAGGAGAGCCTCCCAAAGGCTTTTCCTAAGGTTTCTTCCTCATCTTCATCTCGGGGAGTTTTGCCTTTGGCTTGTCCATTGGGTTGTTTGTAAGGTGCCATTCTTTGCAAAGATGCTTTTGAATTCTAATTAAGATTGTAAAGAAGAGGTGGCATTATTAATTTGACTTATTTTATTCATTTTAGTCTTACATATACTTAAGTAAACATAAAGTAACATTCTGAATTGTGTGCTGTTCAGAACTGATTTAAGAATGACTTCAAATTTCTTTCTAGTTCCTGAGTTTTAATTGAGTTTGAATGCAAGGAAATAGAATTGCAAACTTTGAATGTGTTTGAAAGCTTTGGAAAAAAGTTTAAAAAGCATTGAAGTTTGAGGGTTTATAGGATAGATGGATGGAAGGATAGATAGATGGATAGGTAGAATTCTTTTTTTTTTTTTTTTCAGATTTTCAGTTTTGAATGATGGATGGATTGATAAATGGATCAAATTCATGTATTTGTATTTTTTCAGATTTTTTAAATGTTTGAGCACTAAATTGATAGATGAATCAAATTGATATATTATTTTTTTCTGGTATTTTTGTGTTTGGATGGATGATGATATAGAATTCATACATACAATTTTTTTTTCTGATATTTTTATATTTGATTCATGGATGGAATCTCAACAAATTAGAATATGGTGACATGCCAATCAGCTAATCAACTCGAAACACCTGCAAAGGTTTCCTGAGCCTTCAAAATGGTCTCTCAGTTTGGTTCACTAGGCTACACAATCATGGGGAAGACTGCTGATCTGACAGTTCATCATTGACAATCATTGACACCCTTCACAAGGAGGGTAAGCCACAAACATTAATTGCCAAAGAAGCTGGCTGTTCACAGAGTACTGTATCCAAGCATGTTAACAGAAAGTGGAAGGAAAAAGTGTGGAAGAAAAAAATGCACAACCAACCGAGAGAACCGCAGCCTTATGAGGATTGTCAAGCAAAATCAATTCAAGAATGAGTGAACTTCACAAGGAATGGGCTGAGGCTGGGGTCAAGGCATCAAGAGCCACCACACACAGACGTGTCAAGGAATTTGGCTACAGTTGTCATATTCCTCTTGTTAAGCCACTCCTGAACCACAGACAACATCAGAGGCGTCTTACCTGGGCTAAGGAGAAGAAAAACTGGACTGTTGCCCAGTGGTCCAAAGTCCTCTTTTCAGATGAGAGCAAGTTTTGTATTTAATTTGGAAACCAAGGTCCTAGAGTCTGGAGGAAAGGTGGAGAAGCTCATAGCCCAAGTTGCTTGAAGACCAGTGTTAAGTTTCCACAGTCTGTGATGATTTGGGGTGCAATGTCATCTGCTGGTGTTGGTCCATTGTGTTTTTTGAAAACCAACATCACTGCACCCGTTTACCAAGAAATTTTGGAGCGCTTTTTCAGACTGTTTAAGCTACCCTACAGTAACCTTTGGCCCTCTAGCAGCTGCAGCCTGAAGCTGTAAATTACTCGCAGCATTGTTGTAGTGATTACAGTAGAGCCCGACCGATATGGGTTTTTTGGGGGCCGATGCCGATACCGATATTAGGGAGTAAAAAAGACCGATATCGATATAACGGCCGATATGTGTAGGTTATATTATAGTACAGTATAGTCAAAAGTTTGGACACACTTCCCATTCGTGTGTCCAAACTTTTGACTGGTACTGTATATAGAATACAGTATATAGCCTACATAAACAGAATATATATACATAAACACATTTTTTGCAATGATAACTCAAATGTGATGATCAAACACTTATGATGTGACAAACATAGTGGAGGCAGGGTATTTAACAATTTAACTAACTTTATTAATCAAAATGAGTCTGACATCAGTGCACTTAACAGTAAACTTCACTTTACATATTATAAATAACCTAAATAACACAAATAGAACAAAATATATATAATTTGAATTAAGAAATTAAACAAGGTAACTGTGTAGGGCAAGCAAGCTACTGCCAAACCAACAGGGGCAGGTTTATGCAGGAAGCACAGCTTTTCTAAATGTAAACATCTAAAATGAATAAATAATAATAATTAATTATATATTTTTTCACAAACTGTGTTGTGTATTTTCTGGTAATCCAATGAACATGCAGAACATTCGCATTTAAATCGTCTTTTTGCAGTTTAATATTCACAGACACAGTATATATATATACATGTATGTACTAGGGTTGGGAACCGATAACCGGTTCTTATTCAGAACCGGTTCTGTTTTTTGAAAAGAACCGGAACCGCGAGCAATTTCTAAGTTTCGGTTCCGAAAACAGTTCTGGTGTGACATGTGACCAAGCGCTGTGAGCAGCCTTGCGCCGGCTTTTCCTGTAAAGGATGTCACAAACCAAATAACAGAAACGCCGGCCTGCCTCTTTAATTACTGAGCACATTGTTTCCCATGACGTGCACTCCACAGACGCGCCGCGTCTTTAACTGCCAAAAACATCATTTTCCACGACTGTACGCGCACTCGTGTCTTTGATAATTGTGCACGTTGTTTTGACTGACTGTACATGTACCGGCAGCACGCAGCTCCTGCCGCCACTAAATAACATTATATTTGTCCCATATTGTCATTAATATACTTACTGACTTCAACTTGGATACAAAATACAATAGAATTCTATTGTATTTTGTCGCGCCGCACGATGTGATGTGACCGATGTATAAGCATGAGTTCTGGGCCGCGGCACGGCCGGTAAACACCAGCATTGAGTGGCTGCGATCAGCTCCGGTGGCTGTAACACAGGCTTTAATGCGCCACAGACTCGTGGCGTGATGCGCAGATCAGCTCTAGTCTCTAACGTCACTGAATCTGCTGGCAAACAATGGAGCGCGCTCTGCTGGACAAACTAAGTAATTACACCATTCAGAAGCATTTAATCTGCGTTATATGTTCTGTAAAAAAAAAAATTCATATCGGCGGCACATTTGCAGATACCGATATATCGGCGGCAGGCTCATATCGGCCGATAATATCGGCCGGGCTCTAATATGGGCTCTAATATGAATATATACGTATACAGTGCCCTCCATAAGTATTGGAACACTAAAGACAAAATTGCTCTGCTTGCTGTGGAGTCAAGACATTTGCAAATATGATTAAAAGATGAATATGAGACAAAACTACAGAATGTCACATTTTAGTATTAGCTGTTTCAGCACATAAATGTTTTACCAAATAAAAAGGACAGCACTTTTAGAGTTCATCCCACTATTTGATGAGAGCATAAGTATTGGGACCGTTGAACTTAAGGCAGATGTAAAAGATTAAAAGCTATTATTTAGTTGCAGATCCCTTGCATGCAATCAGAGCAGTGAGTCTGCGACTCATAGACATCACCAGACTCTTAGTCTCATCCTTTGAAATGCTTTTTCAAGCCTGTAATGCAGCCAATTCCAACTGTTGCTTGTTTTGGGGAGTTTCTGCCTTTAGTCTCCTCTTCAACTGGTTAAATTCATGTTCAATATGATTTAAATCTGGAGATTGACTTGGGCAATCTAAGACTTTACATTTTTTGCTCTGATTAACTCCTTGACTGAACTGGCAGTGTGTTTTGGGTCATTGTCCTGATGCAATGTGAAGCGCTTTCTGATGCGTCTGGTGGCATTTTCTTGAATATTGGTAGCCAAGATGGTTTTGAACCCTTCCAAATTCATTCTGCTACTGTCATCATACATTAAGTCATCATTAAAATTGAGAGGGTCTGTTCCAGAGACAGCCATGCATGCCCATGCCATGACACCACCTCCACATTTCTTTACAGATGAGGCTGTATGCTTAGGATCATTTGCAGTTCCCTTTTTTCTCCACACTTTTGCTTTCCCATCACTTA
>NW_015660521.1:862463-863711 GCF_001515625.1 Sinocyclocheilus rhinocerous | reverse complement strand
GGTAGCCAAGATGGTTTTGTACCCTTCCAAATTCATTCTGCTGCTGCCATTATACATTAAGTCATTATTAAAATTGAGAGGGCCTGTTCCAGATACAGCCTTGCATGCCAGTGCCATGACACCCCCTCCACCATGCTTTACAGATGAGGTTGTATGCTTGGGATCATTTGCAGTTCCCTTTTTCTCCACACTTTTGCTTTCCCATCACTTAGATAAAGGTTAATCTTTGTCTCATCTGCCCATAAAACTCTGTTCCAAAACTCTACTGGCTTTTGCCAACTCTAATCTTGCCTTTCTGTTTTTGGTGCTGGTCAGAGGTTTGCATCTTGCTGTGTAGCCTCTGTAATTCTGTGTGAAAGACTCCTGCAGACAGTAGATCGTAAGAGCATCACCCCAGCTTTCTGGAGGTTGTTGGTGATTTTACAGACATGTATTTTAGGGTTCATTTTCACAGCTTTTGTGATTTGTCTGTCATCAACTACTGTTGTTTTTCTCAGCTGATCAGGTCTTTATTGGCTGTTGATGTCTCCGGTGGTCTCCAAACTCTTGATTTCTCCATGCCCATTGTTTTCGCTATAGCTCTAATTGACTTCCTCTTTTCTTTTAGCATCCAAATTGCTTGCTTTTCTCTCAAAGTCAGCTCCCTTGTCTTCATCCTGGTTTGTGTGTGTCATCATCCCATCACCTTATCCCATCTGCCAAACATGGTGGTGGTAGTATCATGGTTTGGGCCTGTTTTGCTGCATCTGGTCCAGGACAGCTTGCCATCATTGATGGAACAATGAATTCTGAATTATACCAGCAAATTCTGAAGAAAAATGTCAGGACATCTGTCCGAGAACTGAATCTCAAGAGAAAGTGGGTCATGCAGCAAGACAACGACCCCAAGCACACAAGTCGTTCTAACAAAGAATGGTTAAAGAAGAACAAAGTTAATGTTGTGGAATGACTAAGTCAAATTCCGGACCTTAATCCAAATGAAATTTTGTGGAAGGACCTGATGAAGCAAGCAGTTCATAGGAGGAAACCCACCAACATCACAGAGTTGAAGTGGTTCTGTACTGAGGAATGGGCTAAAATTCCTACAAGCCGTTGTGCAGGACTGATCAGCAGTTACAAGAAACGTTACTTGCAGTTATTGCTGCAAAAGGGGGTCACACCAGATACTGAAAGCAAAGATTCACATACTTTGCCACTCACAAATATTTAACACCGAATCATTTTTCTCAATAAATAAATGACAAAGTA
>NW_015660521.1:841889-861682 GCF_001515625.1 Sinocyclocheilus rhinocerous | reverse complement strand
GTTCATAGGAGGAAACCCACCAACATCACAGAGTTGAAGTGGTTCTGTACTGAGGAATGGGCTAAAATTCGTGCAAGCCGTAGTGCAGGACTGATCAACAGTTACAAGAAAAGTTACTTGCGGTTATTGCTGCAAAAGGGGGTCACACCAGATTCACATACTTTTGCCACTCACAAATATTTAATTATTTATATATATATATATATATATATATATTCATTCATATATTTTTTCTGTTATTTTTATTGTTTGATGCATGGATGGATGGATGGATAGCACTGACTAACTAACATTCAGAAAGCCACCTATTGAAATTATATTTATATATTTAATCATATTTAATTAACTTTTCACATTCAAATTTCAATTTAACTGGATTGATCAATTAAATAAAGGAGACATGGTGAAAGTGGCAACATCCACTCAAACTAAAGTAGTGCATTTTTTTTAACTCACTAGTTTGTGATATTGTTATAAACTATTATTATTTGAACTCGTAACATTTCATAGGGTTTTTTTTTCTTTATTTTAGCATCATGAAGTGCATCCAGACTGTTTCATGTTCAATCTCCAGACTGAAGGGAGCGCTGGTCAAGAAGTGTCTCTTTCCTGTGCTGCATTGCAGCAAAGCTTGGAGAGCAGAGTGTTATGAAAATTTTAGTCATAGCTGATCCCTGATTAAAGGAAAGAGAGGAAGACGGCACTCGTTTATCAGTATTCATCTCACCCTCACATGCAGTCACAAGAAAGGGCTATTTGATCACTTTGTATCATCCATCACACTGAGAGAGCAATGTTACGCCATTACATCAAGATGAACAAAGTACACGCATCTCCTTTTTTGTGCTCCCCTGACACTGACTTCCTGCCATCCTCAGGGGTGTCTAAAGATGCCCTTTCTTGTGGCCACATCAGTTTTTAAGCAGTTGGCAATGCTTGGCATGTAATCCACTGAAAATGTTTCATCATCTGGATGATAATCTGTTGCATTAACATTCAAATCACACTACACTAGATCCTTAAACTGTGCTGCAGAACCTACATGTCCATGGAGCATTCGTTAACTTTGCATTTAGATTATAAGGTTGGTAGAAAAAAGAAAACCAACATTTGCGTCTTCCTACTGAATCTCATGGTGTAATCATTCATACCCTCAAATAGCTCTCGCTAGTATTTTCAGATCAAAAAAAGCCCAACACTAGAGGATTTTTGTACAGTAAATGTTTTTTCAGTGTAAAATTGGAAACATTAAAGGGATAGTTCACCCCCAAATTCTGTCATCATTTATGCATTGGCATTTAACTTTTTTTATTTTTTATTGTTTATTTTTTACCCCGAAATTTGTCCTCCACCACAGAATACAGAATATATGTTTTGCCAGTGACTGATTTATTTGCATTTATTGATTTAGTAATTTATCATTTTCCTGTGGCTCGACAGAGATTTTAGATGCATGACATTTACAGTTCAGGTGATTGGTTAAAAAAGTTCTGTGGTCCAAGATGAGCAAAGATAGCAGATCACTATTTTTCCTGAAGGCTGGCTTGACTGTCATTTGAATACTTTTAATTGAGTTGCTAGTAGCTTCCTCAACAGCGCCTGAGACATTACACCTGGTCAAGTAAGTAAACTGTCCTCTGAATGGTGAGTTTCTACTGAATATTTTATTCTGAAATGAAGCCATCACTGGCAAAATGGCCCATGGTGCCTTGCTGATTGACAGTGTTACAGCACACTCAAGGTCAGAGGATACAGCCACATCCTCTTCCATTGGATTTCTTGACCTTTCTTGGTCTCATCCTGTACAGTGCAGTGGTATAACAGAGCAGATGGGTAGTAGACAATTAAAAACCTGTTCAGAGAGGCGGCCTGGGGCAGGGCTAGAGGGAGGGACTTTAACAAGGACCTTTAAACACTGTGGTTTCAAGGCAGCCAAGCACCAAATGGGAGTAAATATTGGCTTTGGTGAGTAAATAAATTGCCAGTTTGGCAGGAACTATGAGGAACTGCAACATTGCATAGTTTAGGTTGAATTTTTAGGTCGATATTTTACTGTTAGAATTTTATCTAGAATACCACATGATTTGTTTTCTATGTGGTCTCTTATGTGAAATATTTGTCACATTAAGCCACCAAAATGAAATATGTGGAACAAAAATCACAATACGTTTTGATGTTTGTTTTTTGACAGTTGTTTCACTGTGACACAGAGACTGTGCTGTTTGTCACAAATATGGCAGTTTTGCAAAGAAAATGGCTTAATTATTCTGTTATCATACAAAAATATGTATATATTTTTTTTATAAAAAGAAATTAAAATATAATTTTCTGGCTGGTAATAAATATTTCTGACTAATATATTTAGTCATTTTTCACCATAGGGAGATGTAATTTTGGATCCTGCAGACAGTGCTTTTGACTGATTTTACACATTCTTGACCATATCCTGGACCACAAAGTCTATGCAGGCAGGTATTGACTTTACAGAGTGAAGACACTGATTCAATGAGTGTACAGTTGTTGATGTGCAAGTAATGTTCGATATGTTAATCTAAGCCTCGCTATGCCTAAAATCCATTATGAGACTCATGCTCTGCTTGGCTTGAGAAAACAATCAGAGCCACAGAAGAAGAAGAAAAACCTTTTCTGTGAGTCCAGCAATGATGAGTTAGTTTGCATGGAGATTAGGTGGGTTTCACTCCAGAGATTATGAGTTGTGAAGCATGGATATATTAAAACATGTCTTGTCTTGTAACATGCCGACACCCCTCTGTGGTGCCAATGGAGATGTAATTGCTAACCCTATTTGGTTACATCCCAGACATTCTATTGCCAATAAACCACCTATGCCAGGAATAAAATAATTACTTGGCTGCAGTGTCTGTGATTGGCTGGAGGAGCAGGTTTTGGTTCATGTGAAGTTAGCATGCAATATCGCATACTTTCCTTATGACATCCTGTTTGACAAGTGAATTTAAATCATTTAATTTAAAGCTTGTTTTAATGAGTTTTGTGATTTTTGCATGTCAATTGTCTTCAGCTAGCTGCTCAAGTAATAATTGTGCAAGTACTTTTTAGTCACTTCTACTATTGTTCATACTGGGGGTGTATTTACCCAACACCGTTTTCAACTAAAAACTGAATACTTTTTATGCAGTTTTATATTTTTTATGTATTGGATGTTCTTTTACACCACAACAGCATTTTGGGGCCTGAAAATGCAAACTTTTGAAGACGGGTTTCAAAGTGCACATTTTTGAAAACGACACCATTACCGTCTCTGTAAACTAGAAAATTTGCGAAAAAGATGACGATATGCGCATTAGTATTAAGTGTTTGCATAGCGTCTACTAGCCTGGCCTGGAGACACCATTTTAAGTCGTATTCACAGACTTATATGAATGGGTATCGTTTTGACAACATTGTTGTCTGTATGTGAAAAATGGAAAACAAAGTTTTCAGTTTTTAGTACATTATATATAAACTATCCCTTAAATACCCTTAAATTGATAGTTCACCCAAAAATGAAATTATTCCTCATGTCGTTCCAAACCAATAAGACTTTAGTTAATCTTCGATACACATTTTAAGATGTTTTTAATGTAACCTGTGTTTTCTGCACCTCCACTGAAGGTTAAGGTAACCAAAACTTAGAAAATAATAAATCCATATGAATAAAGTGGTTTAATCCAAGCCTTGTGAAGAGATTTGATCAATTTATATGATGAACAGATTTAATTTGGGCTTTTATTCACGTACATTAAACACAGAAGCTTGTGTGCACCACGATGCACAAAAGGCAATGAGGTATGTTCTAAACATGACGTGTTGAGCATTGTTTAGATGTGAATTAAAACCCAAATGACTTCTATTCATCATACAAAGTAGTTGCATTTTTTCACAAGACATGGATTAAACCACTTTATTTTACGATGCCTTTATAACTGTTTTGGATCTTTCAAGTTTTGGTTACCTGGACTTTCAGTGGAGCAACATAAACCTCCTAGGTTTCATTATAAATATCTTCATTTGTGTTTCGAAGATAAAGTCAAGTGAGGGAACAACATGAGGGAGAGTAAATGATGACTGAAGTTTAATTTTTGGGTGAAATGTCCATTTAAGGTTAGGGATTTGAACCCCTTTCTTAAGTATTATGTTCAATGCATAACTTTTCCCACAGCATGTGCGTCAGACAAGGATGATACCTCAAGTCATTGGAATTGTTGTGAGGTGTGTTAATGGGTTTAAAAGCGATCACGCCTCTTATTTTCACCTGGTAGACTAAAAAATGATCCAAAAAGTCCTATTAAGTTACATTGAAAGACCACAGCCAGCCATATCTAGAAACCAGAATATCTTACAGACGGAATTGGGCTAGTGGGAAACCACCTAGCAACCATCCAGAACACCCTAGCAACTGCATAGAAATGCCGGAGCACTGTACCGGCAAGTTTTGCATGCACAAGCACTGCTCACGTTTTCTCCCGAAAAGTTAAAATCTAGTTTATTCTTGGTCTAATGATTCCCAAACTCCTTATACAGTATAAAGATTTTACTAAGCATATGTCGAATCAGTGATAAACTCTAGCGATGTTCTCGCCTATTTAATATGCTGTTATTTAATTTAAGTTAGTAAATGAGCAACCTTAGTGCAGGCACAAGGGAAATTGCGAACAAACAGAGAGGTATGTTGAACAATTTCTCTTTGCTTTTGGTCTCCCCTTCTGGGAAAGAAAATGCTGTTGCAGGAAAATCAGGGAGAACTTTCAACGTGATGAGGCAACTTAATCTTTGTCGATTCCTCCAGCTGCATTGCACTTTCAGACGTGTGTGTACGCAAGCACATGCGTGTCCCCATTTGCACCTGTCCATGGGTTACCTGGGTTCTCCACAACCAGCGTTAAGAAATATTATCTCCATAGTTGGTCCAATAACTTTCAAATGACTTTTAAGCAAATCCCTCCACCAGCTGCCCACCATCGGTTCTTTAATGAATTATTTTCCTTGTCTGTGTGCAGGGCCAGTCCCTCAAGTCTATTGATAGCTGATGGCAATGGAGATTTTCATTAAACCCTTATTAGCATTGACCCCACAATACATGATGGGCGACTCTTCTTGGGTACTGTTCTGCTGACTCCAGGGATGGCTGAAGGCTTTTGGCACTCTCAGTCCAATTTATTGATGTCTAACGAGGCTGTTGAGCAATGCTGGCAGGGTTTTAAGTATTCGTTTTCTTCTGAAGCACTGAAGGTTATGTCAGATGTGGAACAGTGGAGCCTCTTGTTGATGGTGGATGCAAATCGATGCCTTAATGCATTCAGTGTAGAGCTTATACAGTATTTGTTGTTGCCTCTGATGTTTATTTCACTTTTTTTGGCATTTTGATTATTTACAGCTGTACTGAAAACAAGGAGGTGTGATTTGTCTACATCAGTGTTCTTAAATTATATATATATAATTTATATAAAGTATATGTGTGTTGTATCAGAAGAAACAATTAGTTTGTTCAATACTAAGCCCTTAATGCAAAAAGCCATTGATTTGGTGTTGACAGTGACTGTGACCCAAGGACATTTTGACTTACACTTGAAGTGAAAAACAAAAATACTTAAAATATATATTTTTTTTTTCTTGTTCCAGGTATGTTGATGATGTCATATCCAGAATTGGACGAATGTTTCCAGATATGTCAATTGAGCTTTTCCGGCCAAACGGGACTTCCGCAGTTCTCTTGGTGAGATGCTTCAAGAGGTTTTTCTTTATATTCTGATGATTTGTGTCTTGTGATCTCCGTCAAATGACTTTGATGATTGGTGATTAAAATTATTTTAATGTTTGTTTTAGATACATTTATGGGAGCACAATTTGATTGGCTTGTTATTAGCTCAGTAAGACAGAATAAAAAAAATAGGCAAATTTTTGTAGAAGAGTAAGACATGATAACCTGTGAAATAAGCACTTTTGTAGTTCTAAATGAAATTGATCTTATTCATTTTCTAGTAGTAGAGAGAAATCAAATTTAACAAAACAATATTTGCTTGTAGTAATGACAACTTTACACAAGTATTTGTTGGTAAGCTGCATAAAATGCTACACGTTTCCATTTTCAGTGGCATTAATGGAGCAGGACAGCAAGAAAGTGCAGCCATGTAGAAGCTTTTTCTGACTAATGGTGTCTAAGAGTTAATGGTGAAGGAGAGCTGGATGCCCTTGTGCTCGGGGAGCAATCTCTCTGTTGACTGCTCTGTCAGTCTCCTTGTGAGTTGTCCCTGAGAACATCCCAGAGGGGCTGGGATTGTTGACTCTTTGAGGAGTTCGCTCCACACTTTCAAAGTTTGGGAGGGTGCGTGACCATCTACTCCATATGAACTCATTCATACCTGAATGATTTACAGCAATCCTTTTAGCTGCATTAGGAAAAATGGTTGTGATCGCTGCATTTTCACACCAACAACAACTGGATGATTTTATTGTTTGTGTATGCTGATTATTAGTTGCATGTGGTGTTAAGGTAATTATGACTTTTGTGAGGCTGTGTGATGGTGCTAAAATTGCATTTTGGGAATTAACAAATATTCCTGTGTTCCAGTCAGTATAATTTTTATTCCCTGTCTTCCCCATTCATTTACATGTGGTGGTGGTGTGTCAAATATGGAAGGTTGCTTGTTAGATTCCTTTTTCAGGATTGGCTGTCTTGTGGTCCCAGAGACCCTATGGCTGTTTGTGTTAAAAAATATATATATAATTATAATCTTGAAATTTAAATATAATTCTGTATACCGGATTATTGAAAAAGCACATGTAAGATCTCATGGCAGACGTTTAAAGCATGCCAAGTTAAATTTTGTTTATTGTCAGTCATTACAATCTTCGAAGCAGTCATTAAGTATTAACCTGATACTTAAATATTAAATATGTTTTTCGAGCTTTTAAAGGAGCCTTTGGATCTCTCAGACCCCAAACAAAACATTGGGTTAATGTTTAAAGTCAAAAAATAATGTAGTCATAATAATAATAAATAATGCAACAAAAAATATATATATATATATTTAATGGTATGAGTTTTGGTTGCACCTCCTCTTTATTTGATTATTACATTTTTCAATGTAAATGTCATTTTAGAAACCAGAATATATTGGCTATTAATATTGTTAATAAATATTAAAGTAGTACAAAAACACATTATAGTTGTTATTGTAGGTACAAAAATATTTGTCTTATATGGCGTGGCAGTAATCACATATTTATCCAAATTTGTCCAGTCTAACTGGGCCACACAGATCATTTCCATTTGCTTCTGTCATCATTTACGTGTTGTTTACACCTTTTTCTTCCTCTTTAGTCATGTCTCATCTCAACTAGGGAACAACATGAGCCAGACTAGACTTGGTGCCTCCTCAGAGAGAGAGAGAGAAAAAAAAAGAAAAATAGTTGTATGACACCCCTGATTGCAACATTAAGTTGTCACAATGGGTCATTTGGATATTTTTGTCAATGGTTCACTGTATCAGTGTATCACCGGTATTTTTCTTGTCTCCTGGTAATGTTTTCCCCTCTACCTAGATGATGTTTTGCAGCCTTTTTGGGCTGAATTATCACATTCTGAGATGATGTCAGTTGTCAGTTGGGTCATTCACACCACACACCATCCCCCTTACCTTTGAGACTTCCTCTGACACTTCTCTGCTGCCGTCATGTCTTTTGGCAACGCTGACTGAGAGGAAAGAGAGACTGAGGGATCTTGGCAGCGGTGCCAGGAAGACTACAAATGCCCCTTCCACAGCAGTGGGAGTTCAGTGGTTCACACCCACAGGGCATGCACTTCCAGATGGCCCAGTTGGCAGGCCGGAGTGATCTGTCACCGTGGGGGCTAAATCGCTGCCAGGCCCTTCGTCGGACACGCTTTTGTACGGTGCTCAACAAAGCGTTCAGAAAAAACACTTTGACAGTTTGATGGTCCGTTTGTGCATGTGTAAATAAAGATTATCCTTTTTGAGTTTGAGAGGGTTTACCTAATTAAACATTTTTGTTATTTAATTGCTTTCTGTCTCTTAAAGGGGTCATATGATGCGATTTCAAGTTTTCCTTTCTCTTTGGAGTGTTACAAGCTGATTGTGCATAGATAAGATCCCTGAAGTTGCAAAGACGTGTGTGTGTGTGCGCGAGCGAGAGAGAGCGGTGTGTGCGTGTGTGCGTGCGCGAGAGAGAGAGAGAGTGAGTGAGTGGTGTGCGTGCGTGCGTGTGTGTGTGTGCGTGCGCGCGTGCGTGCGCGAGAGAGAGAGAGAGAGCGCGAGAGCGAGAGCGCGGTGTGTGTGTGTGCGCGCGAGAGTTGTAGAAAACGAAGTGTTTGAGAGAGGCGGGGCATAGAGGACTTACAATAATGTACAGTATTTGAAAAATTATGTGTTTTTTGAACATTAAAGCATGTCAACATATTCTGTTACACCAAATACACAAAATAATGATCTTTAAAAAAGCATCATATGACCCCTTTAAGAACAGTGGGTCTCATCTGATTTTATTTTTTTGAACATCAAATCCAAAGGTCTTTTATTTTTATTTTTATTTTTTTTACAATTACTTTCCTTTCCATTGAGCATCAGATAAAAATAATATTTTTATTTATTTTTATTTTATTTTTTTTGTGAGAACAGTGGTTCTCATGTGATTTTATTTTATTTTGTTTTATTTACTGTTTCCATTTTTCATTGAACATCACATCCAAAAGCCTTTTATTTATTTATTTTTTGTTCAAATATTATTTTATTTTATTTTACATTCCTTTGCATTGAACTTCAGTTAAACAATTATTTTATTTTTTATTTATTTTATTAGTTTATTTTATTTTCTTATTTTACTTTGCTTTGAACATCAGATCCAAAAGTATTTTATTTATTGTTATTATTATTATTATTATATTTTATTGCTATTATTTAATTTTTTTACTTTGTTTTTGGCCATCAGATCCAAAAGTTTTTTTTTCAGTTATTGTTTTTATTTTATTTTTGATTATTTAATAAATTTTTCAATATTTAAATTTTTTATTTTTTTATTATTATGAATATTACATTTTTTTTTTACTTTCCATTGCATTGAACATCAGAGTTTTTGTTTTATTTATTTTTATTTATTTTTTTATGTTATTATATTTTATTTTATTTTATTTTATTTTAAACTCACGAGTTAAGAACCACTGTATTAGAGGTTAACTTATTGTTAGTTTGTGTTCCTGTCCCTTTCCTGTAAATGTACAAATAGCAGTGAATGGAAGGGAGGGTTAGAAAACATCACAGTGGGGTACACATCTGCCATTTATAACAAGAAGCAATCAAGCTTTCTCCACAGCAGTGCTGCATCTCTTTAAAATCAGTTTGTAAACAGGCCCGGTTGTGCAGAGTGCAATGGCATTAATTGGGGCACGGGACGGCTCTCTACGGGCAGATTCCGCCTAATAGCCTTGCCCGACCATAATTAGGAGATGTTAATTGGCATGGAAAATGCATCTTTCTCAGGCCCTCTACCTGCTTTCCTTGGACCTGTAATTCCATTAGCTTAACCTCATACCCTCTTCCATGGCAGTTATTAACTATATGCTGAAGCGTGAAGTACAATATTCTTTTTTTCAGAGCAGTGGAGAAATGCATTTCAGATCTTAAAAAACCTACTTTTAAAAGTGCTGCCACAAACTGGAGCTTGTCACTCCTGCAGCGGTCCGGATCAAAGCGAGTTCTGAACGTGAAACGTCCCACAGGGCTCTGCCTGAGTTACAGATGCACAGTGTGTATAGAAATGAACAGTTGCACAGAGATGCTTTTAACTGGCTTCAGTAGAATATACAGTTTTTTGGAAACCTGTGCACGGCTGATTGTGATTTTTTTTGTGCTGTAGATTCCAGAAAGGTCTCTCATGTCACACACGTTCCCACTTCTGTATCACTGCGTCTGTTTACTACTCTTCTGCTCATATTTTTATATCTTGTCTCTCTGGAATCTTTGTTCTGATTGGTAAATTACAGCATTCTGCAATCAAATATTCGTGTGTTTTTTTTTTTACACAATTTGTTTTTTTGTTTTTTTTAGTATTTTGACAGCTAAACAGCACAATTGACCAGTGTACAGTACTGTTCAAAGACTTGGAGTTAGTAAGATATTTTCCCCCCTGAAAGAAATACTTTTATTTATTACATTTATTGAAAATGGCAGTAAAGACAAGATATACATATATATAGACAATAACAAAAGACAATAATATATATATATATATATATATATATATATAATGTAAGACAATAATATATATATATATATATATATATATATATATTCAAAATTTTATAAATAAATTCTGTTTTTAAACTCTATTCCTCAGAGAATCCTGAAAAATATTTCACCGTTTTCACAAAAATATGAAGTGGCGCAACTGTTTTCAACATTGTTAATAATAAGAAACGTTTCTTGAGCAGCAAATCATCATATTAGAATGAGTTCTGATGAATCATGTGACACTGAAGTCTGGAGTAATAATGCTAAAAAATTCAGCTTTGCCATCAGAAATAAATCACATTTTAAAATGTTTTCAAAGAATTATAATATTTCACAAATGTATTACTGTTTGTACTATTTTTGATCAAATAAATACATTTTTGGTGAGCATAAGAGACTTTTTAAAAACATTTTAAAATCTTACCAATCCCAGACCTTTGAATGGTAGTGTAATAATATTGTTATATTAATATTTTAAAATAGAATCCGTTTTTCATGTCCATTTATTTATTTCATAAATGGTCTGATTAACAAGTAGAATATTGTAAATCCAGACAGAAAAGCAAAAAAACATATTTAGAGTGCATTAGAGAAAGGACAGAAACATGTAAATGTTCGTGGTAGTCAGATCCAAACCTGAGTTGTCCATAGGAGCGCTACAGCTCAGTGTGTCAGATTGCATGCGCTAGCTGCTAGTCCACGTGACTCTCTCTGGCTACTTCCCTTCTTGTTCTCTTGCTTTCTCTTTCCACCTTGACTGAATCATTGTGGACTGGTTGGGCAGCTCAAAGGTTCACACTGAAGCAGAGTCAAGCAATTTTTTGTTAATTGAATTCTAAAGTGACCTTGTTCTGCTATTGATCTACATTCAAAGTATTTCTCCCACCTCAAGGTCGCTGCCACGGCAGTCCGAAGCTCGGGGGCGGACGGGCATGAGGCAGCGTGCGGAATATTGACGGTATTCCAGAACGACCTCTGAGTGTGGCATTGTGCTGATGAGGACAGAAGCGGCGTGAGGTGGAGAGGTCAGAGCGGGTCGTACTCAGAGAGGTGGAAGAGGCTATTGGAAAACACCCCTCTTTGCACTCAGGGGTGTTATGGTGTGTCAGCTTGTTCCTCGTGTTTTTTGATGGTACAGTGAGCTGCACTGAAAGCTAATGAGGTGGACACTCTCCGAGACCTCAGCTGTGGCATTCAGGTTTCCAAGATTGTCAAAATAGTGCAATTTGTTCACCTCAAAATCTGTCGGAACTGACATTTTTCCCTAAAAACAGCTCCCCCCCCCGGTGCTATTTAGAGTGCAGCGACAGCCCTGTTAGGTATCAGATGAGATGCCACCTTTACATCTGCTTTTTCAGTGATCGAATCACAGTTGTATCGCATCTGACAACGTTAAAAGTGTTCAGGGATTGATTCTGACCACATTGGTCTATATCAAATAATCATTATCAGATTTGTTAATTGTGTTCCAGCTTCTTCTCTTTTTTCATTTTTATTCAGCCCTCGCAATGTGAAAAAAACATGCGATTCTCCCTTGGGATCTGGACATCCGTTTTAATGAACAATATCCCATGAGTTATTCCACTGGACTACACTTGGAATCTCTCATTTATCTCCCCAAATCCTCCCTCACATCTCTCTCCTAGTCTATTTTTGCAGAAGCACTTTAAAACTTTAATATATATTTAAAAATACACACACACACATTTTAATATACATGATTTTTTAATTGTTAAATTTTGTTTAAATTCTTTAAAGGACAGAAATATTTCAGTTAGCACTTAGTAGCATTTCCAAATAAAATTTTTCCCCCAATATATATTTTATTTTATATATCACCCTTGTTGGACCATCATGTTCTCATATTTTCTTTTGGAAATATTTAATTAGCTAGAACTTATTTTATTTCATTGTCTTTTTTTCTTTTTAATTAGATTTCTGTGTAGTTTTATTAGTTTAGTTTTTTAAAGATTTATTTATATTTATTAATTTATATTACCTCTGTTGGAGGTCATCATTTTCTCTCATTTATTTATTTTATTTAATTTAATTAATTTATTTATTTTTATTTTTTGCTTTGGTATTTGTTTTGGTTTTGTTTGGATTTATTTCAAAGTATGCACAATAATGTGCGCTTGGATGCAAAGCTAAAGAACATCCAGATACTGGTGCATTTTGACCAGTTGATGGGAAAAGTATTCTTAAAATGCATTCAAAATTCGGAATAATTTGTAATATATAATTATTCACGGTATTTAGAAGTGCCCACGATAACAATATCGTGCATATTCATTACCGTGATATATCGCATTACCGAATACCGGCACAAGTCTAGCCCTGATACAAAACACGGATGTAAAAGGGGTCTTATTTCCCCCAGTTCTGCCAAAGTGAATGCAGTCGTGTTTTAGAAACGAGCTGAAAAGCATACAGTAGAGCGGTCCGGCTGAACATGAAACTTATTTTAGTCTCAAGCAACTTGAATGAGGATCCATTTTTCTCAAAGGAAAGGTCATGGGGAGCAGGAGGCTTGGCCACGTTCTCGCCTGGCTTCTTTCCTTCCTTGTTCGCAGCTGATTTGAGATCTCACTTGTTGCTTGGAAACTGTTTCTTTTTTGTCCAATCTCACAGTTTTTGCCACTTTCCCCTCCCTCTCCGCGGCCCACTGTCACTCCAAATAAAAAATACCATCTGCCGCCATTGCGATCCAGTCGGTCAGGGATGCACTTAAGATCAGCTAATGAACCTTTCCAGGACTCCCTGACGTTTACCACACTCGAAGTCAACTTCTTTTCTTTCTAGTATTTATGTTCAGAAATTTACTTTCCCAATAGCTTATAGCTGAAAAGCATGCCTAGAAATAGCTATTGACGCTACTAACTGGCTTCACACCTAGAATTATGGTGAGGGATTTGGCATTTTTTGTTTCTGTATATTATGAGAAATTGTGAAATTATGAGTCACACTGGCGAGCTACTATTTGCAAATTCTCTTGCTCTGAAAGTTCAGATTTTAAGTTACGGCTTTTTGAGGTTGGTTTTCTTTTAATATGTCTTGCGTCAGTGATTCACACATCGGTGGTGTGTTTTAGGAAGCATGGATGTATTAACCTCGCTGTAGAAGTGTGGTTTCATTTGGAAGCCTTTGATCAACTCCTGAAATCCTGCTTTAAGGGATCATGGTTTTTGGGGAGGGCGATGGAGATCAGCTGTGCTTCTCTGTGCAAAACAAAATAGTTTTATCATAAATGACAGTTTTAATTTGGGTGCATGAAAAAAAACTGAAGTAATTTAACAGGTACAAAAATCCAGTAAGTAAAGACAGTAAGTTTCTTTGTAGTATCTGATGAATCAGTTATCAGTGAATGTCATTGTTTGACAGGTAATAATAACACAATAGTTGCATATGTTGTTTTTGAATATGTGGTGTCCTGTGTCCACAGTCTCTATAAATCTGTTTCTTTTAGAAATCAATTTGTGGTGAAACAAGACAAAAAGGAAAAGATACTCAGCATGTGGGAAAAAATGTGTGTGAAGTTTCTGTGAAGTTCTGTGCCTCCACCGGCTGGTGATCAGTGGTGGTTTCATTACTGCAGCACTCAGCAGGACTCTCATGAAAGAAGAAATACCAGAAGGCAAACTCACTCTACGAGAATCACACATTTTTTATTTTATTAATTAGTTTCATTTTATTCAACTTTTTCTCTGTTTTATTAACCTTTCTTTAAAATTAGCTAAAACTTATTCTAGCATTATTTTATTTTATTTTATTTTATTTTATTTGTAATTAGCTAGAACTTATTCTGGAACTTATAATATTTTTTTTTAATTATATTTTAGTTACTGTAAAAGAATCATTCTATTTCTGTTTTGTTCTCAGCAAATTATATATGACCCTGGACCACAAAACCAGTCTTAAAGGGGTCATATGATGCGATTTAAATTTTTCCTTTCTCTTTGGAGTGTTACAAGCTCTTGGTGCATAAAGAAGATCTGTAAAGTTGCAAATACTAACGTCTCAAATCCAAAGAGATATTCTTTATAAAATGAACTTTAAATGTGCAGAAGTAGTGCTGAGGTCCAACTAAAGATATACTGAAGTATTGTGCTAAAGTGGAACTATTGCAAGTATACTTCAGGTATATATTATACAGTGCCTTGCATGCCTTAATTTTTTTCATGTTTTGTGAAAAGCTCACATTTATGTTGCTGCCTTATGTTAAACTGCTTTAAATTACTTTTTTTCCACATCAATCTACATGCCATGCACCATATTGACAAAGCAAAAACAGAATTGTCACTTTTTCGTAAATTTATTAAAAATAAAAAAACTGAAATAAGTGCATTGCATAAGTATTCATACCCTTAACTTAGTACTTAGCTGAAGCACCTTTACAGCCTCAAGTCTTTTTTGGTTGATGCAACAAGCTTTGCTCATCAGCATTTGGCAATTATGTGCCATTCTTCACCTCACCTGTTCACCTCTCAAGCTCTGTCAGATGGGATGGGGGCAGATACACATTTTCAGCCTTCTCCAGAAATATTTGATTGGGTTCAAGCTCAGGCTGTGGCTGGGCCACTCAAGGACATTCACAGAGTTGTCTATAAGCCACTCTTGCTGTGTGTTTAGGGTCATTGTCCTGTTGGAAGGTCAACCTTCTGCCCAGTCTGAGGTTCTGAATGCTCTGGACTGGGTTTTCATTAAGGCTATCTCTATATTTTGCTGCACTGAGCTTTTCTTCTACTCTGACAAGTCCCTCGGTCCCTGTCGCTGAAAAACAGCCCCACAGTATGAGGCTGCTACCACCACACTTTACTTTTGGGATGGTACTCTGCAGGTGATGAGCAGTGCCTGGTTTCCTTCAAACAAGATGCTTAGAATTGAGGTTCATCAGACCAGAGAATCTTGTTTCTCAGAGCCACAGCATGAGGCTGCTACCAGCACACTTTACTTTTGGGATGGTACTCTGCAGGTGATGAGCAGTGCCTGGTTTCCTTCAAACATGATGCTTGGAATTGAGGTTCATCAGACCTGAGAATCTTGTTTCTCAGAGTCTGAGGGTCCTTTAGGTGCTTTTTTGCAAATTCCAAGTGTGTTTTCATGTGTCTTCACTAAAGAGAGGATTGAGTCTTTCCACACCGCCATAAAGCCCAGATCGGTGGAGTGTTGCAGTGATGTTTGTCCTTCTGTAGGTTTCTACTATCTCCACATATGATGGAGCTCAACTAGAGTAACCATCAGGTTCTTGGTCACCACTCTAACCAAAGCCTTTCTCTATCAATTCCTCAGTTTGGCCAGGAGGCTAGCTCTAGGAAGAGTCCTGGTTGTTCCAAACGTCTTCTATTATGGATAATGGAGGCTACATGCTTCTGTGAGCCTTCAATGCAGCAGAGTTTTTTTTTTCTGGACTCTTCCCCACATGTGTGGCTTGACACAAACCTGTTTCTGAGCTCTACAGTATGCATTATCAGCTGTTAGACCTTTTATTAAGACGTGTGTGCCTTTCCAAATCATACCCATTCAATTGAATTTGCCACAGGTTAATTTCACTCGAAGTGTAGTAACATCTAAAAGCAATATGAATGCTCCTGAGCTAAATATCAGCTGTCCCAGATGAATACTTATGAATATTTATTAATAGTATGAATACTTATGCAATGGAATCAATCATTTAAGTTTTTTATTTTTAATAAATTTGCAAAGAAAATGTTTTTTTGCTTTACCATTAGGGTGTATGGAGTGTAGATTGATGTGGAAAAAAGTGATTTAAAGCAGTTTAACATAAGGCAGCAACAACAAAATGTGAAAAAAAATGAAGGGGTATGAATACTTTTGCAAGGCACTGTGTGTGTACCATTAGCAAGAAGCTTGGTGAGATGGAGACAACTGTTGGTGCGATTATTCGGAAATGGAAGAAATACAAAATAACCATCAATCAACTGAAGATGGGTCATGGATGGGTCTTCCAGCATGACAATGACCCGAAACATACCGCCAAGGCAACAAAGCAGTGGCACAATAAGAAGCACATTAAGGTCATGGAGTGGCCTAGCCAGTCTCCTGACCTCAATCCTATAGAAAATCTGTTGAGGGAGCTGAAACTTTGAGTTGCCAAACAACAGCCAAGAAACCTTAAGGATTTAGAGAGGATCTGTAAAGAGGAGTGGACCAAAATGCCTCCTGAAATGTGTGCAAACCTTGTGATCAACTACAAAAAACGTCTTACCTCTGTGTCATTGCCAACCAGGGTTTCTGCACCAAGTACTAATTCATGTTTTGCTTGGGGATCAAATACTTATTTCACTCACTGAAATGCAAATCAATTTCTAACCTTTATATAATGTGTTTTTCTGGATTTTTTGGTTGGTATTCTGTCTCTATGTTAAAATACACCTACCATAAAAATTACAGACCCTTCATTTCTTTGTAAGTGGGCAAACTTACAAAATCAGCAGGCGATCAAATAAATATTTTTCCCACTGTATAAGGCAGCTGTTATATGTAAACAAAAATAACTGCTTTCGTTTTTGGGCATCCACCCTCTAAGTTGCCTTTCTGGCAAGAAAAATAATATTTCAATTTACATTTGGGAGAACTATAACTTTAAAGGCTGTCAGGGGTAATGGATTCAGGCTGTGAGTGCTGGTGTCGACTGCCAGCGCCAAGCGGTTCCGGGCAGAGGCCAGGCGTTCAGCTACTCTGACAGACATGACTTTAATAAGCAAACCTTAAAGCGGGAAAAACATGTGTTGTGAGGCTCACGGAGTATGAATGGGTATTTCTGCTGGATCTTGACATGATTGATCATGTCTACAGAGTTTCTTTTTCTCCCCACTGTTGAGTTTTGAAGGTTTTGTGTGTGTGTGTGTGTGTGTGTGTGTCAGAGAGAACCTGCCAGTGTACCGTACACTACATATCTGTACACTCTTGTTTGCTTGATGTCAGGTGATTTGAAGGAGCCTTGTGTAGGGATATTTTACAAAAATAATTTCTGTTCCAAACCTTTAAGACTTCCTTTCTTCTGTTGGACAAATTTTTCTGTGTTCCCAGTATATTACAGTATATATCTTTCTTTGTCTAAAAATGTAAGTGCTTGTTTTGATTTTTTTTTTTAGTGTTTTTATTTTTACCTATCCACTTTTGTCTTGCCATCTTTTACAACCAGTCTTATTTTAGCATTATTTAACAAAGCGGAGTGCCTAAAACCCCCTTAGCTGTTATAAATTCACTGTAAACCACGGCTTCACGGGGCTTATTGCTTTAATAAATAATGCTAAAATAAGACTGGTTGTAAAATAAATTTGGTTGAAACTTATTTACTTGGAGTGCTTTTTATCTATCTATTTGGAGAGCTAATTTACATACTGTAATGAAGTCTGAGAAAGTGTATCTCCATTTCTCCATAGTGAGACCCAATCTTCTGTAAAAGTTTTCCAATTACCAGGTGTGGGAATCTATGGCAGTGGCATCTCCTTCAACGGATATGGTTCATGTTTACAATCAGCTCTTTCACCCAAACAACAAATAATTTCCTATTCATATATGTATTTATGTATGCATAGAACCTCACTAGACTCTTTGGCTGGACGTCAGTGACATGTTTGCTTTTCTTTATTGACTCCCAGACAATCCATCCGTTGTAATGCTTGTGAAATCTCATTTTAATTCATTTCTTTCTTTTTCTCAATAGTACATTCAGCTCTGCCACACTACAATCCCTTTGCAAAAAAGCGGTCCCCTCCATATTGCATTATTGGTTTGGCATTTATAAAAACTGAGCTCTGAGGAACTGAAAACTCTCCTCTGAATCTGAAATGAACTGATATTTCATTTCTTCTGATTCCTAGTTTCTTTTTATGTCAAACTTTGTCACCTGGGTGATATTTTAGCTGAACTTTATCACGCTGGTCGCCATTGTCCGTCTTTTTTCAGACCACCTGAGCGTGTTCCCCTTCACAGTCAGTGGTGGGGTCAAATCTAGCGGCTTCTGAAAACCTCAGAGGGACCACAAAAAGAACCGTCACCACCCTGCCAGCATTCAGACCTGGCCCAGGCTTACCCAGCATCCTTCACTGTGCCTGATACATAAATTATTCAGCAAGTGGGGCTCAGCCGAAACCCATTGCTGTTTTATTCACGGGACGGTGTTGATGTTTGAACAGCTTTGGCAAATATCGAGGGGTTGGACCCCTCTTCCTTGCCATGTTGTACTGTATCTGTCTTTCTCTCTGAGGTGTGTGTAGCGTGAATGTGAGGATTTAAGAATATTGTACTGGGATTTCCTCCTTTGCCTTAGATTAAACCCATTTTAAGCCAAAAGCTCAAGCGAAACCCCTTCTGACAGCAGATGGTTTCAGGCTGGAGTGTGAACTTTTTTTGGCATGAAGGAAAAAACTAATTCTCGGAAGAGAGGGGTTTTGTGCTGTATTTTTTAGTAATTGAGAAAAATTGGCCAAACCAGCTGTTTCTGATTTGCAATTCAACTCTAAAATAAAGATATTTTGGTTGAATAAATATTAATTGCGACCACCTTTATGTCCCAAAAGTTAATTGTTATTAAAATAAACAAATTAACTTTTTAAATTTTGTTTATGACGGTCATATTAAAACTTTTTACTATGACTATCATTTATTTTTGCAAATTTTTTCTGTATTTTATGCATAGATTTATGCATATTTTCAGTATTTAAACGTTCAATACATCATAAAAATATTTGTATTTTTAGCAGCTGTATCAATATTTATTGTGAAGATGACATTTACATGAATATTTGATGTAAAGAAAAATCAAGAATCATTTTTTTAAACATCTGAAAATTTTTATTTTTTAAATTCGAAAAATGCTTCAGAAAAATGGTTTAGAAGAAAGTCACAAAAATGGTCTAAGGCAGGCTTTTTTTTTGTTTTTGTGAACGCAAGAGGGCAAAAAGTGGCCATAGTTAAATATGAATTACGATTCAAAAGTTCATTCTTATTTAAATGAACAATTTTTTTATTTTTGTTTATGAAGAAGGTTATACTGTATTAAAACTCGGTAACACTTTACTTAAAGCCTTTATGTATAATGAATTATAAAAAGTAGTTTTAATGCATTAATTATGCTTTGTAATGCATTGTACAATATCATGAATAATTGTAACCACAGTTAATACATTATAACACTTAGCAATTCATTGTTACACTTTGAATTTAATTAGTTTATAATTTGTTTATAATTATTTAAGATATAATGTATTACAATGCATATTATGAATAATTATAATGCATTATATCCTGTATAACCCTTTATAATGCATTAGACACAAAGGCTTTAAGTGTTACCTAAAACTCTTTACCATGATTATCATTTATTTTTGCAAATTTTGTGAATTTTATGTATAGATTAATGCATATTTATGCATATTCGCAGTCTTAAAATATTTCAATCATCATGAAAATATAATGGCATTTTTTATCATTAACAAAGAATGAAATAATCAAACCATTTCAATATTTATTTTGATTTTTTTTTTTTTACCCAAATCATGACGA
>NW_015660521.1:798505-837235 GCF_001515625.1 Sinocyclocheilus rhinocerous | reverse complement strand
TGTGTGTGTGTGTGTCAGAGAGAACCTGCCAGTGTACCGTACACTACATATCTGTACACTCTTGTTTGCTTGATGTCAGGTGATTTGAAGGAGCCTTGTGTAGGGATATTTTACAAAAATAATTTCTGTTCCAAACCTTTAAGACTTCCTTTCTTCTGTTGGACAAATTTTTCTGTGTTCCCAGTATATTACAGTATATATCTTTCTTTGTCTAAAAATGTAAGTGCTTGTTTTGATTTTTTTTTTTAGTGTTTTTATTTTTACCTATCCACTTTTGTCTTGCCATCTTTTACAACCAGTCTTATTTTAGCATTATTTAACAAAGCGGAGTGCCTAAAACCCCCTTAGCTGTTATAAATTCACTGTAAACCACGGCTTCACGGGGCTTATTGCTTTAATAAATAATGCTAAAATAAGACTGGTTGTAAAATAAATTTGGTTGAAACTTATTTACTTGGAGTGCTTTTTATCTATCTATTTGGAGAGCTAATTTACATACTGTAATGAAGTCTGAGAAAGTGTATCTCCATTTCTCCATAGTGAGACCCAATCTTCTGTAAAAGTTTTCCAATTACCAGGTGTGGGAATCTATGGCAGTGGCATCTCCTTCAACGGATATGGTTCATGTTTACAATCAGCTCTTTCACCCAAACAACAAATAATTTCCTATTCATATATGTATTTATGTATGCATAGAACCTCACTAGACTCTTTGGCTGGACGTCAGTGACATGTTTGCTTTTCTTTATTGACTCCCAGACAATCCATCCGTTGTAATGCTTGTGAAATCTCATTTTAATTCATTTCTTTCTTTTTCTCAATAGTACATTCAGCTCTGCCACACTACAATCCCTTTGCAAAAAAGCGGTCCCCTCCATATTGCATTATTGGTTTGGCATTTATAAAAACTGAGCTCTGAGGAACTGAAAACTCTCCTCTGAATCTGAAATGAACTGATATTTCATTTCTTCTGATTCCTAGTTTCTTTTTATGTCAAACTTTGTCACCTGGGTGATATTTTAGCTGAACTTTATCACGCTGGTCGCCATTGTCCGTCTTTTTTCAGACCACCTGAGCGTGTTCCCCTTCACAGTCAGTGGTGGGGTCAAATCTAGCGGCTTCTGAAAACCTCAGAGGGACCACAAAAAGAACCGTCACCACCCTGCCAGCATTCAGACCTGGCCCAGGCTTACCCAGCATCCTTCACTGTGCCTGATACATAAATTATTCAGCAAGTGGGGCTCAGCCGAAACCCATTGCTGTTTTATTCACGGGACGGTGTTGATGTTTGAACAGCTTTGGCAAATATCGAGGGGTTGGACCCCTCTTCCTTGCCATGTTGTACTGTATCTGTCTTTCTCTCTGAGGTGTGTGTAGCGTGAATGTGAGGATTTAAGAATATTGTACTGGGATTTCCTCCTTTGCCTTAGATTAAACCCATTTTAAGCCAAAAGCTCAAGCGAAACCCCTTCTGACAGCAGATGGTTTCAGGCTGGAGTGTGAACTTTTTTTGGCATGAAGGAAAAAACTAATTCTCGGAAGAGAGGGGTTTTGTGCTGTATTTTTTAGTAATTGAGAAAAATTGGCCAAACCAGCTGTTTCTGATTTGCAATTCAACTCTAAAATAAAGATATTTTGGTTGAATAAATATTAATTGCGACCACCTTTATGTCCCAAAAGTTAATTGTTATTAAAATAAACAAATTAACTTTTTAAATTTTGTTTATGACGGTCATATTAAAACTTTTTACTATGACTATCATTTATTTTTGCAAATTTTTTCTGTATTTTATGCATAGATTTATGCATATTTTCAGTATTTAAACGTTCAATACATCATAAAAATATTTGTATTTTTAGCAGCTGTATCAATATTTATTGTGAAGATGACATTTACATGAATATTTGATGTAAAGAAAAATCAAGAATCATTTTTTTAAACATCTGAAAATTTTTATTTTTTAAATTCGAAAAATGCTTCAGAAAAATGGTTTAGAAGAAAGTCACAAAAATGGTCTAAGGCAGGCTTTTTTTTTGTTTTTGTGAACGCAAGAGGGCAAAAAGTGGCCATAGTTAAATATGAATTACGATTCAAAAGTTCATTCTTATTTAAATGAACAATTTTTTTATTTTTGTTTATGAAGAAGGTTATACTGTATTAAAACTCGGTAACACTTTACTTAAAGCCTTTATGTATAATGAATTATAAAAAGTAGTTTTAATGCATTAATTATGCTTTGTAATGCATTGTACAATATCATGAATAATTGTAACCACAGTTAATACATTATAACACTTAGCAATTCATTGTTACACTTTGAATTTAATTAGTTTATAATTTGTTTATAATTATTTAAGATATAATGTATTACAATGCATATTATGAATAATTATAATGCATTATATCCTGTATAACCCTTTATAATGCATTAGACACAAAGGCTTTAAGTGTTACCTAAAACTCTTTACCATGATTATCATTTATTTTTGCAAATTTTGTGAATTTTATGTATAGATTAATGCATATTTATGCATATTCGCAGTCTTAAAATATTTCAATCATCATGAAAATATAATGGCATTTTTTATCATTAACAAAGAATGAAATAATCAAACCATTTCAATATTTATTTTGATTTTTTTTTTTTTTACCCAAATCATGACGACTGAATGTCATTTCTGTTACCATAGATGATTTTGCCACTAATACAGTTTTATCAAAAATGAGTGTACTTTGTTTCCATGAAGACAACAGTCAGTAAGAGCATACTTGAGATTGATTTCAAAGTGTGTACATATTATGTAAATAAATATTTGACAAAAAATTCAAGAATTGTTTAAAAAATATATATTAAATTCATAATTTCCAGACAAGGTGTGATTTTGTCAAATATGTCAAAAATGTGAAAATATTTAATTGTTTGTATTTAGTGTTGATTGTATTGCTTAGCAAGAAAGGAGATGAACATTTTATTTTAAATGTCATTTCCACCACAGAATATTAAGAGACATAGCACAATAAAATACATCATTTGAGGAGGTCTTTTCAGTTTTCAGTCTTCAGTCTTTTTCACTTTCTTCTTAAGTTTTTTTTTGTTTTGTTTTTTGTATTTTTGTGAATGCAAAAAGTGGCCATAGTTGAAATGCTCAAATATCATCCACTCATCCACTCATCCTATCTTCTGTTGTCTTATTTCTTTCCAAGGTCACCCTGGGCAAGGTTTTGAAAGCCATTGTGGTAATGAGGAGCCTTTTTATTGACCGCACGATTGTCAGAGGTTATCATGAGAATGTATACTCTGAAGACGGAAAGGTAAAACATACCATTACCCTACATGTTCAAGTCTAGTTTAAAACTCATCTTCATCCATTTTTTTCCCAGTTAAACCTTAAAATTTAGCTTGAGCTGGCTTAGGTAACGATGTGAAATCCCTGGATTTTTAGATATTGATATAAAAGTCTCTGCACAGCTGTTGAATAATTCACATGATGTGTTCGGCTCTCTCTTGAACATGAAAAGCATGTACGTATGCGATACCCTCTATCCTCACGTCCCCCGTGTCAGGTTGAGCCGCGTCCTCTCATTCATTCTGAAGCGATCTGTACGTCTCTGCGAAAGCTGCAACGTTTGAACACTCTTTGGTGACACTAATATGAGGTGGCCATCAAAGCTGCGGAGAGGCTTGATCACAGTTAATTATGGCAGCGAATGTGAATCTTCTGAACTGCTTGCCAGGCCGGTGCTTTGTGCTGCGAGCCGCTGGGCCTCTGCGTCCAAACGTGTGTGGTGAGCAATTGCATATTAACCTCCGCTGCTTTATGAGAACGCTCAAACTGACAGTCGCAGCAATGCTCGCACCAGGATATCAATAGTTAGGCCTAAACCGCTCTCATTATGGTGGTAAAAACACATTAGTTAATTGCTGCATGTAGATGAGAGATATGTTTGGAATGGAATGCTTACGTACTGTTTACTGTATACTGTGCAGTTTACACTGTATACTGGTTATTTTTGTAAAAATAAAACAGTTTGCTGTAACATTTCAAACAGAAGAGTAGTATGCCAGTATGTTGTTTTTAATGTATTATTTGGTGTATTTTGGTTATAAAAAGTTGAGAATTATTATAATTGAAAATAAAACTGAATTAAATTGATATAAAAAATTACTGTCTGATTAAGTTTTGATGGTCTGATTTAGTAATGAGTAGGGCTGAAC
Source organism: Sinocyclocheilus rhinocerous (assembly GCF_001515625.1). Lineage (NCBI taxonomy): Eukaryota > Metazoa > Chordata > Actinopteri > Cypriniformes > Cyprinidae > Sinocyclocheilus > Sinocyclocheilus rhinocerous. The sequence goes on along the minus strand of NW_015660521.1, from coordinate 833,018 downwards.
GATTTTGGAAAATAATCAAATTGCGATTTTTTTTTACCAATATTGCGATTGCGATTGATTGAATTTATTTAATACACGAGTTTCACAATTTGAGTTGAATTACTGAAATAAATGAACTTTTCCACTACATTCTAATTTATTGAGATGCACCTGTATATGTGTGTGTGTGTGTGTGTGTGTATATATATATATGTATAAGTAATTGCATATATATATATATATAATAATATCTGTATATTATATATATATATATATGTAATTTTTACCCAAATTATTACGGTCTAATTAAGTAATGAGTCAAAGAGACTAGCTGATATTAATTCCTGTTATTTTGATATACTAGGATTAATAGGTAAAATATTATGTCTTATTTATGGCAAGAGATTTATATTCAACCATTGTTTTTTTTTTCAGCTATAAATAAACAGCAGAGAACAGAAACAAGACTGAGTTTAAATATCTGCTCATCTTCAGGAAGGAAACTCAGCCTCTCAAAAACAAGTTAACAAACAGTAATTAATTCCTGTTCATTATAGATTTAAAATTATGGAGCTTTAAAATGAGACGAGCTCTTTCTGGATGTTAAAAATACATACTGCTTATTTAAAATTAAATCTTGGGTTGAGCAGAAATCAATCAGAGGATACAAACAGCAAGAAACACATCTCGAAGAATTCTGCCCAAACTTTGCATTCTTTTTAGTTCCATCTAAATATTAAATTGTATACAGTATGTTTTATTTTTATTTTATTTTAAATTATTTTGTTTTATTGACCATTTTCAGTATGAAACGCTGCAGAAACTCCTGCCCTTGAATCAACCTCCGAGGTCTTTTTGGGACTGTGTGAGGTGTCAATTCAGGGCAGAATATCGACAGGCTTTTTTCTTTAAACCCTCTCTCTGGTCCTTACAATTCAAATGATGCCACATAGCTTACCATAACCACATGCAAGAGGCCCAACAGAGCCTGCCTGAACCTCCAAGCACACAAAAAACGGGAGAGGAAGGGGTAGGAGAAGGGAAACTATGCTATCAAAGTAGGGCTTCAAAGACTATCTCAGACATCTCTTGGGTAATTTGCTATCCGGCATTCTTTTTACTTCAAAGGGCAGCAGTGTATGGAGGTGGGTTTGAGGACAGAGGGGAGATGGAGTCTGATTTCTCTGATAAATGCTGACACCGGGCCTGTTTGATATTAGATTCAGAGAACATTTTGATTTGTTGTCGTCTTTGAAAACTCTTCTGATGACCTTTGCTCAACGGGTTGATTAGTGATGGCTTTTTTCACCCCCAAACAACAGTCCGGACATCAGATGCAGGGCTTATTCGTAACTGACCTTTAAACTGTCAAATAAAGTGTATATGTTTTCTAAGTCCTGCAGATATTTCTGTACTCTTTATGTGTGCTTAATCTATGCCTCTGCCTTTATTTAATTATTTTTCTAGGTCTTGAGTTGTTTTTTTTCATACCATTTGGTGCGCTGGTTTAAACGAACTTTAAAGTTCTAAAAAATCATTTAAATTCTTTAGCTCTATGGTGTTTCACTCTTGTTGGCAGACTAGCAAGTCATGCTTTAAACCATACTGGGCATCACGAGATATGCTGAAGTGTAGGGATGGCCTGTATTACATTTAATCAAATGAAAATTCTGTCATTAATTACTAATCCTCATGTCGTTCCAAACCTGTAAGACCTTCGTTCATCTTCGGAACACAAATTAAGATATTTTTGATGAAATCTGAGATCATTCTGACCCTGCATAGACAGCAACGCAACTGACACGTTCAAGGCCCAGAAAGGTAGTCAGGACATTGTTAAAATAGTCCATGTGACATCAGTGGCTCAACCTTAATTTAATGAAGCTACACAAATATTTTTTGTGTGCAAGAAAAACAAAAATAATGACTTTATTCAACAATTCTTCCCTCATGTCTTCTCAACATGAGGGTGAGTAATTAATGACAGAATTTTCATTTTTGGGTGAAATATCCCTTTGATTGTAGATTGGGTTTAATATTATAAATTGAATATTTAAAGGGGTCCTATTATGCTTTTTCACTTTTTCAACTTTAGTTAGTCTGTAATGTTGCTGTTTGAGCATAAAAAAGATCTGCAAAGTTCAAAGTCCACTTCAAAAAGAGATATTTTATTTAACAGAAATCACTTTTCAAAAACTACAACGAACGACTCGTTTGGACTACAACGCATATTTTCCGGGATTTGTGATATCACAAATATCGACGAATGGGATGAGACCTGGTTGAGCTGCACTAGAGAAGGGAACGAGTGTTATCACTATGTCGGAGGCACGCTAGCTTTCCCAAGGCAGACGAACTTAGAGTGGTTACAATCATCCGGGTTTAAATCGCGCTCAAATTGATTTGATATTGGCACAATATTTACACTGAAGCTCGCAGGCGGCTATGGTACGGGGCGTGACATTTCCCGACCAGCTGCTGAGTGCTGCCAATCACAACACACACTGGCCCAGCTAACCAATCACAGCACATTTCGTATTTCAGAAGGCGGGCTTTCATTTGATACAGGAACTATTCGAGCCGTTCATGCCAGATTGGGGAGAGAGGTGTTGTAATAATGTAAAATATGTGAAAAATTATGTTTTTCGAACAACCTAGTATGAGAGCCTGTTCTAGTACACCCCCAAAACAAAATCAAGACTTTGTAAAAGAGCATAATAGGACCCCTTTAAATTCTAAATTCTAAACAGAATAAATGGGGATCTTCTGAGATTTGAACCTTTGGATTCTTTTACAATGCCCTATCTAGGGTGTATTGGGGCAATAATAGACTGTGGGGAAAAAATGGAGTAACGACCTTGGGTTACAGAAAATAAAAATAAAATTACAGAGTCAAATAGGGGTGTGCGATAGGATGATTTTTGATCGTGGACGATAAAAATGTCTCCACAATCTGCTTCTGAAGATGTATCGTAGTATCGTGCTACAGCGCACATTCTATCACCTCCGTCTCAATATACTGTACAACGCCACATACATTCACATCAGTTTCCATCAACCTATTTTAATGCGCATTTTGAAGTATCGCATGAGAAACGAGTGGTAAACGCCAAATTTCGAATAAAAATTCCTTAATTCGCAAAAAAGTTTTTACGCTCGCTTGAGGTGGTTTTTGACTTGTGTGAAAAAGGGTTGATGCTAATAATGGGAGATGGAAATGCATTTTGCGATTAAATTCCTCCAAGCGCATCAAAAAAGTCATGTGACTTTGCGCTATGGGACAGCAAAACCTGACTAACCAGCAGACCGATCTCGTTCACAGCATCTGAAATGTTGTTATGGTCATTCGGAAATGCACGAGCAAAGTCTGTCATCAAAGTATTTCTGTATAATTGCCTCCCAGAAATGTCTTACACGACTGCGTTCCCAAACAGCAGCATCCACTTCCAAAAGCAATGACCGCATTCATTGTGTTTCGTCTGCTCGCTCTGACTTGTTGGATGGAAACGATGCTTGTTCACAAATGTTTTATGCGATATTCCAGTTTTGCGCATAAGTTACATTCGCAACTTTGGATGGAAACCCGGCTAGTGTTCACTCAGCGGTAGAGTTACTCTCACGGGACACTGCACTTATTCACAATCAAAAAAGTAAATTTTTTGCATCTGCTTTAAAGCCTTGCCGGTTAAACGTTTCATTCACGTGCTGTTGTGACGTGTGCTTTTTCTGAGCATGTACACCCTAAGCGCGCGCACTAAAAAGCCTGTCAAACTGCGCCTGATTACTGAACTAAGTTATCTTTTGCGCTAATACTGTCAAAACACACAAGGTTTATGTGTAGACTCAGTTGGTTATGTCTAAAATGAAAGTAAACAGTTGAGAGAAAAACGGATGTGTGCAGGTCTTAAAGGGACAGTATTAAACATGCTGCCGACTGTCATTAAAGGGATAGTTCACCCTGAAATTAAATTTTTGTCATTATTTACTCACTCACATGTTGTCCCAAACCTGTATTAATTTCTTTCTTGTGCTCAACACAAAAGAAGATATTTTGTAGAATGTGGGTAACCAAACAGTTGCTGGTCCACATTGAATTTGATAGTAGGGAGAAAAATACTTTGGAAGTCGCTGTGGACCAGCAACTGTTTGGTTTTCCACCTTCTTCAAAATTGCATTTATGTTCAGCAGAAGAAAGAAACTCATTCAGGTTTAAAGCTACTTTTGAGCGAGTAAATGATGGTATAAAAATAAAACACTTTTTATTTTTGGGTGAATTATTCCTTTAATGGTAATAAAACACCAAAACTTGACTGAAAAACATTAATTCAGTTGCTTTAATAGGAATCCATCTATATAGTGATTTATTTTTATATTTGTTGAATCAATTTCTTGAATGCTCCTGCTAAATGCACCTATTGTACCTGAAAATAAAACACTGTTTTGTATATTATGTGTATTTGTAATGTGTATCTTTGTTCTCATTTTTTAATAACAAAGATAAAATAATGACAAAGACTTCCCCTACACTCAGGTTAAGAGTTAAGAGTGCACTGGCCACAAGCGATGACATCGTGGATGCTATTGTCGGACCTACACACACATTTCACGAGGAAAGTTAACATGCAAGTTATAGTCAGCCCAGAAGTTTCGTCTGAATTGCATGTTTCTCTACTTTCACATGCAAATGACTTGTTGCACTTATGAATATGATAACTTTCCGGCATCAATTCTAGTAGGGTAAAACGTAATTACGCTTTCGAAACGGTCTGTTTTGCCCTGCCATCATTCGCTGAAGCTGTGTGTGAACAAGAAGCGGCTGCAGAGTGGGAGTTGCTCCGTCTCTCATGCAGCCAGAGAGAGATTCGCTGGTGTTCCACAACAACGCTTAGCTGCCCGCAGATGCGCCTGCCTATAAATCGGCCTAATTTGCAGCACAATCGGCCGATGCAGATTAATTAAAAAATGCCAAAAATCGGCCGATTAATCGGTCGACCTCTTAAAAACCAGCATGACAAAGAATCGTGAATCATGATATTTCTTTAAAAAAAAATCGTGATATGATATTTTTGCCATATCGCCCACCCCTAGAGGCAAATAAAAACAAAACAAAAGAGGCAAAAACAAAAGGCAGACAACAACTCACATGTGGCAATACCGGGACATTTTGAGTTTTTTTTTAAAGTGGCAAAAATACATGTGTTGTTTAGTGAGAATCCATGGAGATCAACACATGCTAAAACACTTTCAAAACCACTCACTGACTGATCACACGATAATTGTTAGCGGTAGGTGAAACATACTCATCCACACCTACAAAGAAAACAGCACAGGAAAAACACAAAATACATGAATACTTAATGAACACAGCATGTCACAAAGTATTAAAGCAGTACTAATTGTTTGGGTCCGTTTTTTCAAATTATAAGCAAAATGACAGTTGATACAATATGTTGAAGGAAATGCAGCTCCTCAAAAACAAGTTAACAAATAGTAATTAATTAATTCCAATTCATTCTAGATTTAAGATAGCAACGTTTTAAATTAAATTAATTAAAATTTAAATTAAATGAGCTCTTTCAGGATGTTAAAAATTCAAACAACTTATTTAAAATTAAACCTTGGGTTGAGCAGGCATCAATCAGAAGTCTCTTACACAAACAGCCAGAAATCATCCTGAGGAATTCTGCCCAAATAGCATGTTTTTTTCTTGGTCTTTAATTGTATATATGCATTTTATTTAATGTTATTTTAAAAACGATTCACTATGAGAATCTAAAAAATCTAAACCTTTTTTTATTTCATTTTCTTATTTTAAACATGCACACATTTGTACCTCTAGCATGGTACTTTTTATCGTGTTTTTTTTTTTTTTGTGGCCTTTATGGAGGAAACAACTCTTCAATTTAAAAAGTGCAGTGTAGAGTGCGCAGGAGCATCCAGGTGAAAGACGTTAACTAGAGGTTTAATGGATTCTTGGAATGTAGTCATAAGAGTTTAAGAAGGGTTGTGATTAAGGGCACACTAAGGGTAAAATCTGGGTACTATGCAGTTATTTTGAATCAGTTTGATGCTTGATGTTTACTTTTCTGTCTTTTTTTTTAGCTTGACATCTGGTCAAAGTCCAACTATCAGGCATTTCAAAAGGTGAGTTAACCAGCAAAGCATCACAACAAACGTACAAAACTCAGTTTAATCAACAGAGCGTGTCTTTCTCATTACCCATAGTGTACGTTGGGAAATATTGGAACAGTAATTAAATTATCCTATGGTTGTCTTTCAGATTGGAGCCGTGTAATAAATAAATTTAAATCGCGTGTCCGTGAAATTCTAATGAGATCTCTCTTCTCAATGACGGTCGCATTTCTTGTCACCTCTCCACTGCCAATCCTTGCCTTTCATCCCTCAGACATCATTTGTCCTCGTGTTTTTTGATTTCATTTCACTCAGAGCCACTTCGCCCTCATTTGACAGCCCCCTAAACATCTGGGCTCCAGTCGTCTTCTCTCCACCCTCCCCGATTCTCATTAGGCTGTAATTAGAGAGCCGTCAGCCTCTGGGCCAGATGAAACTACGTAGTCTTGCTAATGCTGATGCACCTTTCAAAGAGAGAGAGAGAGGGAGAGAAACTTGCTTTCCTTTCAAAGGAGAGAGAATGCGTATGACGAGCTGCCTGGAACTTAAAGCGAGAGGTTGCGAGAACCCGCTCGCATTGTAATTGAGCTTCTCGTATCTGCACAGGCTGATCAAAGCGCAGAACTGTTTATTTTTTTATTTCTCTGGCTGCGTACGCTAACTCGAACCCAGGCTGCCTCAAACTGGAGGGACGGGCCGCCTCTCATCTTCCCCTCCCAGCTGTCACTTCTGTATTCCCGTTTTCCATGCTCGCTTAATTAATGGTTCTTTACTCTTCACATGTCCCCGCTGTCCAATAGTTTTCACACAGATGTTTTTGTGTTTATAAAAAAAGCATCTCTTTGCTTTTTTACACTTCAGTAGTAACCACTTGAGTTTCTTTTCCCATGATGCATCACTATTGAGAGGTATTAACTGGACTGTTTCCCATAAGGACTTTGGTCAGCATTGGCAGTCTAATGAAACGATGACGGGAGATTGAAGTGGTTCACTTTTTAGTCCCATTCTATAATTACATTAGTGATGGAAGATGGGATTTTAGGGAAAGTAATAAGGTTATGGTGTTCTTCTGCAAAATTGGACTTCGGAGTTAATCTCAGTGTAGGTAGATTGATCTGAAAATACATTTTAATTAGAATTTCTTCAAATGTGTGCCCATGCATGCATGCAAAAAAAAAAGAAATACAAAATATATTTATATTATATTATATTTGTTTATTATATTATATATATTTTGCTTAAAGAATATTTTAGAACCAAATTTTTTGTTGTTGCATTCTACAATTATGCACATAAATTGTATTAATAATTGTAATATAATTATTTAATCATTTTATTATTCATTGTAATTCATTTTAATTGTATTATTATAAAAAAAAATCTGAAAAAAACTGAAATGATACTGATAATTTTCTGCCAGGACATTTCATGTTAAGTTAATGGACATTTCCTAAAACACATGAAATGTGAAATACGGATAAATAAATGTGTATTTATCTATAATATTTAAACTGTACTATATGGTAGTATTTGTTGAGCTGCATTTTATTGTAGATAAAAAAAAATTTTTAATTACTTCAAATCATTACTTCATTGTTTTTACTTATTTTATATGTTTGTATTATCGTATTCATAAAGAGGAAAGGTATTTACACCTTTTTTTTTTACGATTTGCACTTAAAGACTATACTTTTGTACCATTTTAGTCTCCCTTTAATTTTAGTTAAATTTTTTTCCTTGAAGTCCAATTAGAATGTTAGTCAAGGTGTTCGATTAGTTGATTAGTTCACATGACCATTTTCTACCACCAATTATAGACTATAGATGTCCATTATGAAAATAAATGACAATTTTGTTAACTGGTTCCTCATATTTGGTTTTGTAAATGTTGCTGGTCATATGTTATTGTACTTGCTGTACATATTGTGTTATGTTTCTCAGTGATCTTTGTTCTCTCAGGTCACTGATCATGCAACCACAGCGCTCCTGCATTACCAGCTCCCCCAGATGCCTGATGTTGTAGTTCGCTCCTTCATGGTGGGTATAGTACATTGCTTTTAAACTTCTAATGACATTGTGCTAGAATTATTACATGCAATTATTATTTTTTGCCTTTGGCTTTGTGGTGCTGTTTAACGAGAGGTTTTCCACATTGTAAGAATGCATGCACCATTCTTACAAAATATATTTCTGTAGTTCAACTGGTAGAGGAAGGCAATAATAACAATATCAATGTCATGGGTCAGATTCCCAGGGAACACATACTGAAAATCGATAGCTTGAGTGCACTCCGCCAAATGTGTAAAATGGCATAAAATGTATAAAAACCTCACTCATCAAACTCTGCCCTGGAATAAAAAAAAGTGTTGATTTTGTGTTTGAAATCTTTAATAACTTAACAAGTTAACCTTATCGTGGCTTGTATATTTGTGTGTGATGTTAAGCATTGAGTCTGGTCTGTCTTTATACCGACCTCTGCTCTACGCTTTGAAAAGAGAGGAGAGATAGATTACTTCTCCGTAAGATCAATGCGGAGCTATTCTGATCATGGCTGGAATCGTGGGCTTTCTCCTGTACACGGATTTAAACCATACAGTTGATGGGCTTCACTCCGAGGCCATCCCCGGGACAACTTATTTAGAACCTGAAAAAAAAAAAAAAACACCAGTCCTCAGTCTCTCCGAATAAGGGCTTCAAGGTCCTCTTAGCTTCTTCGTAAAAAATCTTTTTATTGTGCTTCAGGTATAGGTTGAATGAACAGACAGACAGACTGACAGATAAATAGATAGATAGACACATGAGAAAAGATAGATAGATAGATAGATAGATAGATAGACACATGAGACACGACAGATAGATAGATAGATAGATAGATAGAGACACATGAGACACGACAGACAGATAGATAGATAGATAGAATGGAAAGATAGATAGATAGATGACAGACAGATAGATAGATAGATAGCTTCTTCGTAAAAAATCTTTTTATTGTGCTTCAGGTATAGGTTGAATGAACAGACAGACAGACTGACAGATAAATAGATAGATAGACACATGAGAAAAGATAGATAGATAGATAGATAGATAGATAGACACATGAGACACGACAGATAGATAGATAGATAGATAGATAGAGACACGACAGATAGATAGATAGATAGATAGATAGAGACACATGAGACACGACAGACAGACAGACAGATAGATAGATAGATAGATAGATAGAGACACATGAGACACGACAGACAGATAGATAGATAGATAGATAGATAGAGACACATGAGACACGACATAGATAGATAGATAGATCGAGACACGACAGATAGATAGATAGATAGATAGAGACACATGAGACACGACAGACAGATAGATAGATAGATAGATAGAGACACGACAGATAGATAGATAGATAGATAGATAGATAGAGACACATGAGACACGACAGACAGACAGACAGATGGATGGATGGATGGATGGATGGATGGATGGATGATAGGGTGGTGCTGGACTCTTGTGTGTGCTAATTGGAGTATGAATAACAGGGAGTCAGTGGAGGGTGGTTTGGGCCGGCAGATGAATTAGGAAAGACAATGTGTCCTGACAGGTGCAGGTAAACCCCGACTGTGTTGAGCGGCCCAGTGAAGACGGGTTAGAGAGGAGAGCAGACATACTTCTCCTGCTGTTAATCAATGTCGAGTTGTGACTGCTGTGAGAGACCACAGACCCTCATGCTGCTCTCACACGTCCCATGCCAATGAGGCCATCCGCCACAGCAGTTTTACAGCATTTTGCCCAGGAAAATACACTGTCTTATACTTTGCTTCATTTTGGTTAAAACGTGTTATTCAAGTCACTTCAGACTCAGTTGAACTCTTAAGTGTCAATCCAGTCTTCTGTGTGTCACACGAGGAGTGCTGTTTAGTTTTTAAAGGTTTTATCCAATAAGCCCTTAATAAAAAGCACAATTGTCTGTGTGGTGGTGTACTTTTGAGCAGACCTGGTTGAGGAGCTACATCAAGCTCTTCCAGACCCCGTGTCAACGCTGTGGCAAGTACCTGCAGGAGGGCCTTCCTCCAACATGGAGGGACTTCCGAACTCTGGAGGCTTTCCATGACACCTGCAGGCAGTGACGCTGTCCCGGATCACACAGTATTCCATGGCTTGGCTTGGAAAACTCCAAGATTCTGTTTCTAGCTCTGTGTTTTTGCAGAAATCTGTGTTGTGAACAGTTCATCATGAAGACCATTTCCAGCCTATTGATTTCCACAGCTTTGCTCCATCCTTTTTAGAAGAACATTATTCTCCAGAGAGATACATTATAATGATTTTTATCGCATTTGAAAGGAGAAAATGTAAAATGCTGATGGATTTTAGAATGTAAATAGCTAGACGGTTATCTTCCACAAATAGGTCGTAATCTTTAATGTTTTAGGTGGGACCTGCTCTCAGGTTGGATGAAAATTGTGTCCATTTTTGACATTTAAATAAACTGCCTTTGCTTTTTCCACATCTTGTCTCATGATTTAAAAAAAAAAACAAAAAAAAACATGTTGGTCATAACTTCCTTTTTCTTTTTTTTTTTTTTTTTAGATCTGGGTTTTTATTATATGTTTCTTTGGTTCAAATAAGTTAGGCGTGCACTGTTTTTGCTGGTCTGCAAAAAAATGTGCAAATGTCAGCAGAAACTTTTTCTGCTTTTAAATATGCTTGTGTAAACTTCAGAAACCAATGCAAAAAAAAATGCAAAATGTACATAGTTCATGAAAAATACATTGCAAACTAGAGTACATTCTTATAAGTGTATGACCCTGAAATCGCAGTTGCTTTTTCATTTCTTATCATGCAAGATTTAGACGGAATGATAAAGGGTCTCGATGAGTGTTTGCATGGGAAGTTAGCTTTTGTTTTCTAACCCCGCCTGACGTGACTTCACTTTTGCAATGACACATTGTACATGCAAGTTTAAATTATTAAACATTTTGTTTGAGGCATGACAAATTCACGCTGGTCATCAGGACTGTAAAGAAAAGGACATTGAAAGCTGACTTTTTAAGTGTTGCATGTTTATCCAGAAACCTCAAGTCAATGTAGTTTCAACAATGGTGTATGTTACCATTTTACTCATTTCATGTTTGTAATATGTTGCTATATACACGTTCATTTAAGCTTGTGAGGCTTGAATTTGATCTTTATGGAACCATATAGATTCTCATTTGAACATCAACCACAATTTAATCACATCAGCTGGAGCTACAGGGCTGACTGTGATCTTAATGTACTAATGTACTCTGAGAGCTTGATATGCCTTTCAGCCTGAAAAGCCAGCCGAGTAGAATCTAAACAAAACTGTCTGGCAATTGATAAACATATGAAAGATACTTAAAAGGTAGATAATTTAAAAATAATAATATATAAACATACTATATATATTAACTTCATAATTTTGTATGATTACTAATTAAGGAGAAATATAAATAAATATTATATAGTAGATACTGTTTATATATGTAATGCGCTTTTTAAGATTTTATGCGCATCTTGACATTTCCATCCAGTGTTTTTATGCAATATTCTAAAATGCATGTGGATGAAAACATAGCTAGTGTATCTTATTTCTTAAGAAGTATAGCATTTTCAGAACCAAAAGCTGAAATTATCTCTAAAACAAAGTTTAAATGGAACGTGTGTGTTAAGCAGTTTGCTCTGAATTAATTGCAAAACTTTAAAGCGTAAAGAGTATCAGTACAGCGCTGCTGGAGAGCACTGCAGTAATGTAAACCATATAGCCTATATAATTGTCTGAATTTTCCAACCTGCTGAAAATCCTAATGAGCAGGCTTATATTCTCACTTTCACTTTATATTCTGAGCTTTTCTGAAAAAAACTCAAGGAGCTGCGGCGCTTTTGCATGATCCGCTTTGATCAAGTGAAAATCATCATTGCCTTCAGATCCCACTCGGGCTGCCGCGTGAGAGGCTTTGAGTCGAGTTAGTCGGTGAAGTCTCGAATGCCTCCGCAGCCACGCTGGAGTCGCACCATTTCTCTCTTTCTCTCTCCGACTCGAAGTGAGACTCAAGGGCTAATTCATACACCTACTCGTCACTCCACAGTTAACATAGCATCTGTTCCTGAAAACAGTTGGTGAGCTTTAGTCTTTGTTACAATTGTAGATTTAATGAGCCTTCAAGCTTCATTCTTTGGAGCGTTTTGGTCTCAAAGGTGAGAGAGGCTACCAGGGTTAAGGAAATTATTGCTCTTTTCCATTCCTACTTTTTTTTTTTTTTTTTTACATTTTTAGAATTACAAATAGTCATTAAGCCATTACAGCACAACGCTAATTTGCATCTCATGTTCCTGGTTAGTTTAGTTTTTTTTAATCTAATGCAAAAGGAAGAAACTAAATGAGACATTACAATAAAATAATAGGCCTAACTAGTCATTTTCTCCGAAATCAGATCTCATGAAGTAATAAAGACAAGCCTTTTCCATGGTCTTCCAGAAGGACAGGCCATTCCTTTGCCTTACTTAGCCTACTACAAAATAAAAATAGCACCTCAGGTCTCAAAGCTTTGTTAGACTGTCATCTATTTTACAGCACATTTTTCAGCCTGACCTCCTTGGGTGTTGAATCGTATGTTTGTGTACTGTGCCTGTATAATTGCGGCGTGTGTTCTCTCTTCTCGCGGCGTGTGTTAAGTTTCCCGCGGTGCCGGCCGTTCACCCCTCCCCAGCCCGTGGCCTCATTAACTGCTCCTCGCCACCTCGTCCCACACGCTCCCTCCTGAACGCCTAATTACCGCCCTCGACCCATGCTAATGATTGATTTCGAGACCAGGTGCCTTGCATTCTCCCTGTCCTTGCCCCAGTGTAAATTTGCCAAGACGGCAAAAGGGGGTTTACACTCATATTCAGCTGTAGCCTACTGTGTAGACTTGAGGTATGATTGTTGTATTTATTTCAGTGCCACAGGCTTTCCACAGGATCAACAGTGAAAACGGTCTCAAAGTGGTTTAATATAGCTGGAGGAAATGATCGGTCGGCATTAATCTCAATGGCAGTTGGTCAGCTAGCACATTCTGCCAGTTAAATATCCAGTATGGATGCTGCCATATTTACCATAGATAGGCTATGTATTGCCATGTTAGCGTCTGTTTCTATGGACAATTTCAACTTTTTAAGTTATTTAGATTTATGTATGTCACAATTTCGACTTAGTAAGTCATAATTTAGGATTTTTATTTCGTAATTATGACTTTAGTATGTCATGATTGTTTTTCTTATGTGGCAGAAATTGACTTGTCAGAGAAGCCTGACATGACATTAAAAAGTTACAATAGTTTAACAACCTGTGAAATTGAGTCAATGCATATTAAAAACAAATACCAACAAATTTCTTTGAAAGTGTATCCAATTTTGGGGAGAATTTAAATTTCAGCGTTTTTACAACCAGAGAGGCTGTGCAGTGTTGTGGTATCTCGAAAAACATATTGATTTTGTATTATGAGTGACGACACATTGACCCTTCCAAGATGGCGGAGGCGTCAACGTGTCTGAAGCTGTCAAATGTGGTAGCTATCTATACATATTTGCATCACAGTACTTATGGTGCTTTCAAGTCCTCATGGGAGGTTCGTATTTACAAGTTGGGAAGTCATAATTGCTATGTCAGGTGTGTTTGAATAACTTTTTCTGCAAAAAATTCAGCAAGATTTTTTACAAAGTGATAAGAACAAGGCTATGGTATTTTGTTCATGCAACAACAACAACAAAAAACTCATACATTCTAACAAACTTACCTTTAATACAGATGCTGCATTGTTTGTCATATGTTGCATGCACCAAAAAAGAATAATGAATAGGCCTGGGTTTTGACACAAAGTTCACAATTTGATTGGATTAGATTCGATATTGATTATTTTGGATATATATCAGGTACAGTACATGCCATATTTTCTCAAGGAAAAAAATCTCTCTAATGCTGTAAAATATAGGCCTACATGAAAGTCAGTTGGTAGCCTACTACATTAATATTGAAGGTTAAGTTACTGATTTTCTTTACAAACGCTTAAATTACAGTTTTTTTTAATGATAGAGTTACAAATGCATAATTCTATTTCCACTCCAATTCGTTTTTCTGAAATATAAACATTAGCCTAATTGGTGGCTCTCATAACTTGATTTATTCAAATATAATTTAAACATTGAAGAACAGTAACATTTCGAATGAATATGCTGCATGGTGCATAAATTTAGTAAAATGTTCATCTCTAGAGTTAATTTTTCTAGCTGACTAACGAGTTTAGGATCACCAAATATGTTTTTTCTGAGGTAAATGTGACGTTACGTGACATATTGTTTAGAAGCTGTTATATTGAAGTCTTTCTGCAGTCGAAACACTGATTGAGCGATTACATGAGACAGGATACGGATTTTGGTAAGTTGTACTTTCTTTTAACATACCTTCGGGTGTTTATTCATTTTTATTTCGTGCTGAAAAGATCAGTTCAGTGCACTTTGAGCTGCCGCTTCTCTTGAACTGAAGGCGCTACAGCGATCTGTCACTCCACATTAAACAGCGCCAAAACGGCATTTATTGTTTGAATACTGTAATAAAATGGACAGAATTTGAAATCTGAGACTTTGTTTCATATCAAAAGTAACAAAGCACAAAGCTTGATGTGAGGTGCGCTACAATATTCCGTTCATTAACTATAAACAGGCAAGGCTAATCGATTCTTGGGATTTAAGAATCGGTATTTCATAAAAAACGAGAATCGATTAAAATCGAGAAATCAATATTTTTTACCCAGCCCTAATAATGAATAGTAAAATAAATAATCTCTCTAGATTACTAATTTTAGACTAATAAACTAATATTTCTTTCAGAATCATATAGTAGGCCTATTTCACTGAAAATGCAGTTCATTGTTGTTATTATACAGTTAGGTGTGACAAAATAAATTTGAAACATTATCCACAACAAGATAAAACTAAAATGGCATTGTTTTATCAACAATACTGCGGTTTACAAATTTGGAGGCTCTTATTGGATTGATAAAAGTAGCCTAAATATCATATTGTGGAACAAAACCTACTTTATTGGTGAGCTTATGAGCACACAAAGTACAAAAACAGAACTTTGCGTCCCCATTTAAGAATCAATTCTGTATTGAACGGTTTTAAGCATTCACACTGAAACCGAATTCACTCCTTTTTGTGTTCTTCATCGATGGCCTCATTTCTGGCTGTGCTTTGTGTGTGCATTTAGTAATTCTTCCTGTTGATTCACACAAGTCTGGCGAAGTGGACGTCTCCAGTTAACAATACTGTGCCGTCATCTGTTTTCGTAGACTTAACAGGTGGTGCAGATGATCCGAATAGAATTGTCTTATGGTCATATTTGCACACCCAAGACAAACGGCCCGTGAATTTCATTGACAGGCGTCTGCGTATCTCGGAGCTGATGAGCACAGGGGTGGCGGGAGGCGGGGAAGGTCTATGTTGGGAGGTTGTCCTGGGAGACAGATGGTGACTAGATCCTCTTGATGCCAAGAATGTTCTGGAAGATCTCCATGCTAACAGTCCCAGGCTTATGTAGGAGGTGCGTACATCGGCACCATGTTCAGGCACAGGCCACATCCACGTTCCATCTGTTCCCTGCTCATCTTATCTGCATTGTGCTGAATGCCTCTGGGTTTGTGGTACGTACCTGAAAACTGTAGCTGTTTACCAGTGTGTGAATGCTTGTTTTCACTAAATGGAGCTTTAGCCTTTGCTTCAGTGGTGTATCCAAAATCACAGACATTACCACTTACATGCTACAAAGTAGCAATGGGCAAATCTCAGAGTAAATCCACTGCTCCTAATGCATATATCTCATTAAAAGCATTATACAAGACGGCTTAAACATTATGAACAAGAACAGACACACACAAGCATCTATTTGCACGATTCTCTGGCACCGAATTGTCGCTTTGCACTGATGTGTCATTGATCGGTGCCGGGAACTAAGATTCACGCTTCGCTCTGAAATTATGGAGCTCACCCTCCTGGCATGTTGAATCGCCACCCACTAGAACTGGTAACAAGACCTACTATGCATCAGATGCTCGAAAACTCTAGCACTTATACAGACAGAATTTTTAACAGCTTATCGCAGATGGCGAGAACTTTCTCATGCACTAAAGTTGAACACGCAAGTCACAGAGACCAGGCGCAAAGTAGTGCCAGCATTACTCATGGTTTTAGTTAAATGTTATATGTGGGGGGGAAAAGGAATGGATGTTTGACTTGACTCTGCTTTGCGTAAATACATGCAGCAACTGTCACGTAGACTAATGAGGATAGAACTGACCCCTTAAAAGGCCTATTTGGATGGAACTAGTTTTCTGAAGATTCTTACAATTCTGATTTTATGTATCAAAAAGGACTAACATCTGCATGGTAATTACAGAGGTGGAAGTGCGTGTTTTATGCATGTGGGTGTTACAGAAGGTCATGAAGGGCATGCATAATTTTTGATGCATATTTTAATAAATTATTTTTGATACAATTGTAATTTAACATAAAAACCTTAGTTAAGTAAACTTCACAATATAGAAGTTGCTGCTTGAACCCACATGACTAAGCGTAATCTAGATTTTGCCTTATGCTGGTATTCTAGCTAATGTTTGCTAACATTCTATTGTTCTCTCAAATTTAATATTAATATTCTCGAAACATTAGCACAAAAACGTCATTTATACATCATTCATGGAGCTGTTTTATGAAATGTTTTACTGTAGCTGGATGTTCGTCTCACGTTTTATAAATCATGCTACTTGTTTCAGAACGTTCAAAGACGTTCAAAAGTAATGTTCCCATAATGTTTGCAAAATGACAAATTGGATTGTTCCTTTAACCTCTATAGAACCAAGAAAAATGTTTTTAAAACATTTAGAAAACTGGGTTTGTCATCTGGGATTAAAATTCTTAATCCCAGATAACAAGTCTTGAAAGTTTCAGCGATTTGGTTCTCTCTAATTTTATATTTATTTGATATAACTTTTTGTCAAATGCTGTAAATATTGAAAAGTGCAATGTGGAAAACCATTGGGATCAGAAATCATAGACATTCACATTTAGACAGGATTAGCTTTTTTAATTTACTTTGATGAAAAACTAAGTAATTTGTTCTGGAAATTTTTACAGATGTTGTGTGAGAAAAACAGTCATGACAGATTGGGAAAGGAAAAGTAGTCCTGTCAGAACTAGTCCTTTTTAAAGAAGGTTTTAGGTTTTGTGTGCATGATATTGTGTAATGTAAAGTGCAACTCACATGATGTTAAAATGATGGCTCATAAATAATTTCAGACAATACATAAACATTTACAGTATATACAGTACTAGCCTATTGGATGGTTTGAATTAACGAGCCTTAAAATGGTTATGGGCCGTAACCATTTTACGGAATCTTACGGTCAATCTAGCGAAATGCGAATTTGGACAAGCTACGGTTTTTTTGCCTTTTTCAGTTTTTATTTTTAATGACAGTAGAGAAGAGACAAAAAATGGTCTGCAAATTAGTCAGATAATTTGTTTTATATTATGTGTCATTCATGGTAGCGACGTCACGCGACTCACGGAATGGGAAACCCCCACAACGCCACCTATGGGCTTAGAATACAAGTGTCACACAGATACACGTAACACAGCCTTACCAAAATGCACAAAAAAAGTTCCCAACTAAAAATGACCAAGCACTACAGAATTGTTGGCTCTCTGTCGATATCTGTGTTTGAAACACAAAATTGCAAATTACTTGTGGAGGAACCTTTCTTCTGCGTTAATGAATCGAATGGTTTGAAACAAATCTGACTAGCTATGCCAAGAGTCACAATTTTTCAAGTACTGGCTAGTGGCTAGTAATTAATAGAAAATTACATGAGAAAAAGTCCGTAGTGTACCTTTAAAGATGATATCTGAATTTGACATTTGTGGCTTTTAGCTCTGAGGCCATCGACATGCTAGCGCTCTCCAAAAAAAAAACTTTTAGCTGATATAAAAGTAGCAATTTCCCAGAAAACAAAGCAAAATTATCGATGACTCATCCTGCACTCAGAGGCACTGCAAATATTTGGCCAATCAAATGCTTTCTAGAATGAGAATGTCCCTCCCCCTAAATACCACCCTGACTAACAATTGCATGTAGCACAGTCACAACTGGGATGTAAACGAAAGCCTATTCAGTATGTATACGTTTATATTTAATTCTTTTTTTTTTCATAATTATAAAACTTTTCAAGGAAAATGTGTTTACAGTTACATGAGGCAAATTAAGTTTGAAAAATCAACCAACCACAACAAGATTAACTGAAATGCTTGGTTTATTGGATCAGTAAAGCTAAATGTCATATTATATGACAAGATTTATGGAGAGCTTTTGAGCTACTAAGTAAGTTTTGCCATAAGAACAAACTAATTTAAAAAAACAACAACCCTATTTAAGAACTTAGAACATAGGAAACACATCAACACAGAACAGAAAACAAGTTATTTGATAGGTTTTTGAAGAGTATAAATGTATCTGTTGGGAGATGGAGCTCTTTAAGATGTTCACAGATAATAACATTAGCAACTGGCGACTGCGTGACCTGTCATCCGTCTGCATATTAGAGCATATCATTTCCCAGCGAATGAAAATATCAGCCTTGTCTTGTTGTTCTTCTGAATATTTGTTTTATTAGATATATTCAAATTAAAGTCCTGAGGCCTATCTATTCAAAAGCAATGCATGCTCTCGGTACACTGCTCTTGTCCTTCTGCTGAAAATGAATGTCTCGTTGTTTGTTGATGGGAAGGATTGCAATATTGAAATAGCAGTCATGCAGTGTGTTTGGACTGATTCAAGGACATAGAGGTTGGCCAGCTTATTGTTAATGTAAATAAATGCAAATATTAAAATGGGGCTTTGCGCCCATGATACACCATTAGAGTGCTGTTTTATGTCCGTCGGGGGTTAATAATGTGAATTCCATCGATTTCTGGCTTTTAGAGAAGTGTTCACAGATTTTCTGTCCGTGGCGGTATTGTTGTGCTTGTTAATCCATTTGAGTCAGAGCGCGGTGTGTCTTGCTAGGTATAGGTCATTGCCAATGGGATGCTAATGAGAGCCTGCTAATCAATTTGTGCTTAATCAGCCAATCAATGTTTGCTGTAGCTGGCAAGCACACAGAGCACCGGGCGGCAGCAGTGCCGTGAGAAACTGCAAGACTTCTTGCCCCGGGTTTTAACTCAGTTTGTTACTTTCCTTCTCATTGATCCCGTTGCTTGAAGGAGGGATTTCAGGTGGTGTCTGTCTAATTTTACAAAGACAAAGAAACATAAATGGAAACTATATTAGTATTCTGAGGTCTCCCTCATGCAGTTTTGAATAATTTGATAGATTGCTTTTAATAAAGGGATGATCCATCCAAAAATGACAATTCTGTCATCATTTACCTATACCCTCATGTCATTTCAAATGACGTTCTTTCTTCTGTGGAACACAAAAGAAGATATTTTGAAGAATGCTGCTATAACAGTTTTGGTTCCCATTGACTTCCATTGTATGGACAAAAATACAATGGAAGTCAATGGGAACCAAAACTGTTTGGCTATAGAGATTCTTCAAAATATCTTCTTTTATGTTTGGAACAACATGAGGGTAAATGGTGACAGAATGTTCATTTTCGGGTGGATTATCTCTAGCGCATATATCATACATTTTGTGATTTAATGCCGTTCAAGTTGCTAAATATTGTAAACATTGTTAATATATTGTTGTTTGCTTAAATATAATTCACAGCTATATCCCGGCTAACAGGGAACGTTCTGGCAAGATTACCCCAATTTAGGGGAGGGACAAGATTCCCTCAAAGAACAAACAGTCTTTCAGTAACATTAATATAACGTTTGTTCAAAGTTATCTCATCTTTAATAAAGTTCTTCAAAAGGTTAGCACAAAAGCTTCATATATTTTACATTAATGCACTTTTTAGTTGGACATTCGTTTAACGTTGAGCTAATAATGATCTCAAATCTCTAGTACGAACATGTTATTTATATATTGTTCATGAAGCTTTGTTTGGAAATGTTTCAGTTGGACATTCGTCCAACATTTTTTAAACATTTTCCAATGTTTAACATTTTAAGGTTCCCATAATACTTGCAAAAATATAAAATGGAATGTTCCCTTAATGTATAACCAACAAAAACATTTTTAAAACATTCAAAAACAGATATGTATATATAAAGTGACTTTGTCTAAATAAAAGGGTTGTAGGTTTCAAAGCACTAGTGCACATTGTGTTTTACTGATGCTTTATCTAAATATTTTTCATTCTTTTGTGCCTGCAGAGAATTGTGGGATATGTAGTGTTGTCACACAAGAGTGTTGCCACATAAGATGGCTAAGTGAGTTATATTTTTTGACAATCTTTGTTGCTATTCTTCATCAAAATGCATATAAATTAAAAAATATTCACATTTAAAGTCTTTTAAATATCAATATCACATTATCAATTCTTTATTTGCACACCCCTAATTCAGAAAATTAGACAAAGATAATCCCACTACTATGCTGGTGTCCATCCGCTTTTACTGAGTCATTGACAAGACTCGAAGGAAGCATTTCACCTCTGTTTGTAACTTTCTTTTGACCTCCAGGATGTAGTTTACAATTCATTTTCCCAGTTTCACGTCCTTTGAATTCCTCATCATTCATTTTTGTATTTTAGTTTTTTGTAAAACATCAATCTGTACTTCCATTCAACCTCATAAGACATGTTGATCGATTCTAGGTGAAACATTAATCCTTGTTTTAAAAACTCTCCGAAAAATGATGTAACCCACTCCATTTTCCACAGAGCTCTTGTGGTTGAAAGCACATTTCCTTGAAAAGGAAAAGAAGACGAATGCAAGAACCCACACGCACACAAAACAAGAACTAATCCCTGACCTGCCAGGCGGGAGAGGAAAAGCTATTAATTAATCTAAGAGAAAGATCACAAATAAAATCAGCCTAGTGGTGACCGTTCACTGGCAGGCAACTGTTTCCCATATGTCTCTCTTCCTTTGGAGAAACGGAATGAAATTGCAGAGCGCTATTGAATGTAATCATACATTTGTTAAAGAGTGTGAGAGAGGCAGTCACATCCCATAACAGACTAATCTATATCCCTTAAACGCTGCCCGACTGTCAAGAAAAAGAGGAAACGGGGCCGTTTAGGAAGTTGTGCTGAGTCAAGTGATTTCCTCCGTTAAAGAGCCACGCTGAAGAGCTGACAGCGATGACCTCCACCTGTCACCTGTTATGACAACCAGAAACAGAGTGTTTCTTATTTTGCAGCTGTTTGGAAATGAGTCATGCACTGATTGAAAGCACTAATGTGAAAAAAATCAACCGTGATTCTCTTGCTGTTCACCAGCACATAACGTATCATCTTGGGCCTTTTCCTTTCACTAGCTAGTTTACCAGTGTGAATAAAAAATAGTAACTGGTGCCAATAATGTCGATCTGTTCTTCACACAAAGCCAACAAATTAATTTTAAAAAAAATGTAAAAATAAAAATCAAGTATTACAGAAGGTCACGTTTGCTAAAGTTGTTTTATAAGAAATAATGTATTCATTTGAAATAGTTAGTGATGACTAGTCATTAGGGATAATGTAAAGCATGACTGTAAATAATGACTGAAATAATTTTTATTTATTAATAAGACTTTCTTTCATCTGTGGAACACAAAAGAAGATATTTTGAAGAATGTTGCTACCTAAACAGTTTCGGTTCCCATGGACTTCTATTGTATACAGGTTTGGAACAACATGAGGGTGACAGAATTTTCATTTTTGTGTGGATTATCCCTTTAAAGCACATAATATCATATATTTTATGATTTAAAAATATTATGACATTGAAAAATAAAATTAGACGAACACACTTTGAAGAGTAAATTGTCATAGATCAGATATACACCAAAAAAAAAAAAGGTGTGGAAACAATTTTTTACCCAGAAATTGCAAGTAAATTTCACAATTAATTACAAAGAAACAGCATACCACGTTTAATTAAACATAAAATTTTAAAATAGAAAGACTGACAAAATATGACACATTAGTGAGTTGTGTTAGTGTACAAACTGTGCCCACTCGACCAAAAGCGCTGCCTCATAATCTTACTTTTTAAAGGTGAACATTTTTCAATGTTCCTCTGCACTATGATTACTACATGTTCTCCATCATATCCATACTGAACAGTGAGCGGGGAGTGAAACCAGCCCTGCAGAGACGGCATTCCGATGAGAGGGAGTCATTACAAATTCTTTTTGATAGGAAATATATTTGAATATCTTTCAAACTGTCCCACTCACACCCCACACCTTTTATTTTTTCGTATATTATTTAATCTTAAGTTTGTCGTTGCGGGGTTTGATTTTGCAGTGTACAAAGAATTCACGCTAAACAAGCATTTTCCAAAAAGAAAAATGACCTCTTGGCCTCATATACATTGGAATGTCGTTATGATCTGAAAGCAGCCGCCCACACTGTCTCCGACTGTGATTTTAAACTTCAGGAGATGAAATGTGGGATTGTGGGTGTTTGGATTGAATCCCTGTCCATGTGTCTATTCTTGTCATTTTTAGCTCCGTTTTTTTGTAAAACACAATCAACTAAATGATGCCATCAAAGAAACATTAGGTAGCATTTAACACTAAGAGTAAATAGGCTACCTGAAAGAAATACAGTATTAGCAAGGCTAGTACATAAGTTTGTGTGATATTTACATCACATGACATAAGCCAAGCTGACGTTTTTGCATTATAACTTCAGCTAGCTGTCTAAATTGATGAAAGAATTAACAAAATTACAAATAGCAAGTGATTTAGGCCTACAGTGGGGTGCAAAAGTGACCTTTTTATGTACCTCAGAGTTAGATGTATTGCCTTTACATGACAAATACAGATGATTTTTTTTGTTATGTAATAACTGATATGCAGTATCATATTTAAATTATGGTTTTATAACTTTTTTGGCAAACAAAAACATAATATTTTAACAGAAATAATACTACTAATATTTTTGTTATTGTTATTTGTGCTATTATATTTATGTAATTTAAAAAGTATTATTATTACCTCTAAATAACATTGTGGGCTGTTTTTCTTTGGAGACCCACTAAATAGTGCAGTTTATCAAAAGAGATACAGTAATACAGAAAAAAAATAGCTGGTTGTTAAAGAGAACTGATAACTAAGTAAATAATTTTAAAAAGTTAAATGTCAAACTACTATACTTTTAATGGTTTGCCTCTACTTGAAATAAATAGAAATATTTAAAACGAAGATTTATGATGTGTAATGAAAAAATAAATACAAAATAAAAAAATAAAGTAAAAATTATTCATATTAAAATATGAAATATGAAACTAAAATATAAATATCTGCACTATTTTATGTCACTAATTCTACTTGACATAAATATAAACAATAAAATATGAAACTAAAATTAAATATCTGCACTATTTTTATGTCACTACCTCTACTTGACAAATATAAACAATAAAATATGAAACTAAAATTAAATATCTGCACTATTTTTATGTCACTACCTCTACTTGACAAATATAAACAATAAAATATGAAACTAAAATTAAATATCTGCACTATTTTTATGTCACTACCTCTACTTGACAAATATAAACAATAAAATATGAAACTAAAATTAAATATCTGCACTATTTTTATGTCACTACCTCTACTTGACAAATATAAACAATAAAATATGAAACTAAAATTAAATATCTGCACTATTTTTATGTCACTACCTCTACTTGACAAATATAAACAATAAAATATGAAACTAAAATTAAATATCTGCACTATTTTTATGTCACTACCTCTACTTGACAAATATAAACAATAAAATATGAAACTAAAATTAAATATCTGCACTATTTTTATGTCACTACCTCTACTTGACAAATATAAACAATAAAATATGAAACTAAAATTAAATATCTGCACTATTTTTATGTCACTACCTCTACTTGACAAATATAAACAATAAAATATGAAACTAAAATTAAATATCTGCACTATTTTTATGTCACTACCTCTACTTGACAAATATAAACAATAAAATATGAAACTAAAATTAAATATCTGCACTATTTTTATGTCACTACCTCTACTTGACAAATATAAACAATAAAATATGAAACTAAAATTAAATATCTGCACTATTTTTATGTCACTACCTCTACTTGACAAATATAAACAATAAAATATGAAACTAAAATTAAATATCTGCACTATTTTTATGTCACTACCTCTACTTGACAAATATAAACAATAAAATATGAAACTAAAATTAAATATCTGCACTATTTTTATGTCACTACCTCTACTTGACAAATATAAACAATAAAATATGAAACTAAAATTAAATATCTGCACTATTTTTATGTCACTACCTCTACTTGACAAATATAAACAATAAAATATGAAACTAAAATTAAATATCTGCACTATTTTTATGTCACTACCTCTACTTGACAAATATAAACAATAAAATATGAAACTAAAATTAAATATCTGCACTATTTTTATGTCACTACCTCTACTTGACAAATATAAACAATAAAATATGAAACTAAAATTAAATATCTGCACTATTTTTATGTCACTACCTCTACTTGACAAATATAAACAATAAAATATGAAACTAAAATTAAATATCTGCACTATTTTTATGTCACTACCTCTACTTGACAAATATAAACAATAAAATATGAAACTAAAATTAAATATCTGCACTATTTTTATGTCACTACCTCTACTTGACAAATATAAACAATAAAATATGAAACTAAAATTAAATATCTGCACTATTTTTATGTCACTACCTCTACTTGACAAATATAAACAATAAAATATGAAACTAAAATTAAATATCTGCACTATTTTTATGTCACTACCTCTACTTGACAAATATAAACAATAAAATATGAAACTAAAATTAAATATCTACACTATTTTATGTCATTAATTCTACTTGACAAATATAAACAATAAAATATGAAACTAAGATTAAATATCTGCACTATTTTTATGTCACTACCTCTACTTGACAAATATAAACAATAAAATATGAAACTAAAATTAAATATCTGCACTATTTTTATGTCACTACCTCTACTTGACATAAAAATAAACAATAACATATGAAACTAAAGTACAAATATATGCACTTTTTTAGGTCACTATATCACTACTTGACATAAATATAAAAAATATTGAAATAATAAAAATATTTATGATGTGAAATTAGGAAATATAATAAAATATATAAATAATTATATACAATCTGAAACTAAAATATAAATATGTGCACCATTTTTAGGTTACTAATAATAAAGCAATGAATATATTAAAGCGAATAGGTTGCACTGACAAAAAGGGGGACAAAACCAAGAAATTCTGAAAAGTGTCTTAGTTTAGGAAAAAAGGGAAATAGAAGCACTGGAAGATTCTGTCACTAAGACAATTCATTGTATGTGAAAGCATACTTAGCAATAAAGCTCATTCTGATTCTAATGGTTTCTAACTATGTACTTGAAATGACAACAAACATTCACTTTTAGACATGCAGTAATTCAGAAAGAGAAATGCAGCACATATAAATCAGTTTTAGAAAGTGCTTACATAATTTTCTACAACAATAAGCACAGGTAAGTTTTTTATAAGTCAGCCAGGTAAACATGTTTGCAGTGGTGAGACACAAAAGACTTGGTGACTAGAACTATATCTAGATGTACTTTTTGGGGGGCTTGTCATTATTATCAGTATCCAAAAAGCTAAAGTAGGACCAGCCTAGACCTGCATTCTTGCCCTGTGTGCTTCTCTGTAAATGAGCTGCCCCGTGGATCTGTTTCCCTGCTCTCTGTCTTTCCCAGAGTTGCTAAAGGAGAACTGTTCAGCTCTGCCTATCAAATCCTGTTTAATCTCTCTTTAAGAACACAGCCTTTCATCTCTCCAGCCCCTCATGGGAAAAGCCCATTTAGGACCATCACCGTAGGGTCATTCCTTTAGGTCAAAGAAGACGTGCTGTTCGATGCACAGCGCTCTCGACAAAGTGACAGTAAGGACGGCGTGTGTCCTGGTTTTAACCCAGGACAAAGGACACCTGAAGTGTCATCGGTCTGTGTTCTGATGGGAGGTAAAGGTCATTTCGGTGCATTTCAGCAATGTGCATCTGAAAGCTGTTGTAGATGTATATATTTAGAAGTGGCTGACAAACACAATCTGACATGCAAACTGATTTTAAAGGGTTTCCGCTGGTCTTAAAAAGTCTTAAATTGCACTTCCACAAATTAAGGCCTTGAAGGGATAGTTCACCCAAAATTCTGTCATCATTTATTCAACAACAACAAGTTGTTTTTCTTCTGTTGAACATGAAATAATATATTTTGAAGAATGTGGGCAACCAAACTGTTGTTGGTCCCCATTGACTTCCATAGTATGACAAAATATTATGGAAGTCAATGGGGATCAGAAATATTCAAAATATCATCTTTTGTGTTCAGCAGAAGAAAGTTACAGAAATAATGAATATCTTTATCAGTATTTTGTCTTACTGTACAAACATCCTTGAATCAAGATGCAAAATGGACATCTGAAGTCTTGTTTTTGTTTTTGTTTTGTTTTTTGAGAAATTGAATACAATTAAGTGAATTTATGCTTAAAACAATAACAAATATCTGTCAATGGGATATGAAAACTTGATTTCCCTTTGAATGAAGTTGATTTTTCTGAGCATATTGGGAGATATTTTAAAAAAAAATTAAATCATAAATTCACTTAAATAATAAATAGTGAAATCATTCACATAAATGCACTTTTCATAAATCAAGACTTCTCGTGTAATTTTGGCATCTATCTTAATTTAAGAATTTTTTAATCCATTTGCACTGAAAAACAAGACAAAAATACAGAGGAAGAACATTACTGTTGTGCAGTGTGATCAGAAGGTACACTGTAAAAAATGACCGTGAATTTAACGGTAAAAGACTGTAAAAATGCTACAGTAAAAACCTGTTAAATGGTTAACAGTAAATTCCCCTACTATATAAGGTGAAAAACTGTATTGGACATTAATTTTAAGATAGTATACCGTTTTTGGAAGTGAAAAAGACATATAATATACAGTGAATAACCGTAAATTGACATTCCCAGATCGTTATAATAGTCTTGTTAGCTTTCTACAGCATTCACTTTTTTTTTTTTTTTTAAGTTGTATTTTCAAAATTTGCTCAACTCATTATGTTCTGTTTCAACATCTACACGTAGAGAACATATTGTGTTCCCTTTGATTTATTCCTTTTTTTTTTTTTTTGGGGTTTAAAAAAGTTCCTAAAAGTCTTAAATTTACCTTCATAATACTTGCATAAACCGTGTTTTAAGATATTTAAGATCCCCTTCTCATGGGTAGCTTACTGATCATGCGTCATTACATTAATTAAAAACGCACTGTAATTTCTCCATCCGAAAGGGTGTTTTTACATTCTCTACAGGATTTGCGAGAAGGTACTTGAGGGACGCCGTAGAAAACGGGGGCAGAGAGAACGGGCTCTTCATTCATTTTCATCACCAATCAGCACGGCGCCTCTTAAATAATGCATTGATCTCTGGGCTTGCTGTTAATTCCCCCGTTATCAAGATGTGCAAAGTGGACGTGGCAGCGCTTGATGGATGAGAGGTACAGGCCAGCTGTCTATTTGCTTTGACAGACATATCCCCACTGCAGCGGAAGCAGGCAACCTTTGAGTATCAACGTCTTATCTGTCTTTTAAAGTGGAGCAGAGGACAGTGGCTAATTAAACCACAAGCAGTGCTTTTCAAAAACAACTTACAAGTTATAATAGCAATTTAAAGCTCTTTCCTGGCAGATGCAAAGTTATTGAACTCTTTAAGCAAAAGGGGAGTATTCATATTCACTTATCTGTATAGACAGCTGTATTCTGTACCCATCTGCTATCATGAGAAGTAATGACTGAGTGAGCATTATGGTTGAGACTAATGAATATCATTTCCTTGATGTATTTTTAACTGAAATAGTACGCATACTTCCTATATAGTATGCAAAAAAAAATTCTTCAGTGTGCAACCAATGAAAACTTTTCTGTCCCATGAGGCCAAGAACTGAGGAGTGTCAGATTCAAAGATAGAATAATGAAACATTCAAAAAGTTTGGGGTTGGTATGAATTTTGTTAACATTTTTGAAAGAGGTCTCTTATGCTCACCAAGGCTGCATTTATTTGTTTTAAAACATAGTGAAATAATATTATTGTGAAATGTTATTTCAATTTAAAATGACTGATTTCTATTCGGATATATTTTATGATTTTTTTTTTCTTGTGATGGCAAAGCTGAATTATTGGCATCATTACTCCAGTCTTCAGTGTCACATGATCCTTCAGAAATCAATATGCTGATTTGGTGCTTAAGAAACATTTCTTATTAGTAGCCGTGTTAAAGTTGCATTCTTTGCATTTATTTGAGATATAATAATTTTAATAGATTTATTTTT
Organism: Sinocyclocheilus rhinocerous; assembly: GCF_001515625.1. Lineage (NCBI taxonomy): Eukaryota > Metazoa > Chordata > Actinopteri > Cypriniformes > Cyprinidae > Sinocyclocheilus > Sinocyclocheilus rhinocerous. The sequence continues at coordinate 804,302 of NW_015660521.1, read as the reverse complement.
TGAAACGATGTAAAAGTCTTTACTGTCACTTTTGATCAATTTAGTGCATCCTTGCTAAACAAAAGTATTAATTTCTTTCAAAAAAGACTCCAAATTGAAACGTAAAGAATAAATTATGATGGAGAACCGTGAGGCAGGCTACTATTTTAAAGTGTTAAAGTGCTTATATGGGGTTAAACTGTGCTTATTAAACAACACTAACCAATTATTTGTTTTGCGGTTAATTTAGTCACTTATTAGCAATATATTTGCATAACGATGACCTGAGAGCTAACAGACTTGGACTAAAAACCACAAAACTTTAATTTGATTTTAATGGGGTCATAACGTTTTTCAGATCATCCCTACATCTCTAAACATGAAAGAAAGATAACTACACACAATATACAGAGACAAATTAAAACAACTGGTTTAGTGCCTCGTTTGATTACAGGTATGACATCAATACATTCTTTTGTGCTTTTGTTTTGTGTATATATATCAGATTAAAGGACACCAGAAACTGACATCTTCAAACCCTTCCATAATTTTGCATTCAATATTACTTCATGTTCTGTGCACACAATAGGATGAATGCTGATGATGTGATTATTGAAGAGAGCTCAGATGTGGTGAAGCTGCGTCCTCTGCTGGCCACAGACTGAAGCTGCAACTCAATTCTGTTTCTGTTGATTTTTAATTATTTATTTTTTTCAGTTTTATTGATTCACATTTGAGATTCTTAGAACAATTATCAGGAATTATATCTTCTAATAACTCAGCTGGTTTCTTAGACAGCAATTAGATTAGGAGGGAGATCAAATGGAGACGTTTGCTTAAGTCTCAGTGCTTCTCAAACGTTTTGCCTTAGAAAATAAATAAATAAATAATGGGAGAAAGAGAAAAAGAAATGATTCCACAGGAGTTCTCAAGAGTTTCAGAAAAGAAGTCAAAAACAGTTCAGATTTGTCAAGATACCAAATTCAGTTTCATGTCAACAATTGACTTATTTGTGTCTATATTTTGAGGAGTTTTATGAGAAACAAAATAACATCAAGAAGACTTCCCTCAAGTCTCTTGTGCTATGAAAGAGCAATCTCTAATAATATTGTCTTCTGGGATTTCATCTTCACTTATTTACTGTGAAAGGCATTCATAGGCCTTAATATGCTCACAATGATAATGCATATATCTAAAAATTTATCATTTTATTATACATTTATTCGTAAATATCAGTGGTTGTTATACCTTTCTAAAGCCCAGTAATAAAAAAAACATGATTTTTTAAAAAGTCAGTTATATTTTCACATAATTATATTATATTATATTATATGATATTATATTATATTATATAAAGAATAAATTATGATGGAGAACCGTGAGGCAGGCTACTATTTTAAAGTGTTAACGTGCTTATATGGGGTTAAACTGTGCTTATTAAACAACACTAACCAATTTTTTTTTTGCGGTTTTTGTTAGTAAGTCACGCGACAGAGAACATGCAGGTCAGTCATGCTTACAGTTAATTTAGTCACTTATTAGCAAGCAATATATTTGCATAACGATGACCTGAGAGCTAACAGACTTGGACTAAAAACCACAAAACTTTAATTTGATTTCAATATTAAATTGTGATTTAATATAAATATAAATTTAATATTAATATTAATTAAATTGTGAAATGTAATTAAATATTAATTAATTAAATAAATACATTATATTAAATAATGTAATAATATAAAATATTATTTTATTTTATTTTATATATTATAATTATTTTGTGGGGATTTATATAAGATAAGATAAGATAATGTCAAAAATATAAATGTCTGATAAAAAAATTTAAACCTTTGTTTCAGTCACTTATTTAACAAAATTGTGTTATATTAATACATTATATTATATTATATTATTTTTGTGGGGATTTATATAATATAATATAATATAATATTCTTTCCACTTTTGCTTACATTGTCAATGTGTTATTTTCACCGTATGGGGGCGACAGTACTGCAGAAATCACACACTTCCACTCACCATCATCATCTACTGCTGGCCTGTCTGTGTGTGTGTGTGTGTGTGTCTGAGTGAGTGTGTGTCTGTGTGTGTGTGGATGGAGGAGGCAGAGCCAAACACACACAGACCAGGACCACACCGACCGGTCTGTCTCCTTAAGATGCTGGAATAACGGCGAGAAACGAACATCTTTTGATTGTAAATCGCGACCAGCTCACTTACTGTCACCAAAATGTCTGGAAAAATAGACAGTAAGCAAGGTAAGTGTTTGCATTTGTTTACATGTATTAATAATGTGAAGATGAACTTCAGTTAGCCGCGTTAGCATTAGCGTCAGACGAGGGTTCAAGGCCACTGACAGGATCAAGGCATCTTATCTTTATCTTATTTTTAATAACGAAACGCGACATATAAATGCCTTCGATGATATATTCGGGTATTTAAATACATTTATAAGAGAATTCGGTATTAACGTCTACACGAGTTTGTCTCAGACAGCTGTATTTGGGTGTGGACGGCGCTGCTCATAGCGCTGTTGTTGACTTCAGCTAGGTTAGCTGTCAGACTTCTCGTTTTCATCCATTTTCTCCTATATGCTGTTTATTTTCATATGTAGTTTGCGTTATGTGGCACCAGTTGTCTATATAGAGTTTGTGTTGCAGTTTTTGTGCTGCTGTCTGGCCCTTTCTGACCGTGTTTTGGTGTGGTAATGGTCTGTTGTCCACAAAATGTAAACGTACTCATTATCGTTAAAATTAATAATCTGAACTGTTTATATGACACATTTCCTCATATGTTGTATAAGTGCTCGTATGGTTTAAACGAGCTTGTGACAAATGAGAGATAGATAGATAGAGAGTTATGTACAGTCAATCAGGAAGGGGGCCAACACTTTTTCACACCACTGTATATGGGGTATACAAATGTAAATGTGTACAGCTATATATAGATATACTCTTTACCTGTTAACTTGAAGATTTCTACTCATGTTTTTGTGACTTGATGAAAGAAGTTAGTTACACTGACAAGTAACGACTACTACTGTCTCTTCCTTTCTCTGAGGTTTTAGAGAAGTTTGAGTCACTATAGGTTAACAGTTCACTCAGAGCTTCAGATAGATAAACAGACGATTTGGATGTTACCTTATATGCCATGCGCAATATACTCTGAGATGCATTGTAATGGATGCATAATGCTATTGCATCTTCTTATCATTAATAAATATATCTGCGTTTATGTTTTTGTGCAAGGGGAATACTTGTGACAAAATTTTAAAGCTGTAATTTTAATAAAGCTGTTTGGGCTCTCATTCTGACGGCACCCATTCACTGCAGTGTATCCATTGGTGAGCAAGTGATGTAATGCTAAATTTCTCCAGATCTGTTCCAATGATAAAACTAACTCATCTATATCTTAGATGGCCGTTGGATGAGTAATTTTCAGCAAATTTTCACTACTCCTGTAATAAGTTTTGAATCACTTGATTCATGTCAGGCTAGATTAGAGAGAGTGGTGCAGAAACTGTTCAGTGCAAGTTTTATGTTTTACTCTTCTGCACTCAGTCAGTGTGCGTGTGACTTTTTATGAATAAAGCTAAATGTCTGTGTTAACAACTCTGTGAGGTTGCCAGCATTGTCACTTCCTTTCCCTGAGGGTTCAGAGAAATTTGAATCACTTGTGGGTAACTTCTTGTCATTATCTCTATGGCCCTGTGATGTAGATGCTGGTTTGCGTAGGAGGATGTTGGCCAGTGTCTTCTGCTTTCAGACATCCCTCTCGAACTGTTCTTGTTTTAGCTGGTAGAGGTGTTTGCATTATTTTAGTAACAAAAGAGTCAGAAGCTGAAAAGAGAAGTTTCTTTGCGCTTTTCAAGTTTATCAGGTCATGCCGACAATATTTTTATCTTCAGTGTTCTTTGTTACTTTGCCATTTTTATGATTTAAATATAGCCTAGAGCTGTTGTGAAATGCAGTGTTGCACAAATCTGATTGAGAGTGATAAAACACAAAGGATAAGTCAAAATTGTTTTCCTTTAACAGACAACTTTACTTTAATGAAGCTTTCATGCATTGATGTTTTAAACCCAGACTCTGTGTTTGGTAGTAGCTCATCTTGATGGTGGAAACTTTAGGTTAAGATGTGGCCAGAGGTTGAGGACGGTTCTTGAAAGTGTGAAAGAGGGAAAAAAAAACTCAGTTCAGAGGATGTGGTCGACTACTTTGTTTCAGAAGAGGATATGCAAAAAAAAAAAAGAGGATATGAATTAGTAGACTGCACTTCCCACTGCGTGAGGATCAAGAAGCGGATGGAAAGATCATGTCCTCTGAAAGCACATGCACACCTTATTAGTTTGCCGTGCTTTTATTAGCAGAGCGTTGCGTTTTCTTAGACAGTGTTTCAGGAATTTGGCTCTCATGGGCAATTTAACCTGTTTAGATTAGCAGTCACATCAGTTACTGTGAGATAAGACAGATAAGACTTCCATCGTCCTGGGTAATTCCAGTCCTGCGCAATTTTAAATGCATTTACTTTCAGTAACCGCTGAATCTGCTGTTGTCTTTTTTTTAATTTATTTTTTTTTATTAGAGGTCAGATTACCAATAACAAATTTAAATGTACAGTTACAATTTTTTTGTTCCAGGAAATCGGTCCTAAAATATTAACAATGACTCACCCAATTCCAGATTTTTGATTGTTTAAATCAGGATGTCTTTCCTGCTTAAACCAGCTGGTTCTAGCTAGTAATTAGTAAATCATGTTTGCGCATAAGATGTAAACTAAAACCCATAGACTTTTAAACCCATAGATCACATAATTTTCACAACTTTCAAAACTGTAGGCTTAGTTTTTTTTCTGAAAGTTGTTTCGTCAGCCTAAATAATGCACACCCAACTTTCAAAGCTAACATCCACAAAACTCCATTAAACTCACTTGTCGGATTCTTTCTTGCTTTTTCTGTATCATATGATTTGAAAGTTCACAGAGCGCCCTCGCAAACCCCGAGCACTTCATTCCTTTAATGTGTGTGAGGATAAATTGCCCCTAAATGGTTTTGTGGCCTGCACAATAGTGTCATCACCAGAATTCGTTCCACAGCGGCACGCTCCAAGAGAGCGGTAAGTCCCACTGTGACCTATTCAGTTTGTAGTCGAAGAGGATTTCACTGTACACAAAGGCCTGTCTCATCTCGCATATATTCCCAAGATACAGAATAAGGTTGATGTCTCATAGGGCAGTGAACTGGAAAGCTGCTGCCTAAATTACTGCAAGATGACATGAAAACTTTGGGTTAGTGTAGTAGGGGTGTGAACCTACACTCTCACGGTTCGGTTCGATTACGATTATCATGTCATCGATTCGGTTCAATTCGATATCACGATGCATCACAATGCATTGACGATGAACTGCATCCTCAATTTTCAATTTTACTTCACATGTATACAATTTTGTCAATAAATACATGCAGTCAGATATATGAACTGACGTGGTTTCTCAAGTTAGTGGTATTACCCCCTGCATATTTTATTGTGTGTGACATGATTTACACACAGCGTGTGTTTTCTCCAGGTCGTGCTTACCAGGTTGTTCATAAAAGCCGAAATGTGCCCAGATGTTGGCTTTTAAAGTAGTTGGAGCATTTTTAATTGCTCGCACTCGCATCTCGCCTCCCGCCTCCCTCCGCCATTAGGCGCGTTCAATTTGAAGTGGCGCAGTGCTAGGATAAGGATCCGTCTGCTCTCTTATCGCTCTCGCGGTTCACTAATCATTCTGCACCATCCGCATTACATAATTTTCGTCCGCG
>NW_015660521.1:781488-798358 GCF_001515625.1 Sinocyclocheilus rhinocerous | reverse complement strand
CCAGATGTTGGCATTTAAAGTAGTTGGGACATTTTTAATTACTCACACTCGCGTCTCGCCTCCCTCCGCCATTAGGCGTGTTCGATTTGAAGCGGCGCTGCGCAGAGTGATCAGTGTATGACATCAACCGCGAGAGCGATTCGAAAGTGAGGATCCGTCGGCTCTCTTATCGCTCTCGCGGTACTTGATGTCATACACTGATCATTCTGCACAGCGGCGCTTCAAGCCGAAAGCGCCTAATGTATGCTACCGCAACAAAGCACGTATGCGACAAATGACGTCAGAAAAGCATCAGTACGTTATAATCGGTTATGGTCTATTACTGAACCGATACCGAATCGTCGCGATGCATCGAAGAAACGATTAATTTCGACACCCCTATAGTGTAGTTATGTTAAGCTAACAATAAAATGATTTTAAAAATGTAATCATTAAAAGTTTTTGTCAATTGAAATAAAACAGAAATACAGTGTAAATATGAAATAACAAAAATTACAAATGTTGCTTAACTGAAATAAAATAACTTTAAGTTGAAGTAATACAATTACTAAAACCAAAAAAAAAAAAAGTTAAAAATAAAAATAAAAAACTAATGAAAATGACAAACCACATTAAAAAATAATTACTAAAACTTAAAATAAAATAAAAAAAATAAAAGCTAATTCAAACTGTCAATAAATATTATAATTATTAACTGTCTATCACAGAGCTGTGCATCACAAAATGAGTCACTTTATATTCTGGTAACTGTGTAAAAAAAAATATATATATATGTATATGTATATATAGAAATGAGCAAATTAACTTTTTTTGAGCTAATTCACCTCAGAATAATGTGTGTTTTTGTCTTCCTTCAGAATCCCAGCGTTCTCACTTGACATCATTTACAATGAAACTAAAGGACAAATTCCACTCTCCCAAAATCAAGCGGACACCATCAAACAAAAAGTCCAAACCACCACCAGAACAGCCCGTGAAGTCCCCAGAGAAGACCGTGACCAAGGTAGTAGATGATGTTAGCTTTATAAACAAAGCTTTTGGTCTGAAAACATGGGCGATCTGAAGGCAAATAAGCACGTTGTTATCTTTGGACGTATTGAAGACATTGGTTTTGGTGACTCTCTTTTTACCACATTTAGAGTCTGAGTCGATTAGAGGAGCATGAGAAAGAAGTGGTCAGCGCTTTGCGGTACTTCAAAACGATTATCGACAAGATGGCGGTGGACAAGAAGGTCTTGGAAATGCTTCCTGGTTCTGCTAGCAAAGTTCTGGAGGCCATCATGGGCTTGGTACATCTTGATGGCAAGATACTGAGCAGGTAAAAATGTTTTTGAGCTTCTTGAGAGAATTAGTTTATTGTTCAGCTTTCAAACAACATGTTTTCTGCCTGAACTGTATAAATATTTTATTCCCCCGTCCATCTGTCACCAGTTCAAAAGTGGCCTCCTGTCTCAGTCGACTCTATCAAAGTCTTGCAAACCTCATTCGCTGGTCTGACCAAGTGATGCTGGAGGGGTTGAATTTGGAAGATAAAGAAACAGTTACAACTGTCACCACTGTGATCAAAGCAGTGCTGGATGGTGTGAAGGTATTAATAGTCTATAGAACTCTGTCATGACTCGTCTTATGTCTGACAGCTATTTTCTGCCCATATTCCAGCTGTATTTAGCCATGGGTTTTGTTCTTAGTTGATAGTGTTGTGTGTAAAGCTGACTTTGCCTGTGGTTTCCTGTAGGAGCTGGTTAAAGTCGCCATTGAGAAACAGGAGCACCCCTCCCCTACGACACCTGTCAAAATCTTGCCTCCTGTTGCCAGTCCACAACGGTAAATGGAAACCTTTTTGAAAAACATTATGTCTTGAGAAATTCTTTAAAATTGAGGTGGGTGATGTTGAAAGCCACCTTCAAATTCAGTACAAGTCATCAGCTGGGCTGTCGACCTATAATACAATGTTGTGTGTCAGTGCTGAAATGCTATGTCATTAATTTCTACCACTTTATTATGGCAGTGTTCCAGAGCCCCCTGTCGTTGAGTCGAAAGAAACCGTCTTGAATGATACTCCTACCCCCGCTGAGGTCACAGAGACCCATTTTTTTTTTTTAATAAATAATATTTTATTATTATTGAAATAATGTTTTATTTTAATTTTCTATTTTATTTTAGTTTTTCTATTTACATTACTTTCTATTCAAAATTTAACACTAGAATAGTGCAAAATTACACATCAGGGTATTAAACTGCTTTAAGATATATCCTACATTTTGGGGTTTAAAAATGGCAAACCCTATAGAAAAAGGAAAAAAACTACAGAAAATGTCAGGCCCTGTTGTGTACTGTGCTCCTGGAAATTGCTGTTTATTTAGTCTTACAAGCTTTATGTAAGACTTTATGAAACAAGTGAGTGTAATGTGGTACCTCACAAGGTGAGCAGTTTACAAGCGGAAGTATGAAATATGCTGTGTTATCTTATCGTGCTATCTTATCTGGATAACATGCAGTAAACAGTTAGAGGTTGTGGTTTGCAGCAGCATGTCGTGTATGTTTTAAGTGCTGGTCTTGGCTACAGATGATTGCACAGACCCATCTCGGTTTGTGGGAAGCCTAAAAGAAAAGGTGTGAAAGAGAGATATAAATAGTGGTATTCTTGAGGAATCAGGTCTTTGTAGGGTGCAGCAGCGAAGGCTCGGCTTCCTCTAGCAGAGAGTCATTGACATATGGGCTGTTTTCTGAGAAATGAACTTAACAGTGTCAGCTCTCCACTGAAGACTGAAAGAGACAAGAAAGAGAGAAAGAAACAGCAAGAAGGGATATTCTGATACCAAGTCTAGACAGGAGAGGATTAGGTTGTGCCGCTGCTTTGTACTCTGAATTATTTGCTGGCATTTCCATGTTTTTGGCGTGTTTCCAGCCTTCCAACAAGTCTGTCTCCGAAATATAAGCTTTTTGTTTGAGATTATTTTGATGCCAAGTTTAGCCTACCACCTGGTTTGTTCACTCAGCAGCAAGTTTTTTTTTGGACTATAATTTAAAGCCAGCTTGATTCTTAAAGGCACAATATGTAAGATTTTTTTATTAAAGGGGTCATATCTTTGCAACTTCAGGGATCTTATCTATGTACAATCAGCTTGTAACACTCCAAAGAGAAAGGAAAACTTGAAATCGCATCATATGACCCCTTTAAAATGTCCAAAAATCACTAGAACAGTGTTATATATTTTGCTTACTTGTGTACTTCCATTATCCCAAATGTTTAGAAATAATTCCAAACCCCTGTGACCTTTTTCCTGATTTGGAACGTGAAAGCAGAATATTCACACTGCTTTTTCCATTAATTTCATTGTTTATAATATTAATAAGACAGCAAAAAAAAAAAAGACTACTCACTGCTATTGATTGTTTACTTGATTAATTAATGGAAAATTTGGAAGCAGTGTTTACTTCATTGAGAAATCTTTGAATGCAACATGCCATTATTTTAGTTTGTTAATTTTTATTTTAATATTTTGCATATTTATTTTATATACCGTTAAGTCTAAGTTGTGTTGTGGTGAAAAACCTCTCAACCACATTGTTCACATTGCTCACTCTGTCAAAGTGCTTGATGTGACAACCTGACCATATGAAACTATATGCATTCAGCATGCTCACATGCTTCAGACAACTTACATCAAACACTTTTTTTTCCACTGCAGCTCACTGTTTTTAATTAAAACAAGTTTTTAAAACTGCAAATGACATCTCTGATGAAAGTTCTGCATGCGCAGTGCAATGCCCTGATTAATAATGAAATTTGTTGTTGTCTGTTTTTAGTCGTTGTAGCAGCCCTAATAACCCAAATGCGCTGTGAAGCACAGTTAGCTCACTGAAATGGCATGTAGATATTTTCATGGCCAACAGTCTCTCAGCTCACAGCCGAAAATGAGTTTACATCAGTCAGACTGTTAAAATAAATGACCGTGTTAGGACTACGACAGATCCTCCAGGTGTTTTATAGTTTCCCTTCATAGCGAGAACCTTATTTAATCTCCATTCGAGCCTCTCGTCTGGTGAAACAATTTAAGACTTCAAGAAAATCTGTCTGACCTGGTATGCTGAGACTGGTTATTCAAAAGTTAATCGGTATTTGTAAATGTCAGCCAGACATACTCTACATTCACTATGAGTCAGTTCTTCTGCTAGTCGCTCTGCTGTATGACTTCACTGTTAGCAGCTGTTTTGGGGCGACAGAGCAACTAATCAGACTGACTGAATGACTGATTTATGAAGTTGTGGTTTGTGGTTCCAGAGCTGGATTCCACTTTCGCTTTGCAAAAATGCTCCTGGTCGCTTAGGATTGGTTGCAGATTTTCTTAACACAGAATTTGTCTGTAGGTTTCTTAATTGACGTCTTGTATGAAACTATTACCTGTCAGTATGACATCTGTTTGGATGCTAGTATTGGCTAAACAAACTCTCCCTTTGCAGTCCACCGGCTCTTCCCCCAAAGAAGCGTCAGTCGGCACCGTCTCCCACAAGAATTGCTGTGGTTGCGCCAATGAGTCGTACCACAAGTGGATCAAGTCTTCCTATTGGTATCTGTCGACAGGTGAGATTTTGGTGTTCCCTTGATGCTCCAATCTGCAACTTAAGAGCCTAATGTGGGCCTTAAATGACAGTGTTGTGGCTCACAAGACTTCTTCCCCTAAAACTGATCTTTAGTGACCTCTCAGAATTAATCTGAAGTTTAGCGCAATGAAAGGTTACTCAGTTTTCAGTAGCTAAGATGACGTTTAAAGATAGCCACAGATAGTTCATCCAAAAATAAATAATTTACTCATCCTAATGTCTGTTGTTGTCCATAAAATTAAAGTAATTTTGGTCCAAAATAATTTCACAACATTTCACTTCACTGACATTTATTATATAGATGAAAAATAAATAATAATAAAATCAGTCAATGGTTTATCGGTAATTACCAACCAACATTCAGTCCCAAACTATATATATATATATATATATACACACACACACACACACACACACAGAGGGAGAGAGAGAGATCGCAGATTGCGCTGCACACACACATAAACTTGTCAACGCTTCCCCGTGATTTTTATTAATAAAATAGCCTAGATACTAGATCGCTACATTATATTCTTCAGCAACGATGGTAAAATGGCTGTTTTTGAAGAAATTGTTTGTAGAGAGAGACACGCAGACGCAGCACGCAGGTACACACAACTGTCATCTCTCTCTCTCTCTCTCGATCGATAATTAATTGAAATACATGCTCATTCATGTATTTATTTCATTATTAATTCATTCAAATAAATGTGATCTTACCGCACTTTTGGTAGTGCACATTTCATCTCTGTGTCTGATTTGAAGTGGGCAGAATGCTAGAGCTAACGTGCCGTAACTGATGAAAATAACTGTCATTTTTACCCATTCTGTCAAATATTGTGCTGCAAAGAGAAATACTAGTTTTAACTTGTCTATAACTTGGCAAATGACCATGGAATAAGCGAGATAATCAACGGCTGGCCGTGCATTAAAGGATTTTAAATGCACTTCGCGGAGGCAACCACCAACCACCCTGTTCTTTGCCTCCACGTCGTGCATTTAAAATCCTTTAATGCACGGCTAGCCGTTGATTATCCCTTACATATAAGGTGTATATATAGTAGCTAGGGTGACTTTTGAAAAGATAGTTCACCAAAAAATTTAAATTCTGCCATTATTTACTGATCCTAATATAATCTGTGGAGCACAAAAAGAATTTGGAAGGACAGTTTAACTGTTTTTGGCCATGAAATGAAAGTCATGGTGTCCAAAGACATTATTTTAAAAATGTTTTGATACAGAAGAGAAAAAGTCATACCGGTTTGAAACATTAAGGTGAATAAATATTTAATGTTTGATTGTTTCTTGAGGTTAACTGTTCTTAATTTCATCTGAAGGAATATGAGGCAGATGCCTTACAGAGGCGTTTTTCAGGAGGCAGTCACTCCTATGGAGGAGAATCACCACGACTGTCCCCATGTGGCAGCATCGGCATATTGAGCAAGTCAGATGAACAGCTGTCATCTTTGGAGCAGGACAGCGGACAGTGCTCTCGTAACACCAGCTGTGAGACTCTAGGTGAGTGTTTAAATCATTGTTGAGAAAGCTACTTTGAAATGATAGCTTGTCAGACTACACGGCCCAAGAGTGGTTTAAATATATCGATGAGTTTTATCTTCTTCTCTGTTCTGTCCCCTGCTTTACTCAGACACAGCGGAGAGCTACGACCCAGACTATGACTTCCTGCATCAGGACCTGTCTAGCATCGACCAGATCCCTCCCGCACACACAGGGGGTTGTCTGAGCCCGCTCCCCGAGTCTCACAATGAATCATCTTCCTTCCCTGTTCAGCTTCAATCGATACCGCCCGTTCTCCCGAAGAAGGAACGGCGGCCCCCTCCGCCTCAGGTGGAACGATTGTACTCTCAATATGACAATGTTCCTGATGAGGACATGCAGACCCCACCATTCCCCCTATTTCCTTCAATGCCACCCTCGAACCCTGGAGAATTTATGGGACACTTTGGCCCTGCTGAGAACGCACACATCCCTCAGAGCCCTCCACCCCTGCCGGAGAAGAAGAGTCGCCATAGTGAGTATGAGGAATTCAAATGTTGTTTGTAGGATATCAAGTCAGAGTAAGAAACGCTTGTCTAGTTAGATCTGACAATGTAGTGCTGTTGCACTTTGGGAAAATCGAGTTAAGATCCATTCATAAAAAGAACTATAACTATATTAGTGTCCACATCAATGCATGATAATGTTGCTGTTAATTATAAGCAGTTTATTATAAGCAACTGCGCTGCAGTTTTGTCGTCTGTCGTTTTAAATGTTCAAGCTCTTTAAGTAGAATAAATAATGGTTTATTGTTCATCATCTGGAAAAATTCATTCTAAAAGTGATTCCAACGTTTCTTACAGTTATGGGTGTACACTTCCCTATAGAATTCCTTACTTCATAGAATTAGAATGATTAGTAAAACTTTATAGTTATCGTTCCCAATCAAGTGCCCGCCTCTCTTCCATTTTGCTTCCTGTCAAATCTCTATATTGTCCTGTCCCAGTAAAGGCAAAAAAGGCAAAATTAGCAGACTTGTCCTAAATTGTAGTAAAAAGGTTGCATGAATTGTGAACCTCTTTTAAAATAAGTGAAAAGTAAATTGGCACATAATGTATTTAATTTGACTTTCTGAGGTGCAAAAATGGTTTTCTGAAGGTGCTGGAAAAAAAAAAAGATTTTTGGTTGTTATTGTTGTTAAAGGGGTCATATGATGCTGCTAAAAAGAACATTATTTTGTGTATTTGGTGTAATGAAATGTGTTTATGCGGTTTAAAGTTTAAAAAACACATTATTTTCCACATACTGTACATTATTGTTTCTCCTGTATGCCCCGCCTTCTGAAACGCGTCGATTTTTACAAAACTAATCGGTCTGAAAAGCGAGGTGTGCTCTGATTGGCCAGATATCCAATGCGTTGTGATTGGCCGAATACCTCAAGCGTGAGACGGAAATGTTACGCCCCTCACCATACTGTTGAGCTGAGCCGTGAGCTGAGGCGGCGGGATCGAGAACGGCGGTCCCGGCGGATCCGACGAAGGAGCGGTGAAAACGGTGAAAGCCGATCCGGTGATCCACAGCACTAAGTTGATGTATTTCCTCAGCGACCAGCACAGATCAGCTCTAGGCATGACGAAGCGGATATCGTCCTCTTTTGGAAGGCCAAACAAAGTAGTTTCGCTTTCACAACGAAAAACACAGCGGCCTAGCATGAGCGAAAGCCCCGGCTTAGCGTGAACCAGAGCTTGTGAGCGGAGCGGAGCATGAGTGGAGCGGGGAGCGGAGTGGTAATATTTCCTTAAGAGCGCAGAGCGCCTTTCTGAAGATTCCGCTCCGCTCGCTCAATACGCTCAGTGCCGCTCGCTCAACCCAGAATGCCGTTTGGTGATTTGCTTGTTCGAGATCGAGAATCTGTAGAGATCGAGAATAGTAGAGCAGTTATGGAGTCCAGATATTGTTTCAACGAAGTTGCAAGCCTTATAAATGTAAAGTAAAAATCAAAGTTAAGAATGAGCAGGGAGAAGAAACTGAGAGGGAGTGCGGGGAGACTGTTAAAGTTAGTACAGATTCATATTGATTACAGAAAGCACGAAGATGTATGCAAACATGGTGCAGCAAAAGGTGAGCTAGTTACATACCATAATAAATGAATAAACAGGTAGGCTAAGGTTATATTCGGTTGTACGGAGCCCCGATCATGACATGCAGACAAAATCACAGCCACGAATTTAGAATAGGCTAGTTCTCTTTTATGCTAGGACTACATTATGGCCACGAATTAAGAATTATTTTTTTCGTTTAGTCTAAATTATGGCCACGAATTAAGTATTCATTCTCTTGTTTAGGCTTAGCTGCCACGAATTCATTCGTTCGTTAATTCGTTCATTCCCTAGTTTTAGTAGGCCTAAATCGTGGAACGAATTATTATATTTCGTAATTACTTATTAAAATCATTATTGCTTAAACTTAATAAATAATAATAAATTAATTAAAAAAATAATAAAACCTGCTGACGTCGTAGAAACGAATTGTTAATTCGAATTATATTCGGAGCTCCGTAGTTATTAAATAATCTCAGTTAAACTGTAGACCTAAGCTAACACACAGCTGTATATAGGCCTAAATACAGAACTACAGAGTACAGAAGATATTAGCCTACACCACTTAGGCCTATTAAAATATTCTTTAAAAAAAAACTGACCCGAAACAATAGGTAGTCCTACAGAATGTAGGCTAGATATAGGCAGCAGTAATTTATAATCTAATATAATGCACGCAAATTTGTTCTTTACAGAACGGAGCGGGATCTGAGCGGGAATTGGTTTACGGTGAGCGTGAGCGGAATATTAACGGAGCGCTTGCTTGGGCGGTTAGAGCGACTGAGCGGAGCGCACGTCCATAGAGCGGAAAACGTAGCGGAGCGTCACACCGCTCCGCTTCGCTCACCTTCACGACATGGCGGCGGCGGCAACAATACTACAGCGAGAATAAAAGTTACGCTTTCTTTCTTTGCGTGAACATTTGGGCGGTGTTATGCAAATCTTCCCACATAGTGAGGTAGATATGTGGGGGCGTGTTCGAACGAGCCGTTTTAGGGGGGTGTGGCTGACTCTTAACTTTTATAAAGAATATCTCTTTGGATTTGAGACTTTAGTCTTTGCAACTTTACAGATCTTCTTTATGCACCAAGAGCTTGTAACACTCCAAAGAGAAAGGAAAAAATTAAATTGCATCATATGACCCCTTTAAGGAATAGTTAATCAAAAAAATGAAAATTACCCTCAGTGAAAAAACTACAAATAGTAAAAGTAAAAACGTAAAAGTTGCCGGTGCCGGTATTTAAATATTTGAATTCCTGAAGAATTTTAAGGTCTTTTCGTCCATTGTGATATACATCAAAGTAAATGGATTATTAAAAAAGAAAGAAATGTAGGGCGGGGACTTCCATCGGTTGTTGATTGAATGGAGGTGAATCTGAATGCAAACTTGCAGTTAAAGGGGTTTAACGAAATTATTGTAGAGGTCTGGCACTCACTACCAGAGAGAATTCATTTCATAAAAATTATTAGGTAAAAAAAAAATAATTTAACTATGCACCGATGAATCATTCACAATAAGATCAATAACGTGCATTTAGAAAATAGGGTGAATTTTAATTTCATGCCAACTTTATAAGCAGCATTTAATCTTCGAGTACTATGACCAAACAAGTAGTTCAAGCCCTGGCTTTTGTCTTCAGACTAAGCTGTTTGCACAGTTCACTTAATTCCTTGTGTAATGTGTGCGAGGTATGACGCAGTATGGAAAAGCCAGTTTTTCTCTGCAAAGCCCCTCACTGTTGGGTAGGGCTGAATGTCAGCTTCAGTGTGAGGTCAGATGGAATAATGCCTTTGTTGGAGAAATCTCTGACTGAATACAGTTCAAGGCCTCACCCAAGCCGGCAGGAAATTAGCTCTTGCTGAAAGACTCTTGTTTGGAGGGAGGGACGATTGAATCATGTCGTAATTTGCACATGAGCTGTGTGGCTTGATAGAAGAGTTTAGGAAAGGCCACACAGAGGATGCTGAACTGTTTTTCTCTTTTAAATTTTATTAACTCAGAATTACAGAGCATTGCAGACATGTTCAATTTGTGGGATGGGATGAATTAAAAAATATAGGCAAAGATGCTTTTGTCTCTATGCATGCAGATTTAAAAAATAAATACATATTCAATAAACATAAATATAGATGTAGATAAATAGGTACTTTAAGTTTATAATACTATAATATATGTACATAATGGTTTATTTGAATATATTTTTTATTATTTTTAATTAATTGTACATTTATTATATCAAATGTAATTCATTAATTAATAATTATTATAAAATTATTGTAGATTTTACAAATAACAATTTCTAGAAATGTTATACTAATACATTTGTATGCCAGCTGTTTCATACAGATTCATTCTAGTTAGCAGAATATTGATATATTGAGTATTCATTTGCACACAAAATTCTGCTTAATTTCATAAATAAACAAAATAAAATGCTAAATTCACACCATCTCACAGTCTCCGAGCCTCTTATGTGCTAGTGTTCACCACCTGTCTGCCTGTGTCTTGATTTAACCTATTTACTTTTTGCCCTGTTTACCCACAGTTCTGAAGTACATGCAGTTTATGGAGGACTATTCTGAGCCGCTGCCTTCCGTTTTCTACCAGACGCCTCAGAGCGAAAGCATTTACGAGCAGCGCAATAGGAAGCGTTTTCAGGAAGTGTACGGTCTCAGTGACTCTTTCAGCAGCAGCGACGAGACCCTCCCTCCGCCAGCGCTGCCACCCAAACAGAGACAACTGGTGAGAGCTAGATCACTGCCGTCAGTGCTGCGCCCACACACACTGTACACACTTTCTGTCTGTCTCATTCTCACCCTCCTTAAATGTTGATGCAATGTTTTTCCTCCTACTGAGAGTCACCATTAATCATAATGGTAGCGGTGTTATATTTCCCGTAGAGTCAGATTATTGCTTATATTAAGTTGCTTGAAGCAAAGCATTCATTCTCTGTTGGTCTTACTGAAGTTCAAGTGTTGCCTTGGGCATTCAGTGTCATATTATACCAGTAAAAGTAGGTCTTCATCTTACATCATACATTTTCTCATTGCATGTTGTGTGAACATGTCTGATGTTCATTCAGCTAATGCCTATGAGAAACAGCTCAAATAAAAATAAAATGTGGTAACATCCTTTAAATCTTGTACTATTCGTGGATGCGTGTAGCACCTGCCGCTCTGCACATTTTTTGTGGCATCCAAATGTTAGAAACTAGCGACTGATATTTATTTTTAACAAGGTTCTTGGTTATTTTTGTGACACATTTTAGAACAGAGACTTTTTTGGGTGATTTTCTAATGCAGATTTACAAAGAGATGATTAAATGCATATAGGACCCAGAGGGAAGTCTGACAACCAAACAGTCGTGAGAAAAAAGGCAGCTAGACTCTGTATCTTATTTGACATGTAAATTTACATAGAAGTCTTGAAGGCACAATGCAAGTGTTAGAAATATAGTTTGTTATATTATACTTAAATGTTTATAAGTGGGCACCAAGGGAGAAAAGTATATAAAATAGGAATATAATGCTATATATTTATATGGGGTGACTTTAAACTGGAAACGGTATCTAAATTGAATTAAAAGCAACAAAAGCAGCTGTTTCAATCATAGATATATACATAGTAGGGATGGGCGATATGGGCTTAAAAATATATCATGATATTTCTGATATTTATTGCGATAACGATGTCAATGGCGATAATTCAGGGAATCCTGTTTCTTTTGAGAAAAGTATTATCTTTCCTATTTTTACCCAAAATAGGGTGAGCATTAATGAGTACACACGTAATGTAAAGACTGTTTACGATTGCACAAAATATATGGTTTATCTGTGTTCTTCAATCTTGGGTATTTTTATAACTAAAGTATATTTATAATGCAATGTTAATCGACATGGCCTTTATCACTGTATATAATACTATCATTCTGTAATATGAAACCACGTCTGGTCACAAAAAGAAGTATTTCAAACACTCGACTATTTTATTAAGCTAATTTGGAGAAAAAGCATGCCAATAAATTATATCTTTGTTGGACAACAGGTTTGTAAACAGGCTCATACGCATGCAAAACTGTATCGCACACATGCTACTACATTTATTCAGACCGATTTTTTATGCACTGTACAGCCCTAACCAAACCAGTTACAGATTGTAAAAGGAGCTCGAGCTCCTCATTTAGCGATATAGGCTACTCCTCCTCAATTTCACGTCCGCTTACCGTGATGTCGCTCCGCACTGTCGCACACAGAAATATGTCAACAACTAGACTTTATCGTTATTATCGCAGGAAGACTAATTCTTATCGTGGGGAGAATTTTTACCGGTATATCGCAAACGATAAGATATCGCCCATCCCTAATACATAGGTGCCTCATTTGCGAATGTTTCTATGGGCCGCGATACGTAAGCCATCTGCCGTTTTTGGAACGGTCTGCGAACCTTTGAGTGCGTTGACTGTGTGCGTCTACAACAGCAAGTTATACGCTTGTATATCTTTGAATATTCATTGATTGTTATGGTGAATGACGTCAAGTTGACCTTTCCAAGATGGCGGACACATCAACGTATCTGGAGCGGTCGAATAAGGCGTTTATACATATCTATGGTTTCAATGCTTTGCACTGTTCTTGCTTTTGTCCTCATTCTTGTCTTGCAAACCCATCTACCTCATTTAATTTGACGTAGTTTCCACTGTTTTCTCTCCCATTCCACGTGACTGAGCAGAAGGATTCACTGAGGTGTGTTGCTTAGTTTTAAGCTCAGGTATAAAGTAACCTTATGTGCTAGTAGCTATATTACCCACAAGTTTAGCCATTTGTTTGGGCTTTTAGTTTTAGTGATTTCCTGTTTTTGTTCCCACGCTCTGACTAGCAAGCACAAGCAGTTACCAGGCAAAAAATAGAAACCTTTGTCTCCCAATATTTTACACAATTCATTCACTTAACGTTGTTCTTTCCTGCTGCACAGTAAACTTCAGTCCGAATAGACGTCATATTTAACTGGATGTGATTAAAAATAGCATCCAAATAGGGCTTTTAAGGTCTTAGGTCACGTCTAATTTTCACAAACCATGATTAAAAATGTTTCATTTGCGTCACATTTAATATGCCGTCTACTCTGACTAAGGTCTATTTCTCCATCCAGCTCACATCTGCTCGATAATCTACACTGTGCATGAATCTATGGCCTTTTTTCTCTTCCTTCCTCTGCTCTTCTCTTCCCTCCTAGGCTTCCTCACACTCTGCGTCTCCTTCCTCCTCCTCTTCCTCCTCTCTGTCATGTCAGCTGCAGCAGTGTGCGTCTGGGCCTGGCCCTGGTGAGACAGAAACCGCTCTCACCCTTTCCGCATCTAACTCCTCTCTGAACCGCCAGGGCTCCCTGCCTGTCCCTACGGTGAGTCCCACTTGCCTTTCGCTGGCCTCTAATGCATTTTTCTTGTCTTTTTGGACTAATGAATTAATATCTTAATATCTTCTTTAAAGCCTAATTTAACAGCAGTGCTTGCCTATTGTAGAGGTTTAGAGGAATAGTTCACCCAAAAAAGAAAATATTCAGAATTTTTTTTTAACCTTCAGGCCATCCATGATTTAGATGGGTTTGTTTCTTCATCAGAACAGATTTGGAGAAATTTAGCATTACATCACCTCCTCTGCAGTGAATGGGTGCCGTCAGAATGAGAGCCCAAACAGCTTATAAAAATCACAGCAATACACATGACTCCAGTACACTGATAAAGCACCGTTTAAAAGCTGAAACAGCCCAAACAAATATGTTGGTGTGAATGGGTGCCGTCAGAATGAGAGTCCAAACAGCTCATAAAAACACTACAATAATCCATAAGTAATCCACACTACTACAGTCCATCAATTTACATGTTGTGAAGTGACAAGCTTTCTCCAGTGAAAAAGTCCATCCCCTGTTGTCCTATCACATCAAAATCCACCATCATATTTGTTTGGGCTGTTTCAGATTTTAAACGGTGCTTTATCGGTGGACTGGAGTCGTGTGTATTGTTGTAATGTTTTTATCAGCTGTTTGCGCTCTCGTTCTGACGGCACCCATTCACTGCAGAGGAGCAAGTGATGGAATGCTATGTTTCTCCAAATCTGTTCCAATGCAGAAACAACTCCATCTACATCTTTTATAAAATTTTCATTCCTTTAATACTATGGTGCAGCATTTCAAACATCGCAGTTATGATTCTGTAGTTTTTCAATTCGTCTTCACATGCTGAGAAGTAGCACAAACATGCAAACACTGCTGATTGTCTAATTATTGACTCTGTGTAGGTGTGTGTGCCAGCGGCTGCAAGAGGAAACATGTTCATAATAGCTCACATGAATCACAGGTGCTGTAGCCTGTAGGCAACGAATAGTTCACAACCTCAATTAACGGTGGCACTGCCTCGTTAGGGTTCAGTGATTTTTTTTTTCCCGCACACGCCTCTAGTCTTTAGTGGCGGAGATCTAAAGATTTAAAGAGTCAAAAGCATGTACCACACAGGGGTCCTGCAACTGTGACCTGCTGAAAAGCTCAGGTTAAACATGCATCATCCCGCAGGGACTCGTCGGGCTCCCCGCTGTTAGGTGACTGAGCTGCCTGTTATGATGTTATGTCTGCTGAGCTGTATCCTCTGACTAAGTCTACTGAATCACAGGGAACTCTTTTCGATACCTCTTACTGGGAAAGCGACTACTAAATATAGGTAATCTGTCTCAGGGTTAGTTGCTGGTACTTTGTGTCCCATTTCTTTATATTATATATATATATATATATATACCATGATTTAAGAGGAGGGGCAAATAATTTTTCACGTAGGGCCAGGTAGGTTTGGACAGCTTTTTTCCCTTAATAAATGAAATTATCATTTACAAACTGCATTTTGTATTTACTTGCATTATCTTTGCGTAATATTAAAATTGGTTTGATGATCTGAATCTTTTATGTGTGACAAATATGCAAAAAATTAAAAAAACAGGAATGGGGGCAAAAACCTTTTCACGGCACTGTATATGGAGTGGCAGTAATTCAGTGGATCAGCTTTGGGATTTAATGTCTATATTTATTTAATGATGGTGATATATTTTTATTATAGATTATTATTATTATTAATGTATTATTAACTTTTTAACTTATTTGTATTATTTTTTTATTATAATCTGATAATATAATAAATAATATCACAGCTGGAATAGTCATACCCAATACATTTTCATTCAATACACAAAATGCAATTATTTGAGATAAAATAAACTAAGAAAAGTTAATTTCATGCGAGTATTGCAGCTCAAAGTGCCTTACAAAAAATGTGATCTACGTTATGTTAAAAACAGATAAAAATCTCATAATTAATATGACATACAGTAAGATTAAAGATGAAACCCACCATAGATGCAAAGATTAAACCCATAATAATAAAAGAAGATGAAATTAGCCTGCATAAAATGCATAACAAGATATGTCAATTAAAAATAAGTAATACTAAAAGAAAGCATAATGCAATGCTTCAGAGAAGTCATTGCTAGTTAAAAGCTGAAGTAAAAAGATATGTTTTAGCTTTTGTTTAATTGTTTTTCCCTTCATAAAAATTCACCATATCAAAACAAAATAAAAAATCATCCAGTCATACCACAATAATCAAATAGAATTAAACGGACTTGGACTGAATTAAATGTAATAAAAACCCATTGTAATCTACTTTAAATTGGCAGAGAAAATAGTTACTTCCTATTACATTCGTCTGCACTGGAAGCACAAGGCGTATTGCGACTGCTCACATTGTAATCAATGAAGCTGTCTGCTCAAGAGTCTGACGTCAATACACTTGTAATGTAGACTGCTGTTGATTAGAATGGGAGCAATAAAGTTTTATTATATGATAAATGATGCTTGCTTCCAGTTTAGAGACTGTTAATGATCTTATTTGGCGAAGGAATTGTTTATTGTGATAGTTATGAATAAATGTAATCATGTATTGAACATTTGATGTCCTTTATTGTATTTCTTCTGCTGCAGTTGAGCAGGGAGTCACCTGAAGCCTTGCATTACATTGATTTTACCACAATTAAGAGTGTTTTAAGCAGTTAACTTTAACGCAATTCAGCTTCATGTAGTAAAATCACTCTTAATGCACAACGTCGTGCCAAGTTTCCAGAGGCGGGTTGTGCTATATCTTGCTTTGCTACCAAATGTCCTTTGATTTCAGGCCCACCAGAGCAATAGATTCCTTCTGCCAAGTTTAAGTCTTCATCTTTGTGGGCATCAACTCCGAACCACACCTTTACTCTGATGCCTGTCAATGCTTGTGCTGTCCTCCCTCTTGTTTTCCTGTAGAGCGAAAGTGCTAATGATGAAGGTGGGGAGGGTGAATACGTCAATCTGTATTCATCCAACCAAGCCAATGGAGATGTGACTCTCTCCAGTGGAGTAAGTAACAGCATGTCAGCGTTTGCAGCCGACATGTCGGTGCCCTCACATGCTGCGCTTGTGCCGTTTGTCACTGTAATGCTTGGCTTTGCATCATGCCACTGGTTAATTGCAAATTTTACTTAACACCTGCCATCAAAGCAACAAACAAGAAATCTCTTGCATGCTAATCTGAGCTTTTGTCGTAACCAGCCGTGACTCAGTATTGTTGCATAAGAAATTTTGCCGTGCCATGCTGGGT
>NW_015660521.1:766745-780823 GCF_001515625.1 Sinocyclocheilus rhinocerous | reverse complement strand
TATTTTCTTTAATATAAAAGTGAACTTATTTTTATTATTTTAATTATAATTTGATAATAAAATAAATAATATTACATAGAATAGTAATGCTCAATACATTTTCATTCATTACACAAAATGCAATAATAATAATAATAATACACTTATTTTATTTATTCATATAAGAAATGCAGCTCATAGTTCCACAGTTCCATGACTAGATTAAAGATGAAACCCACAATAGATGCAAATATTAAACCCATAATAATAAAAGAAGATAAAATTAGTCTGCATAAAATGCATAACAAAAGATGGGAATTAAAAAATAAGCAATAATAAAAGAAAGCATAATACATTGCTTTAGAAAAGTCATTTCTAGTTAAAAGCAAAAGTAAAAAGATGTGTTTTTACCTTTTGTTTTATACATAAAAACAAAAAATCCAGTCAAAAAAAAAAAAACCTTGAGAAAATAGTCTCTATTACGTTAGTCTACACTGTAAGCACACGGCTTGTTGTGACTGCTCACATTATAATCAATGAAGCTGTCTGCTCAAGAGTTTGACGTCAATACACTTATAATGTAGACGGATATGTTGATTAGAATGGGAGCAATATAGATTTATTACATGATAAATGATGCTTGCTTCCATATTTAGAGACTGTGTTAGGCTAATAAACAATATTATTAGGTGGAGGAATTGTTTATTGTGATAGTTATGTATAAATGTAATCATGTATTGAACATTTGATGTCTTTTATCATATTTCTTTTCCTGCAGTTGAGCAGTGAGTCACCTGAGGCCTTGCATTACATTGATTTTACCACAGTGTTTTAGGCAGCCCACTTTAACGCAATCCAGCTTCCTGTAGTAAAATCACTCTAATGCACAACATCGTGGCAAGTTTCCAGAGGCTGGTCGTGTTTTATCTTGCTTTGCTACCAAGTGTCCTTTGATTTCAGGCCCACCGAAGCAATAGATTCCCTCTGCCAAGTTTAGTACAGCTGTTCTTCATCTTTGTGGGCATCAGCTCCGAACCACACCTTTACTCTGACGCCTGTCAATGCTTGTGCTGTCCTCCCTCTTGTTTTCCTGTAGAGCGAAAGTGCTAATGATGAAGGTGGGGAGGGTGAATACGTCAATCTGTATTCATCCAACCAAGCCAATGGAGATGTGACTCTCTCCAGTGGAGTAAGTAACAGCATGTCAGCGTTTGCAGCCGACATGTCGGTGCCCTCACATGCTGCGCTTGTGCCGTTTGTCACTGTAATGCTTGGCTTTGCATCATGCCACTGGTTAATTGCAAATTTTACTTAACACCTGCCATCAAAGCAACAAACAAGAAATCTCTTGCATGCTAATCTGAGCTTTTGTCGTAACCAGCCGTGACTCAGTATTGTTGCATAAGAAATTTTGCCGTGCCATGCTGGGTTGCCCTGCCCACAATAAAATTCAATTGGTTCAAATTCCTTCTCTGTATTGTTGGACATATGTCTAGTATGTATTTTTGTGCAAGATTTTGCATGCAGTGTAGCCAGAAAAACTACCTGGGCAAAAAAAGAGGCCTGTAGTTTTTCAATGACTTTGTGTGCAGACATTGTTGTGAAATCGAGTTGCTCTGATAGAATTCGAGAAGTGAAAAGAGGAATTGTTGATTTGATGATTGTGTGCTTTCCAAACAATAAAACCTGCAGTTGCAGCAGTAATTATTAAAACCCTTGAACAGATCATCAGATTTGTCCCGATGTGGTATAATGTTACACAGTCATGTCAACATTACATTTCTGCAAAATTTTATTTGTTATTAGCTTTAAAATATGGCATGACTAAAAAACGTTATTTAGTGAAACAGTGAATGTGCAGTCTAATATTTTGGTGTTTGCATATATGTGTTTGTAATGATCTACTACAGTGCATATACATATTTACTATGTATAGACAAAAACTGTGATGTGAAGTCACATAAGCATATTTTCCTTAGTGATGCGTTGTGTTTGATTATAAATTAACAGCTTTGCGCAAATGATTTATCTAACCTCATGTTTGATAATCATGGATAATCACTTATCGATGCATGTCATGGGTATTAAGGCACTTTCTGTGAAGCTGATATATATACTACAATTTAAATGTATGGGGTCAGTAATTTTTTAAACAATAAATTAATACTTTTATTTAGCAAGTGACATTAAAAACTTTTACATTCAGAAATTTTCTATTTTAAATACTTTTCTTTTGACTTTTCTATTCATCAAATAATGCTGAAAAATGTTTCACAATTTCCACTGAAATATAAAGCAACACATAATAATAAGAAATAATAACAACAATAAGAAATGTTTCTTGAGAACCAAATCATATTGGAACAATTTCTGAAGGATCATGTGACACTGAAGACTGGAGTAATGGCTGCTGGCAGCTTTACCATCCCAGGAATAAATTACATTTTAAAATGTATTTAAATAGAAAACTGTTATTTTTAAATATTATTGTTATTATTTCACAATATTACTGTTTTTACTGTATTTTCTGATCAAATAAATGCAGCCTTGGTGAGCATAAGAGACTTCTTTCCCCCAAAAAAACTTTCTGACCTCAAACTTTTTCACAGTAGTGTATATAGTTATTCAGTGACTTTACTAAATTGTAATGTGTTATCAATATGCCCCAATCCTGTGTTGAATGTTTTGTGAAATGCAGAACTATCACCTTGTGCTCTTCCCTGTATTTTGCATTTTATTAAAATGTAAAATCCTGCTGTCCTGTTACTGTGAAGCATTTAGCCAGAGACGTCTCTTTTTCGCCCCATTCTTCTCTGGATGGAATGATGATCCTAATAGTACTTAAATATTTTTTCTGTCATTGCCAGGACTCTTCTTGTGGTGCTGAGGACTCACTCCAGGACTCGGCTTCAGAACACAGCAAAGATCCAGCTGACAGAGAGGGGTAACATTCATTGCTTTAAAGAAATACCTCAGAAATCTTTTTATGATACGGCGTTTATTTTCTCCCACCGGAAAATGCCTTTTCTTCCATGTTTTGTACTTTTGATAAGCTATCCTCTCATTGACAGCTGGAAGCAGAAGTGTGTGGACTCAGAGTTGACTTCAGAAGACGTGGATGAGCTCTACCTGATAGACCACGATGAGATAATGTCTCGGTTAACATTAAAGCAAGAGGTAAAACTTATGAGAAACAGAAATGGCAATCTTTAATTTTAGAAGCTTATATCTTGATTTGCATTGGTTGCAATGATGATCAGAGCGCGTGTGCTCTCTGCTGCCCTCTGCCTGTGAATTAAAGCCACTGCAGTGCCGCTGTGGCGAACCCCAGAGTTGAAGTACATGTGAAATACTGCTGTTCACACTGCAAGGTCAGACCTACTGTAGAGAGCATCTCCGCTGAATTAATACATGAGAGAGTTAATAAGTGGACCACTTGTACTCTGCAGTAAGACAGGAAATGTGACTCTAGTGAGCAGACATGCTGCTTCCTGTTCCATTCTGCTTTTGAAAACAAGAACGTGTCTTGAAATGAAACATCCTGACATCTCAACATGTGTTGAGGTTCAGCTGATCCTAAGTATATAGGGCTTCCTGAGGACCAACTGGTTGTTCAACTAGTAGATTTTGAAAATATTATTTTGCACATGCCTCTAAGAAGTTATATTTAGGAGCTGATTACATGAAAAGCTTTAACTTTGACCTGCTTGTCGAAAACTGCATAATCCTAATCTGTGTTTCTCAGAATGATGACGGCCCTGATGTCAGAGCTGGATCAGGCGATATTTTATTAGTTCATGCCACCGAAACAGATCGCAAAGGTAAGAATAAAATGTAGAATAAGAATAAAATGCATCATCCAGGTGGATGCTGCACACTGGTGGTGGTTGATGAGAGACCCCCTCATATGATTGTAAAGCGCTTTGGGTGTACAGCAACACACAATAAAGCGCTGTATAAATGCCTCATTCATTCAAGTATAATCTCTTCTAATCTGAAGGAGTCCATTATTTTGTGTTAAATGTTTATTTATTTAATAACACATGCATTAAACAAAAAATGTAGCATTTCAACTACCGTTCAAAAGTTTGAGGTCAGTCAAAAATGTTTAAAGAAATTAATACTTTTATTTAGGATGTATTTAAATGATCAAATGTGACGTTTACATTGTTAAAATCTGTTTCATTTAATGTATCACGGTTTCCACAAAAATAATAAGCAACACAATTTAATGTTTTCAAAACGTTGATAAAATTAAGAAATGTTTCTTGAGCAGCAAATCATCATATCAGAATGATTTCTAAATGTTCATGTGACACTAAAGTCTGGAGTAATGACGCTGAAAATTCAGCTTTGCTATCACAGGAATAAATTACATTTTCAAATATATTCAAATAGAAAACAGTTATTTTAAAGTGCAATAATATTTTAAAATATTACTGTTTTTAATGTATTTTTTGACACCAAATTTTGAACGGTGGTGTAATTTATTTATATTTCTCATTTTTAAATCTTAACCTATAATAATGATTAAATAAATGTATCTTATGTTCTCTTTTGTAGATCGGGTTTTATACTGTGAAGCTTTTTTGACCACATACCGAACGTTTCTAACCCCAGAGGACCTAATTAAAAAGCTCCGCCATAGATATCCTTTCTGAGGGTGCAGGAGGGCACTTTATAAATCTTTGCATTGCTAACCTTTTTACACTCCAAGCTTCTTTTCGCCCTTAACTCTGAACACATTTACCAGATTTTCTCTCAGCTCTGACATTATCAAACAACGAGCTAGTAAAAACACATTCTTCGTGCTGGTGCGCGTCGTGGATGAGCTTTGGTGAGCTGGAACTCAGATTTTCCTTGATGATATGCTGTTTTGCCATAATCTGGCCACATACAAGGTTGGAATACCATAATATAAGAAGATTACAGCTCAAGTTCTGAAGGCACTTATGCAGTTACTCCACACTAGTTACTCTGAGGCCCATGTGATGACACAAGAAACTGTAAACACATGTACAGTTTAACATTTGTTGACATAACATGTAAACATTTGCCACAAAAATGTAGTAGATGTAAACAACATTTCAAATATTGTTCTACAAATAATTGTGCCTCAGTTTTTTAAGCTAGTAGTTATTTACGGTTTCATATGTGAAATCTGCAAGTGACTTGTTGTTGCCTGTGAAGCATATTTGAATATGAACTCTTATTCATATGTCATCAGTTTGGTGGAGCTGACAGAAGACATCCTGAAGCAGCTCATGGAGCTTGTGTTCAATCTGTTGTGTAACGGTGAGCTCACCCTGGCCCGGGTTCTGCGCAAGAACATCCTAGATAAAGTCCAGCAGAAGAAGTTGCTGCAGTACACTAATTCCCTCAAAACGCTGGCTGCACGAGGTGTGGCCGCCAGGTAATGCTCACCTAAATCATCTTTCTTTTAAAAATGGATCATTTAGAGTGAAGTTAAGTGATTTTGACTTTGTTAACAGGCCCGGCACTCTGCACGACTTCCGTAGCCATGAGATTGCAGACCAGCTGACTCTCCTCGATGCAGAGCTGTTTTATACGATAGAGGTACGACTTCTCTAATGTTATTCATCATGCTTTCTATCTTGAAAGATTCCAGATTTTCCAACACGTTTTTCCTGTCTTTCTGCAGATCCCAGAGGTGTTACTTTGGGCAAAGGAACAGAATGAGGAAAAGAGCCCCAATCTGACCCAGTTCACAGAGCACTTCAACAACATGTCATACTGGTATGATGCTCTGATTCTCAAGCTGGTGTAAAACTTTCAGCGTTTAAGAAAAGAAACATCAGGTGCCACAGTATAGCCAGAAAACTAGTCTTACGAAACTGGTCCATATTACAGCTTATTCTGCAAGAACCTCACACTTGGCTTGTTTGGTTCGATTAGAACGAACCCTGGTGCGATTGCTCTGTTAGTGCGGTTCATTTGAGCATGTGTGAACACTGCCATCCGAACCAAACAACGGTGCACACCAAACAAGCGGACCGAGTCCGCTAAAAAAGATGGGTCTCGGTCCGCTTCCAAATGAACTCTGGTGCGGTTCGAATGATATATGAACGCAACACGGATGCAATACTTCTAAACGAACCAAAAACAGGAAGTAATGACAAGATGCGACGCTATGCGACATGATTTGACGACGCTGTGTAACCAAAACAAAATGAGCAGAGGGCAGTCGTGGAGCAACGATGAGGTAAAGTATGACCTCCTTGTGAGTTTGCAGGTGGTGAAAATAAAATTATATGTACACACAAAAATGAGCGCGTTTAGTCCAGCAGACAGCATTAGGTGTGTTCGACTTAAAGCAGCGCGGAGCAGACCGATCGGTTAATGGGTGCTTTGATATCATACACCCGCAGCGCCGCTTTAAGTCTAACGCACCTTTTGTTTGGGGTGTTCGGTGAGTTCCATCACGATATATACGTCATTCAAGCCGACCAATCAGGTTGTGAACGTATCACTATGCCTTTAGGTTCGGTGTCTTTAGGTTCGCTGTCAAAAATGCCAATGTGAACGCTTAGCGGACCAGGACCCAATGTATTATTTTCGTTTTTGGTCCGGACCAAACAAACCGAACTCCAAGTGTGAACACACCCTTAGACTCTGTCTATGTCTGGTGACAACTTCCCTATATGATACAAAAAATTTTTTTATTGCATTCATATAAATCTCAACCTAAAATCTTATGTTGATGGAGAAAAAATGGTTTATGGACACGCTAATAAGTATACAGTACATTATATATTTTAATCTCTCTTTTTAAGGGTTCGCTCCTTAATAATCCAGCAAGAGAAAGCCCAGGATCGGGAAAAACTACTTCTAAAGTTTATCAAAATAATGAAGGTACAAACTAATTTCATTCTTCCAAACTTAATCTAATCTGAATCTAATCTAAATGAACCTGTGTCTCTTTGTAATTTAGCACTTAAGAAAACTCAATAACTTCAACTCCTACTTGGCAATATTATCAGCGCTGGATTCGGCGCCTATCAGAAGACTGGAATGGCAGAAGCAAACATCAGAGGTAAATCACAAACTCCAGAGCTGGGTAGATGACTTACAAATTGTAGTCTGTTACTGATTACAGATTACATGATGAAAACTGTAGTTAGTAACATAATCTAGGTTACTCACTTTAGGTAATGTATTCTTTAGTAGACTTTTTTTTATTAAACTTGTTTTAATTTACCATTAAACATACCATATTGATATAAAAAAGCAAAGAGAGAGAAAATATGTTCCTTGAAATATTTCTTTCTTTCTTTCTGTCTGTCGACAAAGCTGAATGGGATTTTTAGAAAGGAAAAAAAGTTAGGGAGAATCAATAAATTATGAATAATTTACTGCCATTGTGGGAATAATATGTAATCATAAAAATTACATATTACATACACATATTACATACACCATAAAAAGTAACAGTAATCAGATTATGAGCATTTTAAAATGTAATATACTTGAATTACAAGTACTTAATTTTTGGACTCTGATTATGTAATCCAGATTACATGTAATCAGTTACTACCCAGCACTGCCTGTCTCTATATTATTGTAGTGCTCAGTCGATCGTCACAGTAACTGATATCTGTTATCTTCACAGGGTTTGGAGGAATATTGCACTTTAATTGACAGTTCCTCCTCCTTCCGGGTGTACAGAGCAGCTTTGGCAGATGTGGAGCCTCCATGTATACCATATCTGTAAGAACAGATGATAAAAATTAAAAAGCACATTTTGTATTGCTTGTAAAATGTCATATTCATCTTTAACGACTCTTTCCCCTGTTTTGCCACAAAATACAGAGGTCTCATCCTCCAGGACCTAACTTTTGTGCATCTTGGGAATCCTGACCTCATTGATGGAAAGATCAACTTTTCCAAACGCTGGCAGCAGTTCAATATCCTGGACACTATGAGGCGCTTCCAGCAAGTGTGAGTACTTGGACAACCCCTTTGACATTCATAATCAAGTGAAAACAAAATATGCAGGACTTGTTTTTATCTATTCAAATTGTATTAGATTGTGAAAATGTGGCTGGGACATTGTTGGTTGTTGGTGGTAACCTACAGATGTCTTTTTAATAGATGTCTCTTCACATTTTATATTTTCTCAGCTTCAAATGAAGCTTTTTGCATGACTTCTACTTCTCTTTCTTCCAGGCACTATGACCTCAAACACAATGACGACATTGTGTCATTCTTCAACGACTTCAGTGACCATCTAGCTGAAGAGGCATTGTGGGAGCTCTCTTTGAAGATCAAGCCTCGCAACATCACTCGCCGGAAAACAGAACGAGAGGAAAGGACGTAGCTTGCTCGGCTAGAACAACAAACTGCTTTTAAAAGCCACTCTCCTCTGAAGTTGCAAGACACAGCAATCACAAATTACTGTAATGGCAGCTACGAGACTGGAAACGATACTGTATTTCTGTTACAGTTTACTGAAACCTTTTTATTTATTTATTTTTTGCAAAAAAAAACGTGATTCGATTTTATTTTGTAATTGCACTGCGTCTGAACCTGTGTGTAAATTTGAAGTGGAACAGTGGCAAGTGAGAAGACAGAAAACATGACTCTATGTCAGATTACGGGGTTTGAGATCGTAACCTGGGATTTATGGTGATATTCCATGACCGTCTCGCCATCTGGATGTTTGCGGTGCAATCTAGAAAAACAACTGCGACTCCAGCTGCAAACTAATACCATGATGCCTCAGTGGGCACTTTGGATGTGGAAGTTCCTTGAAGACTGATATTTTTATTTATTTATTTTGTATGTTACAAATGCACATAAAGACTCTTTGGGTTTAGGGGGATTGCTGTAAATTCAGCTGCTGGATTGAACAGCTTGAAGCATGTATGATAATAGGTCATTATGAGGAGACACAGTCTCAGTAATTAATAGCACTCATCAGGATTTTGTTGCTTATTTTCTGCAAGATTAACACAGTATCCAGCTGAACTCAAAAAGGAGCTTTTCTGGATTTGATTTTGTTACTAAAATTCTTTGAGCAAGAGTGTGCCAATTTTAATGTGTATCAAGTTCCCGTTTCCCACATGGGATAATTCAGACTCTTTATCCCACGATTTGGACTTTCTCACAGTTCTGAGAAAAAAAAAAAAAAAGTCAGAATTGCAATTCCAAGTCTTACAATTGACTTTTTTTTTTTTTTTTTAGAATTCTGAGTTTGTTTGTTTTTCTTTGTTTTTCCCCATGGAATAAATTTTTTTTAAAAAGATAATTGTGACTTTTATCTCACAGTTCTGAATTATAAAATAGTCAGAATTGTGAGATATAATCTTTTGCCCTGTAAATAACTAAATTTTAATGATTCTGTTTATATTAAACTCATCCTTATAATTTTAGCAATTTGAGGCCTATTTAAAATCAGTTGTCTTCCGATTACAAATAATTGCTGATAATCAGGGAAACTCATTATTTTGTTAATTCGTGCATGTTATTTATTTGTGTATTTATGTGTAGATAAAGGAAGGTGCGTCTTCTCCTGTGTGGTTTTTGCAAGAAAGATTTTAGGAGTTGTTACAACTGTTTGTAAGGTACATTTCAATACTTTTCATTTTTTTGTAGATCTCCCAGAGCCATCGCAATGATCAAAGACCTACTATCAAGTGCTTGAAGCTGTTCATAAAGTGGTGTAAGTGTGATTTATGTTATACAATGCAGTTTTCCTTTTGTTTTTTTTAAAGGATTTTACTTGGACGTTTGCAGAGAGATTTACTCTGTTGTGAGATGTGATCAAATGTGCACTTTGAAGTTGATTGTGGGAAGCAAAGATTAAAAACTGTTAGGTAACAGTTTGAAGTGGACATGCGTATGAGCCTGAACCCCTGCAACGATGCTTACACAGGGACCTTTTCTTACCTGCGAATTGGACTGAAGTTGGTTTAAAAATTCCAAAGAGCCCAGACCATAGATCATCACTGTTTGAACATGATGATGATTCAGTTGCATATAACATACAACTGACATGTACCTCTGTACACATAACCCTGTGAAACCTGGTAAAATAATATACATATCATCAATGTCTTTGTTTTTTGTGTGTGTGGGATCCATTTGTTTTGGTTAGGGGACACATAGAATTTAAAGCTGTGACGAAAAAAAATCTGTGCGTGAATAATTAAAAATGTATTTAAGGTATATAAAACGATGTATTTTGGAAGTAGTTTGTCGTATATGAGAACACAATTATGTAGATAGCATTACCCAATCAAGAATTTCTCCGATAACCAACAACTCGAGTCCAACCTCATCTGCTAAGCCAATACAAAATGAATAATCAAGTTATTAGATGTTTCTTACAAGCTGAAATAAATAAATATTGATGGTTCATATGAGTGCATTTAATTATACTGATCTTAAGATAACTGTAATTACAATCAACTTTTGTTTTTTTTTAGGTCTTTCTTGTAAACTAGCGTAGATTTACACATTTAATGTAAAAATAATGTAGGTAACACAGCTCAGATAAATTGTTATTGTTTCATTCAAATTCATATTGTGATATCGGACTTAATATTGCAGACTTGGCACATATTTAAGATTTTTTTTAGATTCTTTACAGAAGACATGCGATTACTATTTGTATTGATTTATCTATCTCAAGAAAACATGTTGAGGTAGGAGAGTAGCTAAGTGTCCAAAGCGAAAGTCTACATTATCTCTCTATTTCAGTGAGTAAATAAGATAAAAAGTCTCAGTGATTTTTCTATGGTTCCGAAAGCTATAATTCAAACACAAGTACATACTATTATCTAACGTATGTACATAATCTTTTCACCGTTAAAACTATCGTACTGTTAAAACTATTTTTTTACAGTCTACGTTTAAAACTACGGCTGTCAATAGATTAATAATATCCAGCAAAAGCAGACTTAAATAATACTAATATCTAATAATTAACGTAATACACGGAGGATCATAAGAAATAATAATAATAATGTTTAAAACAACATCAACAGGCAGGGTGGAATCTTTGTAAACATCACTTGTCAAGGGCGGAGACTTTTCGTTTGGCGACCGAGTTGTCCCCAATCCGACTTTTATTTTGAAATCGCATCATTTCCTGCCGTTTAAAAAACTCTTCTCTGTAGCATTGCTGCATCTTCCGCTGTGTCGCAGCGCGTTTATTAACTGGAATTGTGCTTTGAAGTTGAAAGCTAATCGATTGAAGATGAATGTGATCGATCATGTGCGGGAAATGGCAGCGGCCGGGCTGCACTCTAATGTCCGGATCATCAGTAGTTTACTCCTGACCATGAGCACCAACAACCC
Organism: Sinocyclocheilus rhinocerous; assembly: GCF_001515625.1. Taxonomy (NCBI): domain Eukaryota; kingdom Metazoa; phylum Chordata; class Actinopteri; order Cypriniformes; family Cyprinidae; genus Sinocyclocheilus; species Sinocyclocheilus rhinocerous. The sequence goes on along the minus strand of NW_015660521.1, from coordinate 769,522 downwards.
GTGAGTGTCTCCAGTGCGTCACTATATGAGTTAAACAGATCTGGAAGCTGTCGGATGTGTCAAGTGAAGTGTGTGTCTGTTCAGTGATGATATTACAATTCAACGGTTTATTTATTATATGCACAACAAATCATGCAGAAACAGAAATACAGAAATGTGTTGTTCTGTAAGCTCGCTTAAAGTAAAATCGACGGTAGAGCAACAATTGACCATGGTGACCATAGTTGTCTTTTTCAGGGAGCTTTTCTCGCCGTCTCAGAAGTACCAGCTGCTGGTGTATCACGCTGATGCTGTTTTCCATGATAAAGAGTACAGGAACGCAGCCTGTAAGTACAACATGGCTTTACAGCAGAAGAAAGTGATCAGCAAAACATCTAAAGTGCGTCCATCCAGCACAGGCGGCACAACATCTGCAGTGCAGGCACAGGTGAGCTCCACCCCCTAGAGGTGGATCCAACCACGCCCCCTGGATCTTGTGTTCTGTAGTGAGGGGCTACTGGGCCCTCATGCTGGTCCTCACGCTAAATTACTGCGCTACACATCCACTGAAATACCACAGTTTGCTACATTAACACTACTTGAATTGTTTTTGCCTTGGTTTAGTCGCTTCAGTTTGTGTGAACACCATTTATTTAAAAGAAAAAATGTTGGTAACAAAATGTTAAGCGTCAAGTCATTTTTGATCAATTTAATGCATCCTTGAATAAAAGTATTCTTTTCTTTCAATTAAAAAAAATTGTACTGACCCCAAACTTATGAAATGTAGTGTATATAATAAAATATCTAATATAATTTCTATTTTATTATTTTATTTTAATTTTTGTCAGAAAATATAAAGATCATGAGCGATAGTGATACTTGTCTATGCGAACACTAATTATTATGATTTTACAAAATTGATAAGAGTTGTAGTTGCTGTGGCGTTTTGGAGGAAACTGTGGTTAACATGGTGATTTTTGTTATGACTGCCATATTTCTCATGTTCCTGTGTGAATTAATTTTTAATGTGGTTAACCAACTCTTTGTTCATCACCTACAGAACTTGCCGTCAGAGATTGAAGTGAAATATAAAATCGCAGAGTGTTACACTATTCTGAAGCTGGATAAAGATGCCATAGCAGTGCTGGAGGGGATCCCTTCACGCCAGAGAACGCCAAAGGTGTGTTTTCACACACTGTCTTTTGTTTTACAAGTCTGTGTGTGTCCTCAGTCCTGTCTGGTCCGCTGCAGGGCTTCTGTCTCTGTCGGTGAAGGGGGCAGAGGTCGCTTCCATGACGATGGACGTGATTCAGAGCATCCCGAATCTTGATTGGCTGTCTGTCTGGATTAAAGCACATGCTTTCATACATGGAGGAGACAATCAGAGAGCCATCAACACTATCTGGTGAGGATAGGACACTATCAGTAAAAATATTGTTGTAGTAATCTTTATATTAATAACTGTTTTATATATGTTTTCTTTAATAATAATTGTTTAACTTCATTATTAGCCACCACTGTCATCAAAAAAGATTAGATCCAGTGTTACTGTATTATTTATATGCATTTGTAATATTTATTAGTATTTTTAATTAGCTTTTATTTATATCTATTTTTTTCTTTTTAATTTTAGGTTTTAGTAATATTATGCAATTTTGTCATTTTATTATTATTATTCTTTATATTTCTATTTATTTCTCTGTCTCGCTTTTTTATTTCATTTTCACTCATTTCAATACCTAAACGTATTTTCAGTTAGTTGCCAATGCTCCATTTTTAATTTTTACATTTTAAGTTTTCATCTAATATATATATATATATTTGATTTTATATCAGCTTTATTTCAATTTCCAATTTTTAATAGATTTATTTAATAGTACTAATGATTAGAAATTTTGATTAATTAGAATAAATTAGATTTAGTGTTATTGTATTATTTGAATGTTATATTTAATAATATTTTGAATTGGCTTTTATTTTTTTATTTTTTTGGTTTTCTTTGAAATTTTAGGTTATAGTAATTTTATACATTTGTCATTTTTATTTTTTTATTTTTTAATTTCTTTTTAATTTCAGTTTTTGTCATTTTAGTACTCCAACTTAAACTTCATACACTTCAGAGAAGCCATGAGACTGGCGCCCTGTCGTCTGGACTGCTATGAAGGTAAGAAAGACTTTCATGATAATAGAAATAATAATTTCCAGCTATTATGTGTATTTTGTAAGTTTTTAGGAAGGTTGTGATATTTTTGTGCAATAAAATATTATAGATATTTAGCCTATTTATTTGCTGAATAGCTGTTGGTTACTCTATTGTGTTCTTGTATTCAGTCTGTCCTGTTTTATAAAGGTTAGACAAAGCCCATAATCATTTTCTGTTGTCTCGGAGTGATACGTCCTTTGTTTTCAGGTCTGATTGACTGCTATCTTGCCTCTAATGGTATCCGGGAGGCTATGGGAATGGCCAACAATATTTACAAGACCCTGGGAGCGAACGCCCAAACTCTCACCATCCTGGCCACAGTGTGTCTGGAAGATCCCATGACCCAGGAGAAGGCCAAGACTCTGCTGGACAAAGCCCTCGCTCAGAGGCCCGACTATATCAAAGCTGTCGTGAAGAAAGCAGAGCTCCTCAGTATGTCAAAAATTCACACGCCTTTCTATCATTTTATTATGAGTTATTTGATTCGATTTCTCTATATTATTATTATTATTGTTGTTGTTGTTAATTTATTATGATTTAATAATTTATTATAATTAATGTATTATAAATAATATTAATTAATAATTATTATTTA
>NW_015660521.1:756077-765626 GCF_001515625.1 Sinocyclocheilus rhinocerous | reverse complement strand
ATTAATTATAATTAATTATTATTATTAAATTATTGTTATTATTTATTTTTCTATTTCATGTTATTACTAATTTATTTTTATTTAGTAATTAAATTTTTTTTTTGTATTATTTCCTAATTATTAATTATATTCTTATTTTATACTTTTCTAGTTATTATTACTTATTTATTCTTCTATTTATTATTTTTATTATTATTTAAAATGTGTAATAATAATTTGTTATTATTTTATTTTTAAATGATATAATTATTATACATTTCATTTTTTTTCTATTTATGAATTACTGCTAGTAGTAGTAGTAGTAGCAAATTTTTATTTGTTTTTCCATTAATCATTATTATTATAAATTGTTTTATTTTTTTAATAATAATATAATTATTATACATTTTATTTATTTATTAGTAGTAGTAATTTATTTTTATGTATTTGTTTTTCTATTTTCATTATATTGTTTATTATTTTTGTTGTTGTTCATTAACTGTTATGAAAGGTAGTTATGAAATAAAACAAATTGTTGTTATTCTCTTGACTTAAGCTTCAAAAGCATATATTTTGGTGTAATGCCTAAATCATTTTCATTACAGGTCGAGAACAGAAGTATGAGGAAGGAATAGCACTTCTACGGAACACATTAGCCAATCAGAGCGACTGCGTGCTGCACAGGATGCTGGGGGATTTTCTTGTAGCTGTTAATGACTATCAGGAGGCCATGGACCAGTACAGTATAGCGCTAAGGTAACGTCATCCACACTGTACGGTACAATCTTAAACATTCGAGCAGAACTGACTGTTCTATTCCTCTTCTGTAGCCTCGATCCGAATGACCAGAAGTCTCTGGAGGGCATGCAGAAGATGGAGAAGGAGGAGAGTCCCACAGACGCCACGGTGGAGCTGGACGGTGACGATATGGAGGGCAGCGGGGAGGAGGGAGATCTGGAGGGCAGTGACAGCGAGGCGGCGCAGTGGGCCGATCAGGAGCAGTGGTTCGGCATGCAGTGACCCTCAGCACTCGCTAAGAGACTCTTGAGCTTCAGCACTAATTACACAAATGATGCACTCTTAATGTATTTTCTAACGGTAGTTAAACAGCGTGGGTTTCAAGTTTGCTGTTTTGGGCCAAATACAGGACTAGGCAACTTTTTTTCATTAAGGTGTCAAACCTGTCATTTATTTCGCATGCGCTGAGCTTTTTTTTCCCAGTAAAAGTGATGATTGTTAAAGACGCATCTTTTAATGAACCACAATCCCACAAAATCTTTTTTCTCTCTCTCTCTGATCTTGTGTGTAGTAAACATGTCAAAGTCATATTTCACACCAAAATCAAAAAGAAAATGCTTTGTGTTCATGTTAGGAATTTTTCACATTAGCACATTTCAGCCATTTTCTTTACTGCAATGTTATTTTACATTTATTCAAAGTGGTGATTAAGATAATGCAGTGCTACTTTTTTTTTTGCTTTAATAATTTTTGTATTATGCAAAAGTGTTTTGTTTTATTTGCTTTTGTTTCGTCTGAATATAACCCAGATGTTCTTGACTAAGTTTTGTGACATTTAACAGAGCATGTAAGCGATGCAGTCATTAATTTCTGTAGCCCTAAGCGCATTTTTTTTTCAGTGTTTGTCTTCTATTAATGTTTCTATATTGTAAATAAGACTATTTTTTAAATGTTTTGGAATTAAAATCATGGCATGAAAAATGTTGACCTATTCAGTTACTAAACAGAATATCTCTTTTCCTATCCTAATACAAAATAAATCACGTGTTGTCACAGGGTAAAGAAAGAGCAGAGCAACCACGTAACATTTTATTAACCACAAGTCATTGTGATAATTACAACACTGATTCGGCAGCACCCGCCCTCCATTTCCATGGCAACTGCTGGAAGAGACCGCCTGTCTCTCAATGTCACACACACACACCTAACACCTGCTTTAAAACATATTGCACATCCCTGTGCAAAGCAACAAGAACAATCAATTTTGGTTAATTTACATATCTCACAAAAGATCTGCGAAAATGATGCTTTTTTTCACTAATGACATCTTTTTTTTCTTTTCAAATATTGCAGTTCTATACAAAAGTTTCTAACATAAGGGGACATGCACCATGAAAACTGCTGTAATGTTACATTTTAAGAGTATTTTCAAAGTTCACTGGGTCTCAAATCATTTTTTTCCACTCCTAATGCTTGAGCTTCTAAACTAATGAGGCAAATGCTTGGGTTTTTTAGCAGTTGACATGCAGGCCTAGAAAGATGTGTGGAGCTGCTGAAAACAACATGCACTAAAGTCACAAAAACCTCACAGCTTCTGCAAGGAATACAGAGAGCGGATCGGCTTAATCATCCCGAGCTGGAGAGAGGGAGAGAGAGAGAGAGATGGAAAAATAAGGACACGTTTGATCAAACAAATAAAGAAAACGGACAGATACTGTATACATACAGAAATGTGATGCCGTGCAACTGTAGTTAGACATGATTAAAAGCGTCTTTAAAGAGTTACATGTAGTTCCTGTAGAAGCAAACGCACATAATTGTGTGTAATGTATTACATCAGTCAAACAAACACGAGGTTGTGATGGTGTATTTTGTGAGCGGTACTCACTCGCTGATGCACACAGGACAAAATTAGTTTCAATACAGCAAATTTAATCATGCATGTCTGTTGGCCACCTGAAATAAGACACTAAAAAAGGAAGAAAAAAAATGACCCCCAAGAGAATAAATTGTGCCATTTATAGATTCAAAGAGGTCATGTGTATTAATGTCAGAATTTTAATCCCACTATTCAACCTAGATATTATAATACAAAAAAGGGATCATTTGTGCTCAGTTCATTTACTCAGAACCTAGTATATACAGTACATATACACATTACAGTAAAAATAATTCATCTATAATATTATATCACTACGCTGTCCCTATAAATACATCCAGGACATGAAAAAGTAAATATCTTCAGAGAATTTGCGCAAAGCAAGTTTCATGTTTTTTACTTAAGCATTAATAAAATAAAACTGTGAACAGCTAAAGTTTTTGTATGAGGGAACTAGTGCATTTGGCTAGTCTTCTATGGAGCAAAAATAAAAAAATTAAGTCAGGAAACGGGTACTAAGAAAGCAACCGACGGAACTGAGGTAGCTGCAATCTACTTAACGCAGAGAGGAAATCATTTTGCTTCAAGCGAGGAAAGCAAACAGAAACCACACGGCTGACGTTACAGTGGAAAACATCTAAATATAACCCAAACGCACATTCGCTCTTTTTGGCTCAGCGGATTCAAAAGGCTATAAAGAAATCTCAGAGCTTCGAGCCAAAAATATCCAAAGCAATCTGATAAATATTGCATCTCCTCCCTTTAAGCTTTCAAAAAAGGCCATAAGGGGACCTGAGAAAATATACAACTTTAATAAGAAAAAAAAGTACTTAAAGGGGTCATCGGATGCTCAAGTTGATATGATTCTTTAGGGTCTTAATTAAAAGTCTATAACATACTTTGGTTAAAATTTCTCAATGTTAGTGTAAAAAACACCTTTTTAAACCGGTCAAAATCAGCTCTGTTTTTATCAAGCCATTATAGTCCATGTTGCTTCTCAGTGCTTCTTTTTGTTGACAACAGCAGATTTATAAATGATTACGTATTTGGGAAGATGTTTGTCGCACGTAACACTGTTTCAGCGCAGATTTTCCTCGCGCTTTGGACTTTGAACCCTGATGCAGCGAGCTTGTGCAGCGCTGTCAGAATACATGCAATTCGTGCGTGAATTTGAAAAAAGAATATTCTGCCATTTACTAATTGTTTAAGGCCATTTTGCGATTTCAATCATCATACAGTAACCAGCAACAATCACCCCTTCTCTAGTCCACACAGTTACTTTCAAAAAGATTTTAAATTGATTTCTCTGGGTAAAAAGTACTTTATTCATATTATTATTATATTTTTATACGAATCTATAAGTAATAAAAACATTATTATTATTATTATTATATAGATATTTCTAAGTGAAAATCCTATATATTTACATAAAGAAATCGTTTTTTATTCATTTATATATAAAATAAAAATAACAAATTCAGAAGTAAAAAATAATATGAAAAATATAAAAATAAAACTATGTATAATTCAAATATAAAAACAAAAACAAATAAATACTAAATAAGTGACAGAAGTTAATGTTATTTTAAAATGAGTATATCAGAAATGAATGTTATTTTTAAATGAGTCACTTATGTCTGTCACTTATTTAATTTAAATTTTTATAATTTTATCATTGTTATGCGGTATGCACACACACGCACATATATATAAAATAAGTAACGTGTAGTTGACAATTGTTTTCAAATCAATAGAAAGTTTGTCAATAGTCCACAAAACTGTTAATTGAACCATTTAGAATTGTATTATAACTCGATGTTTGGATTCATGTGAAAGTGAACCTGGAGTACAGACTGGGTCTACATTCAGAGTTTGTGTGGAGCAGTAATGGAGAAATAAACGTTCCATTACAGATATATTTGTTTTATGGGCCCCAAGATTATTTTTTAACATCCTCATCTTCATAGAGCACTTAATGATCTGTAGTGTTAAGGGTGCCGTACCGGCAGCGGGTCTACATAGAGGATGAGGAAATGCAGAGACATGGAGAGGCAGATGGCTCCCAGCAGCCAGATGTTCTCCCAGGGAGGCATGCGCAGCAGAGACTGATTCTCTGACAGACTGCAGGACAAAAATAAACATGTTTACTTGGGTTCAACACCAACACAACGCTTGTTTTTAATCACTGCCATGCGTGAGTCTGGATGTGAGGTGGATGCTGGCTGACCTGTTGAGGGCGTTACACATCTCGATGGTGACCAGCACAGACAGGGCCATGGTCATGGGGTAGGGAGACTCGAACACGTGGCAATCCAGATCCTGGAAGTCAGGATTATCAGGAGAACACTGCAGGAAATGACTCTGAGAGGACAAGAGACAATACATGCTTAGTTACTACTACTACAACAACAACATAATAAAATTAAAAATAAATATGACTTACATAATTATGTGAATAAATTACACTTAACAACAACAATTCTCATATAATAAAACTGTATTAAATATTATTTACATTTAAATTTCTTTATTAAAAATATTTTTTTAAATATATAATAACTAATTATATTCTATTTTTATAGATACTAAGTGATATTCAAATATATATAAATAAATCTATATTTATTATTTCAAGGTCCAGAAAAGTATGAAAGACATCGTCAAAATAGTCCATCTGCCATCAGTGGTTCAACCATAACGTTATGAAGTGACGAGAATACTTTTTTTACGCGAAGAAAACAAAAATAAATAATGACTTTATTCAACAATTAGTCTCCTCTCTCCGCATCACCGCAGCACCATTTTGGAGAGTATCCACTGAACGCAAGCAGCGCACGCTATTCTGTGTCAGCCGCGCAGCACGGATGCACTGTTTTCGTTCAAATCAAAGCATAAATACACATAGAAAACGTATCCTTGTGTCGCGGCTGACACAGAATAGCGTACGCAGTTTTGCGTTCAGCGGATATTCTCCAAAATGGCGCAATGGTGATGCGGAGAGACACATTTCTGGACCTTGACAGTGTAATTTACTTTTGCAGTCAATGGGACAGTCACAAGCCTCCCGGTTTTCATCCAAAATATCTTAAATTGTGTTCCGAAGACGAACAAAGCTTTTACGGGTTTGGAACGACATGGGGGTAAGTGATTAATGACAAAATTTTCATTTTGGGGTGGAGTATCCCTTTAAAACTATAAAAGTTATTGATTTTCTCTTTTTTCTTCTTTTTTTTTCTTTGATTAACAACAGACATCACAGCAGCTGGTTATTAGGTTGTTTTGGCTGCTATTTCTTTAAGAGCTGCCGCTGCTGAACGTGACGCGGATCTGACACGCATTGTATTTTCTCTCAACTCTCTTTACCTTTTCTGATCCACTTCAGGTCTTAATGTCTCTACTAATGAACTGCGGAGTTGAATCGGGTGTGTTAGATGAGGGAGACAGTGCTAGGATGCTCCAGAACAATTTTGAAAACCATTTCAGAGACATGTTCTTAATGTAACTCATATATAATATATTAAATGCATGCACAGAAACTTCATGACTTAACTGACCATGACACTTCATGCATGTAGTTTAATTCGCGCTTTGATATGAAAAGATACAGGGTACAGCACGCACTGGCTATATAAATATCCCAAGAGACAGTTAAGACTTTTACATTGTTACAATAAAAGAAAAAATATATTTCATATAAACTGTTCTTTTAGAACTTTTTTTTTCTATTCCAGAAAAGCAGAAGCTGCAATCTGTCAAAGATAGGTCAGTTGTTTAATTGTCAAACAATTAATTTAAATATCAAACCATTTTTTTTTTAGTAATGACAAAAATGTAACGTAAGTCTAGTTTTGATGTGAAAAACTGAGCATTTACAGTATATGCTATTGTATCAGACTTAGGGCTATAGATTTAGTCACACAAATGACATTTATTTAAAAACCGAGATATATACCAGCTGGTAAAATGTGATCATTGGACCATCATCAGCAGAAATGAACCACCAGGCTGCAGCTCCTACAGTCGCAGCACCCACATAACCTGAGAAACACAACACACATGAGATAACACAACACTTAACAGACCAGCAAGACTGGATACGTTATTAGGTGACAAGCTAGAAAAATGTAACTTTTAATTATTATTATTTTTTAAATCACAGCCACTAGGCTACACTAATCATGTTTGTGACTCACAGCCGATGGCCAAGTATCTGAAAAAGAGCCATCCAGAGATGAGCGGCTCCTTGGCGTTGCGGGGGGGCTTGTTCATGATGTCCAGGTCAGGAGGGTTGAAGCCCAGAGCGGTGGCGGGAAGACCATCAGTCACCAGGTTCACCCACAGCAGCTGGACGGGGATCAGGGCCTCAGGGAAACCCAACGCAGCAGTGAGGAAGATACTGCAGAGGAGTCCAGTATATCAGTAACAGACAAAACCAAATGAAACAGAACTGAAAACCACAACCGGACTGACCAGACGACCTCGCCCACGTTGGAGGAGATGAGGTAGCGGATGAACTGCTTCATGTTGTTGTAGATAGCTCTGCCTTCCTCAACGGCAGCCACAATGGTGGAAAAGTTGTCATCAGCGAGGACCATCTCCGAGGCTGTCTTGGCCACGGCAGTGCCAGAGCCCATGGCGATGCCAATCTCTGCCTTCTTCAGGGCAGGGGCATCGTTCACGCCATCTCCTGTCTGCAGAGACACAACCGCTCAGCCAAACAGGACAATCAAACGCAGTTGTGTTGCATCCATTAAAGGGATAGTTTGTCCAAAAATTAAAATTCTGTCATTAATTACTCACCCTCATATAGTTCCAAACCCGCAAGACCTTGGTTCATCTTCAGAACACAAATTTAAGGTATTTTTGATCAAATCCAAGAGTTTTCTGACCCTGCATAGACAGCAACAGAACTGCCACGTTCAAGGCCCAGAAAGGTAGTAAGGACATCTGTAAAAAGGTACATGTAACATCAGTGGTTCAACCGCAATTTAATGAAGTACAAGAATTTTTGTGGGCAAAGAAAACAAAAATAACGACTTTATTCAACAATTTCTTCTCATCCATGTCAGACTTCGACACTGTTGAATAAAGTCATTATTTTTTATTTCTTACTCATAGCTTCTTAAAAATTCAGGTTGAACCACTGATGTCACATGGACTATTTTAACGATGTTCTTACTACCTTTCTGGGCCTTGAACGTGGTAGTTTTGTAGCTGTCTATGCAGGGTCAGAAAACTCTTGGATTTCATCAGAAATATCTTAATTTGTCTTCCGAAGATGAACGAAGTTCTTACGGGTTTGGAAAGACATGAGGGTGACTTTATTGACTATTTTTATTTTTGGGGAAACTATCCCTTTAACACCATATGGCTGCCTACCATGGCAGTGATCTCGTCAAAGCCCTGCAGGAACTCCACAATCTTGGACTTGTGTGAAGGCTCGACACGTGCAAAGCAGCGGGCAGACATGACGGCTTCGCGCTGGGCGTGAAGGGAAAGGTCGTCGAATTCACGGCCGGTGAAGGCCATGCGGTTGACGTCATCTTCCTCTGAGAAGATGCCGATGCGTCTGCAGATGGCCACAGCCGTGCCCTTGTTGTCACCGGTGATCATGATGACCCGGATGCCGGCAAGGCGGCAGAGCTTGATGGAAGCGGCTACTTCTGTACGAGGAGGATCCAGCATGCCCACGCAGCCCACGAAAGTCAGATCCGACTGGCAGGTGGGGAGGAGAGGGAAGTTAAGGGGGAAAAAAAAAGAATTTTTTTTAGTAGGTTTCTTTCCACAGTAGATAACCGTTAGCTAGATGCTAACTGGCTAGATGGAGACAGCTAGCTAGACACAAGGATGCTTTATTAGATACCATGGATAAATACATTTTTAGATAGCTTTCTAGTGAAGTATTTAACTATCTAGCTAACTAGCTAGATAAATTGCGTACTAGATAGAAAGCTAGTCAGACACACAAAAATTATATTAGATGCTGGATGTAATTACCTAATTAAATACTTTATTAGATAGCTAACTAGCATGATCAACATGATTTTATTAGAGAGCTAACTAGCAAGACAGTTAAAGGTTTATTAGACAGAAAGCTAGCAAGACAAAAAGCTAATTAATTAGATACCTTTATGCATTACTGATGAAAATTAACCATGGGTTTATTGTAGTAAATGTGTAGTAACCTTTTTTTTTGGCGTACTGATTACCATTTGTATAACCAAAGTTTTACTACAAATACCATGGTTAAACTATGGTTAGTGCATGAAAACCATGGTTAATATGTGGTTACCATAAATCTGAAAAATTTGACCGTTTAACTATAGCAATCATGGTTTTATTTGTAGTAAACCCATGGTTCTTTTTCGTAAGGGTTAATTGTTTAATGAACCGTTAGCTAACTAAATGGATTAAAACTATCAATCTAGCTACATCTTTAACAATCTAATTTATTAGATGGCAAGCTACCGAAAAAACAAAAAACAAATATACTTTATTAGAGAGCTAGATGTTACATGGGTAAATAGTTAGATACTTTAGATAGCTGACTAGATAGCTAAATAGTTAGATCATTTAGACAGCTAGTAACTAGCTTAAGGTAAAAATACTTTATTAGATAGCTAACTAGCTATATGAATAAATTGGTTAAAAGACAGCAAAAAGCTAGTGGGACAAAGATTTTAGTTAGCTAGATGCGTTATTACATAGCTTACCCAGCAAACACAGAACGTTCCCCTAACGTTAGTTTTTGGTTCCCATTTGGTTCTTTTTTTGGGAACCAAATACTAACGTTAGGGGAACGTTCTTTTCAGGTTATATTTTTTGTAACCATAAAATAACGTTCCCAGAATGTTGCATGGTGGTTATTTTAAAATAACCTAAAAATAACTTGTAGAGAACATTCCATAATGGTTATTTTTAGGTTATTTTTTTGCAACCATAAAATAACGTTC
>NW_015660521.1:751941-755458 GCF_001515625.1 Sinocyclocheilus rhinocerous | reverse complement strand
TATGGTGGTTATTTTTAAATAACCTAAAAATAACTTATAGAGAACGTTCCCTAATGGTTATTTTTAGGTTATTTTTTTTGCAACCATAACATAACGTTCCCAGAACGTTGCAGGGTATGTTACATGGGTAAATAGTTAGATACTTTAGATAGCTGACTAGATAGCTAAATAGTTAGATCATTTAGACAGCTAGTAACTAGCTTAAGGTAAAAATACTTTATTAGATAGCTAACTAGCTATATGAATAAATTGGTTAAAAGACAGCAAAAAGCTAGTGGGACAAAGATTTTAGTTAGCTAGATGCGTTATTACATAGCTTACCCAGCAAACACAGAACGTTCCCCTAACGTTAGTTTTTGGTTCCCATTTGGTTCTTTTTTTGGGAACCAAATACTAACGTTAGGGGAACGTTCTTTTCAGGTTATATTTTTTGTAACCATAAAATAACGTTCCCAGAATGTTGCATGGTGGTTATTTTAAAATAACCTAAAAATAACTTGTAGAGAACATTCCATAATGGTTATTTTTAGGTTATTTTTTTTGCAACCATAAAATAACGTTCCCAGAACGTTGCAGGGTGGTTTTTTATAAAATAACCTAAAAATAACTTATAGAGAACGTTCCCTTATGGTTATTCTCAGGTTATTTTTATAACCCTGTAAAACTCTTTCCAATGAAAGCGTCGCAGATGTTAATGTGTAATGACCTATACAGAGCCCTGAAATTCGTTTAATGCAGCATTTATTAAAATACAGAAATTAGATAAATTAAAACGCGATTTAAATTATAATATTAAGCCAGGGTTACGCGTAGAGTGGTAACAGAAATCATAAATTCGTGGGTTTGTTTCATCTTCATTTACTGCAATATTTTTTCCTTGTTTGTTCTTTTGAAATATAAAGGCCATTAATGTCTTACAAACATTTATTTGACTGTAAATTTCATCATCACTCAATTTAATCAAATCAGGTTATTTTAATTGCTATACTTTTCTGTGACTGTTAGTTTAATTAGAAAATTAATCAGCTATATGTCAGTATTTACGTTCTCTCTCTCTCTCTCTCTTAAGGCTGATTTATACTTCTGCGTCGGACCTACGCCGTAGCCATTACGCCGTAGGTTATGCGTCAGTTTTCATTTATACTTCTGCGTCGTTGTCCGCATCGATGTGCAGTACACATGCAAACCGCTAGTCAGCAGTGTCCACGGGCATGTTGCTGGTGTAACCTGCAGTACCACGGCAAAAGCGAAGAAGAAGCGGCTCGTCTGAGAAGCATTATAGCCGTGACGGCAGCAAATAAATATCAAATCATAAAATCATTATTTAAAACTACAAAAAGGAGACAACAATGGAACAGGAGATGATGGCATTCTTTCAGTCTGCACAAGGACTTGCACCACGGCAGATCAACATTGTTTGTTGCGGACAACTACTGATGTATAATGCTATGTAGTATAATAAATGATAAGACACTTGTTCTTTGCTTTGTTTTATTTTATATAAGAAGGTGTAACATTAAAATATATTAAAGTGCACATAAACACACACAAAACTCAAGTACATATGGAGGGAGGGGTTCTTGCAGACCAATCACAGCGCTTGCGGTCTGCGTAGAATTGACGCGCTGTTCGATTTTTGGAGAGGTGCACGTCAGGCACACGTATGGGTGTGCGTCTATGCGTAAACTACGGCGTAGGTCCGACGCAGAAGTATAAATCAGCCTTAACGGTCATTTTTTCGTTTTACTGGTTGATTGACTCGCTCGTTTATCGATCTCTTTATTGAATGATTACTTAAAATTAATATATTTATGAGAGTAAATATGATTTTGGAGGGATTTAAAATGCCTAACTGAAGAGAACATGTTAAGCGAGAGGTTTTTGTTTACGGATCAAAAGAAGGTCCCGCTGCACAAACTGTACACTTCAGTGGTAAGAAATTAATGTACTAATATCCTACTTTAAGTCAAGTAATTTTTTTTTCTTTTTTATATACATCTATGAATAAATTAAATTTTATGAACCATACATTGTGTTGAAGTCATTTTTATTTGGTGCTGAAGAAATTTAAAATCTGGGTAACGTTACTCCGTAATCTTACATATTAATGGACAGATTTAATCTTATTTAATCTTACATATGATGGTTGATGTGCTCAGATTATTACTTAAACAATAGATAAAAACAAGATGTGGTTTTTATAATACTGATTAGGTATCCATACAGATCTTTTCCATGCCGCTTATACTATACTGGGTCACGAGTGTGCTGATGATTACTGACATACAGCAGGTTGATCATATCGGAATAAAGAGGTTAGGGGAACGTTATAATAACGTTCTGGGAACCAAAAACTAACGTTAGGGGAACGTTATAATAACGTTATGGGAACATTAGATTAACATTCTAGGAACCAAAAACTAACGTTCTGGGAATGTTAAGAACACTTTCCTGGCTAACCAAAAACAAACCATAAAAAAAAATAGTGTTATGGGAACCAATAACTAACGTTCCGGGAACCAAAAATTGTTAGCTGGGTACAAGCTAGCTAGTAATTAGACTGCCAACTAGCTAGATGAATAAACACTTCATTAGACAGTTAACTAGTTTGATAGTCTATTAGATAGGAAGCTAGTAGGGGTGGAACGGTACACAGATGTCACGGTTCGGTACGTACCTTGGTTCGGCGGGGGGGGTGTCACGGTTCGATACGATTTCGGTACAACAGAAAAAAAAAAATCTACTATGCTCGGTTTCTTTTCATTTATTTTGAACAGACAGTAGTACAAATTACAATTTTTTCCACCTAGATGTGAAAATACTAAATATTATTACATTGTTAAATATATATAATCTGCAGTACATATACTAGGGGTGGAAAGTTCGCGGAAAAAAATCAAACCGTACGCTAGGACCGCGGTTCAACTTAAATCGGACAACGTATCTGTAATATGGTTTGCTATAAATAACACGTAAAACAAACAGGGTTCAGCTAATATATGTTTCTGTTGATGGATGCACATTCTGGCTTCCCAATACATTACAACAACAGCGATGAGAAAAAAACGTGGACAAACCATTCACTCTTGTTCAATGCGAATGCTGGAATATGAGCATTTATTCCGTCATCACCCGGTTGCTGATAGCACGCGTGCACTGGATCAGTGCATTCTCTTAAAGTGACAACACTTTCTTAATATTAATCAAACAGCAACAAAGAAATCACTCACTGCTCTTGATTGAATAGCTTTTGTAACTTTAATAAAGATTAATCTTTAATTTATACAGTCAAATATGCAATGCTGTTTTAAATTTCATTACTTTATTCAATTTCTGTACCTGAAACTAATGTTAGACCTACCTAAAAAAAACTGAAAATCACAGTTTATTTTATTTGTATCTTTACTCTATTGTATTTATTTGTGCTGTTGCTTGTAGTTAGATAGATTATTCTTATTTTCTTTATTTTTATTTGACAGTATAGTTTTTGCCTAAACATAGCACATACCGAAACCGT
>NW_015660521.1:751368-751700 GCF_001515625.1 Sinocyclocheilus rhinocerous | reverse complement strand
CACACACAAAACACATCAGTTCCAGCATTGCTAACTTGACAGCACAGTTGGTACTTTATCAAAATAAAATACCGTGAAACAAACAGCGCGCCCGCCTCGGTGTCTGAACTGAAGTACAAAGCCTATAATTTACATAATAAATATTAGTTTAGCATTCAGATACGTTACATTGCAAATATGGAAATATTATGGAATATTTGGATTTGTCCCGAATGAGAGAGGTAGGATACACGAGCACAAAGCTCCATTTCGCAAACAGTTGAGTGCACAAGCCTTTAAAGTATACTCCTTTGCCAGTCTGTGAGAGACGCATTCAGAATCAGCACATGGTC